>NW_027180344.1:0-300000 GCF_040956055.1 Brachionichthys hirsutus
AAAATAAATACAAAAATTTGAGCTTTTTCTAAGTGCCAGTGAATGTTTTTTAGAAATATCATGTACACTTAACTATTTCTGATTAAATGCAAATGAATGAATGTTGAACTAAATTACAGGTACCAGTTTACAGTCTCATTACAGCAGAAGATTTTATTATTTACTGGTATTACTTAACAATTCATTTTCTTTGGATGGAGGAGATACATGGACATATTTGAGGGAGGACATGAGAGTGACTGGTGTTTGGTGAAGACGATGTGAAGGACAGGGTGAAGTGGAGAAAGTTGCTTTGCTGTGACGACCCCCTCTCAAGGGACAAGCCGAAAGAAGAAGAATAACTTCACTGAGATTGTGTAAATAATTTTCAAGCTTTATTTACTTCATAAACAAAAATCCAATCAACAAGGTGGGCTGTCCAACACAAACAGCGTCAAGCCCTAAAGTATCAGAGAGCACGACACCAACGAAGAAGGGAACACAAAGACTCAGCGGCAGAAATCCCCGTCCTTTTTGTTACTTTTACATTTAACTAATTGTTGTGCAAATGTTTACATCCAAAATGTACCGTTTACTGTATTAATAAAAGCATCCACAGCCCTAAAAAGAGTAATAAAGCAGCGGTATCTTATCTGCCCTTTAAATAGGCTGTCATTTGTATCTCTAGGTGTGATTAAAATTAGTTGCTGCTTCGATAGCAGCTATTTCCATTTTCTACTGTCGGTATTAACGCTGTTTATCATCCCATTATTATCCTAATCACGTTTCTTTACCAACATGTAACTGCAGTTAATGACACAAGCAGCTATTCAGAGACATGCTTTTGCTCTTTTCAACTCTCACGTGATCGATTCAGAGGCGTTATACGGTATTTCAGATGTTCAGTGAAACAGCTGCTCACATTTCTTTTTATTATTGACTTTGGTAAAAATGGATCTGTTTCATCTGTCACATTTAAGAAGATCTGTGTTTTTAAATCTGTTTCTCCCGCACTATCACTGAAATACTCGAGACCTGAATCTGGGCATTACTGGGAAACCTGGAATACACAGAAACACCCATTTCATTTTAGCTCCAGTAAATAAAAACAGACACATTAAAAACCAGGCAGGGTGGAAGGCGTAACAGAAGTTCAATCAAATCCTTCGTTACTGCACACGTGATAAACGTCTGAATCACATGGTGGCTGGCAGATTCTTGTTTCAGTAAATAAAACTTGAAAGGTCAATTGTCATTCCCAGGTCGGAGGAATGCTGGGCAAATACATTTTCAGACCAATCTCACACCGGCCAACACAATCATCTGGATATCATGAACTATTTATGGCTTTTGGCTTTCCTCATGCTTGTCAAAAAAATAAATATATTCTGCTTATTGTGACAAAATTCCAACAGTTGCCATCTGTCCATTGCTGCCAAACGTGTAAAGCTTAATAGCTGAAGGTAAAGTCTAAAACACTATTATGACTGAATAGGAAAAGGCACAACCATCAGGTCAATAACGCAACATTGCATCTCTGAGGGTTTTTTTTTTTTAAAACCTTATAAGGCAACCTTGGAACAACATCAGAAACTTCTGGAGAACAACAGTAATGACAGCACAACTCATTTACAGCATAACAGTAGAGTTACTTCAACTCAATCAATAAATCTATCAAATCAATGGACACAGATATTGATAAAAGTGTACCGTCACCTTATTAATGGGGACTCTGAACAATGTCAAGTTTTGCATGCAAGATCAGAAGGACGCTGCTGTTTGGTCCAACTGGATCCTTCAATATCTAACAGTCTTAAATGGGGGGAAAAAAACAGCTCAGAGAATCCATCCGAACCACAAATAATTGACCCTGATGTGGTGGGAAGAATCTTCAGGGTGGGCCATCGATGATGTGAGGCAGAAGAGGGTGACAGGACGGGGTTTCAAAAAAAGGAGTTGACGGAGGGAAGGCGTGGTTTCTACACATCCGTCCGACACTTTGGTATGAGGGGTCCTCCCTCAAGCCTTCTCTTTCTTACTGCAGACGGAGAGGAAGGGGCAAGACAAAGGGAGAAGAGATGGAACGGCAGGTGAAGAAGGAAAGAGAGGGGGAAAAGATAGGAGAGAAAGGGAAGAGAAAGAGGAAACATTGAGAAAGGCAATGCACGATGGTGGGGTTTGTCATCCAGATCAAAACAACGATCAATGGCGACTGCAGTTAGAGCAGAGAGAGGTGCAGGCCCGTTTTATTTACTGTACGTGGGTGGAAAGAGAGGCAGCGGAAAGGAGGAAGATTCAAGCTACAGCATTGTGTCGACAAACGGCCGCAACTTGAAGGGAAAACAAAGTAAAACAAAGATATCGAAAAGATGGATTCTGTAATTCTGTAACCATGGGGACCAGGATAAAACAAGATGGAGGCCCCTACTCAGTCCCCCATTTCTCCCACTCTGTGTATTGTTTATGCACCAAGCATCGACAAGGTAACTAAAGAACAATTTCTTTAGTTACATCAAGCAAATCACCACAGAGTCCACCTCGAGACTTTTGGACCATTGAGCATTTGGGGCCCCAAAGCAGAGAAAATACTAGGAGATGATACAGACACGGCAGAAACAGCAGCCTGGGAGCTTCGGAGCGCAGCCAAAGAAAGATAGGACACCCCATAACGACTACAAAGGTCAAAGGAGGGACTCATTCTGTCCAATCAGGGCGCACAGTGGTTAGAACGTGGACATACATTATTTAGCTGTAGGTTTGGATTTGATTTGCAGTCTATCTCTCTCCCTCACTTCCTGTTAGTTAAAGGCAAAAAGGCCTTTAAAAAAACACTAATAATTGAAAGAGCTTCTGAGTATTACGGTCAGTATCATATTTCTTGCATTGTAGGGCAGCGTTTCTTCCATTTGTGTCTGGAAATGTAGAGAAATTGTAGCAAGAAAGAATACACAGCAGCTGTGGCCGGACAGCAACAGAGCGCTAAATTTAGGGGGACACTGTCGGGACGGAAGCGAACCAGAGGCCACTAGAATGTGAAGAAGAAGGAAAGCGAAGCATAAAGAAGTTCTCAGAGGAGTAAGAAAGGTGGTGGCAGAGCTTTTTTCGATGGCCTGGAAAGGAGCCAGGTGACGTTGGCAGAAGAGAGGCGGGGCTTAGCGGCCAAAGAGGGTTTCAATTCCTGCTTGAATTTTGTACTTAGTCTTAGACTTGAACTTTTTCCCGAAGGCCCTCTCCAGCTCTGGGACAGACAGAGTGAGGGTGACGGAACCATCCGACTCTGACCTGACAACTCGGGCTTAGAGATGACACGGGAGAGGGGGGGGGGGGGGGGATTTCAACATGATTATCACACGTAAAGTGAACTGCAGAGTATAGAATCAGTGTAAAGAAAACAGCCCATATATCTCATCCATCTCTCATCAATAATGAACTTCAAACTGAGCCTCTTATTAAATTCAACAGCAAACTTCACCGAAACAAAACGGTGGCAAAGCTTGTCGAGTCCGTGTTGAAGCGTCGGGGATTCTGTTGCACTAACAATGAATCACAAACAGCTTCATTTTGCTCACACTCTTTTCTTAGTGCTGATGTCATGACTTAAGAAGCTGCTGCTCAGATTGGCCGGGCCGTTCTGGCTGCACCGCCGAGTTACCAGTTGATTACACTCTGATTTAAGCAGAAGCAAAGAGATATAGCGATGATAAAGTGTCCGCGCTGACGCACGAGACTACCAGCGCCGCCAAACACAACACTTCCTGAAAGAGCAACAAAGGCAGTCCATCAGATACTCCAGATGTACCAGAAAATACCGCTTCAAGTACAATTTACGACCTTTGGTCGTGTTCTGGATTCAGATTTACAACGTGTGTCTGCTTTGAGGACTCAACACTGTGTTTACTTTCAAATGTGTGTGTGTGTGTCTGTCACACCCACCCAGATCATTGTTGTTCATCATGGCGTTGGAGCCTCGGAGGCGCGGCCCCTGCTGGGTGAAGTGATATCCAAACTTCAGCAGCGTGGAGTTTTTCTCCAGCATGCTGGCTATCTCCATCTCTACCTTGTTTCCTAGTGGCTGGCTCTGTGGAATGAGCGATGGACGAGGACGGCCAAGAAGACGTGCGGAGATGAATTATAAAGGGTTACAAACAAGAAGATTTAAGGTGTGACGATCACGCGGAATCACGGAGGAGGATGGGAGATGCATCGCAGAGCTCAGATTCATTTAACAAGCTGAACCACCGAGTGACCAGCGAGCCACCTGAAAACTAGTCAGAACAAGCTTCTACTGGCAGAGCCTTACAAAAAACATGTTCCTGCAGATTTCAGACTGGAATTAGTAAAATGACCTCGAAACAAGTTGAAACTGTCAGAACAAGCTTCTTCTAGCAGAGCCTGACAAAAAAACATGTTACTGCAGATTTCAGACTGAAAGAAGAAAAATGACCTCAAAACAAGTTGAAACTGTCAGAACAAGCTTCTTCTGGCAGAGCCTTACAAAAGGACACGTTACTGCAGTTTTCAGACAAATCAGTAAAATGACCTGAAAACAAGTTGAAACTGTCAGAACAAGCTTCTTCTGGCAGAGCCTGACAAAAAAACATGTTCCTGCACATTTCAGACTGGAATTAGTAAAATGACCTCGAAACAAATTGAAACTGTCAGAACAAGCTTCTTCTAGCAGAGCCTGACAAAAAAACATGTTACAGCAGATTTCAGACTGAAAGAAGAAAAATGACCTCAAAACAAGTTGAAACTGTCAGAACAAGCTTCTTCTGGCAGAGCCTTACAAAAGGACATGTTACTGCAGTTTTCAGACAAATCAGTAAAATGACCTGAAAACAAGTTGAAACTGTCAGAACAAGCTTCTTCTGGCAGAGCCTGACAAAAAAACATGTTACTGCAGATTTCAGACTGAAAGAAGAAAAATGACCTCAGAACACGTTGAAACTGTCAGAACAAGCTTCTTCCGGCAGATGCTGACAAAAGGACATGTTACTGCAGTGTTCAGACTGAAATCATCAAAATGACCTGAAAACTAGTCAGAACAAGCTTCTGCTGGCAGAGCCTTACAAAAAACATGTTCCTGCAGATTTCAGACTGGAATTAGTAAAATGACCTGTAAACAAGTTGAAACTGTCAGAACAAGCTTCTTCTAGCAGAGCTTGACAAAAAACATGTTACTGCAGATTTCAGACTGAAAGAAGAAAAATGACCTCGAAACAAGTTGAAACTGTCAGAACAAGCTTCTTCCGGCAGATGCTGACAAAAGGACATGTTACTTACTGCAGTGTTCAGACTGAAATCATCCAAATGACCTCAAAACAAGTTGAAACTGTCAGAACAAGCTTCTTCTGGCAGAGCCTGACAAAAGGACATGTTACTGCAGTGTTCAGACTGAAATCATCAAAATGACCTGAAAACTAGTCAGAACAAGCTTCTGCTAGCAGAGCCTGACAAAAAAACATGTTCCTGCAGATTTCAGACTGAAAGAAGAAAAATGACCTCAAAACAAGTTGAAACTGTCAGAACAAGCTACTTCTGGCAGAGCCTGACAAAAGGACATGTTACTGCAGTGTTCAGACTGAAATCATCAAAATGACCTGAAAACTAGTCAGAACAAGCTTCTGCTAGCAGAGCCTGACAAAAAAACATGTTCCTGCAGATTTCAGACTGAAAGAAGAAAAATGACCTCGAAACAAGTTGAAACTGTCAGAACAAGCTACTTCTGGCAGAGCCTGACAAAAGGACTTGTTACTGCAGTTTTCATACAGAAATCATCCAAATGACCTCAAAACAAGTTGAAACTGTCAGAACAAGCTTCTTCTGGCAGAGCCTGACAAAAGGACTTGTTACTGCAGTTTTCATACACAAATCATCCAAATGACCTCAAAACAAGTTGAAACTGTCAGAACAAGCTTCTTCTGGCAGATGCTGACAAAAGGATATGTTACTGCAGTGTTCAACCTGAAATCATCAAAATGACCTGAAAACTAGTCAGAACAAGCTTCTGCTGGCAGAGCCTTACAAAAAACATGTTCCTGCAGATTTCAGACTGGAATTAGTAAAATGACCTGTAAACAAGTTGAAACTGTCAGAACAAGCTTCTTCTAGCAGAGCCTGACAAAAGGACTTGTTACTGCAGTGTTCAACCTGAAATCATCAAAATGACCTGAAAACTAGTCAGAACAAGCTTCTGCTGGCAGAGCCTTACAAAAAACATGTTCCTGCAGATTTCAGACTGGAATTAGTAAAATGACCTCGAAACAAGTTGAAACTGTCAGAACAAGCTTCTTCTAGCAGAGCCTGACAAAAAAACATGTTACTGCAGTTTTCAGACAAATCAGTAAAATGACCTGAAAACAAGTTGAAACTGTCAGAACAAGCTTCTTCTGGCAGAGCCTTACAAAAGGACATGTTACTGCAGTTTTCAGACAAATCAGTAAAATGACCTGAAAACAAGTTGAAACTGTCAGAACAAGCTTCTTCTGGCAGAGCCTGACAAAAAAACATGTTACTGCAGATTTCAGACTGAAAGAAGAAAAATGACCTCAGAACACGTTGAAACTGTCAGAACAAGCTTCTTCCGGCAGATGCTGACAAAAGGACATGTTACTGCAGTGTTCAGACTGAAATCATCAAAATGACCTGAAAACTAGTCAGAACAAGCTTCTGCTGGCAGAGCCTTACAAAAAACATGTTCCTGCAGATTTCAGACTGGAATTAGTAAAATGACCTCGAAACAAGTTGAAACTGTCAGAACAAGCTTCTTCTAGCAGAGCCTGACAAAAAAACATGTTACTGCAGATTTCAGACTGAAAGAAGAAAAATGACCTCAAAACAAGTTGAAACTGTCAGAACAAGCTTCTTCTGGCAGAGCCTTACAAAAGGACATGTTACTGCAGTTTTCAGACAAATCAGTAAAATGACCTGAAAACAAGTTGAAACTGTCAGAACAAGCTTCTTCTGGCAGAGCCTGACAAAAAAACATGTTACTGCAGTTTTCAGACAAATCAGTAAAATGACCTGAAAACAAGTTGAAACTGTCAGAACAAGCTTCTTCTGGCAGAGCCTGACAAAAAAACATGTTACTGCAGATTTCAGACTGAAAGAAGAAAAATGACCTCAGAACACGTTGAAACTGTCAGAACAAGCTTCTTCCGGCAGATGCTGACAAAAGGACATGTTACTGCAGTGTTCAGACTGAAATCATCAAAATGACCTGAAAACTAGTCAGAACAAGCTTCTGCTGGCAGAGCCTTACAAAAAACATGTTCCTGCAGATTTCAGACTGGAATTAGTAAAATGACCTCGAAACAAGTTGAAACTGTCAGAACAAGCTTCTTCTAGCAGAGCCTGACAAAAAAACATGTTACTGCAGATTTCAGACTGAAAGAAGAAAAATGACCTCAAAACAAGTTGAAACTGTCAGAACAAGCTTCTTCTGGCAGAGCCTTACAAAAGGACATGTTACTGCAGTTTTCAGACAAATCAGTAAAATGACCTGAAAACAAGTTGAAACTGTCAGAACAAGCTTCTTCTGGCAGAGCCTGACAAAAAAACATGTTCCTGCAGATTTCAGACTGGAATTAGTAAAATGACCTCGAAACAAGTTGAAACTGTCAGAACAAGCTTCTTCTAGCAGAGCCTGACAAAAAAACATGTTACAGCAGATTTCAGACTGAAAGAAGAAAAATGACCTCAAAACAAGTTGAAACTGTCAGAACAAGCTTCTTCTGGCAGAGCCTTACAAAAGGACATGTTACTGCAGTTTTCAGACAAATCAGTAAAATGACCTGAAAACAAGTTGAAACTGTCAGAACAAGCTTCTTCTGGCAGAGCCTGACAAAAAAACATGTTACTGCAGATTTCAGACTGAAAGAAGAAAAATGACCTCAGAACACGTTGAAACTGTCAGAACAAGCTTCTTCCGGCAGATGCTGACAAAAGGACATGTTACTGCAGTGTTCAGACTGAAATCATCAAAATGACCTGAAAACTAGTCAGAACAAGCTTCTGCTGGCAGAGCCTTACAAAAAACATGTTCCTGCAGATTTCAGACTGGAATTAGTAAAATGACCTGTAAACAAGTTGAAACTGTCAGAACAAGCTTCTTCTAGCAGAGCTTGACAAAAAACATGTTACTGCAGATTTCAGACTGAAAGAAGAAAAATGACCTCGAAACAAGTTGAAACTGTCAGAACAAGCTTCTTCCGGCAGATGCTGACAAAAGGACATGTTACTGCAGTGTTCAGACTGAAATCATCCAAATGACCTCAAAACAAGTTGAAACTGTCAGAACAAGCTTCTTCTGGCAGAGCCTGACAAAAGGACATGTTACTGCAGTGTTCAGACTGAAATCATCAAAATGACCTGAAAACTAGTCAGAACAAGCTTCTGCTAGCAGAGCCTGACAAAAAAACATGTTCCTGCAGATTTCAGACTGAAAGAAGAAAAATGACCTCAAAACAAGTTGAAACTGTCAGAACAAGCTACTTCTGGCAGAGCCTGACAAAAGGACTTGTTACTGCAGTTTTCATACAGAAATCATCCAAATGACCTCACACCAAGTTGAAACTGTCAGAACAAGCTTCTTCTGGCAGAGCCTGACCAAAGGCCATGTTCCTGCAGATTTCAGACTGGAATTAGTAAAATGACCTGTAAACAAGTTGAAACTGTCAGAACAAGCTTCTTCTAGCAGAGCTTGACAAAAAACATGTTACTGCAGATTTCAGACTGAAAGAAGAAAAATGACCTCGAAACAAGTTGAAACTGTCAGAACAAGCTTCTTCCGGCAGATGCTGACAAAAGGACATGTTACTGCAGTGTTCAGACTGAAATCATCCAAATGACCTCAAAACAAGTTGAAACTGTCAGAACAAGCTTCTTCTGGCAGAGCCTGACAAAAGGACTTGTTACTGCAGTTTTCATACACAAATCATCCAAATGACCTCAAAACAAGTTGAAACTGTCAGAACAAGCTTCTTCTGGCAGAGCCTGACAAAAGGACTTGTTACTGCAGTTTTCATACACAAATCATCCAAATGACCTCAAAACAAGTTGAAACTGTCAGAACAAGCTTCTTCTGGCAGATGCTGACAAAAGGACATGTTACTGCAGTGTTCAGACTGAAATCATCCAAATGACCTCAAAACAAGTTGAAACTGTCAGAACAAGCTTCTTCTGGCAGAGCCTGACAAAAGGACATGTTACTGCAGTGTTCAGACTGAAATCATCAAAATGACCTGAAAACTAGTCAGAACAAGCTTCTGCTAGCAGAGCCTGACAAAAAAACATGTTCCTGCAGATTTCAGACTGAAAGAAGAAAAATGACCTCAAAACAAGTTGAAACTGTCAGAACAAGCTACTTCTGGCAGAGCCTGACAAAAGGACTTGTTACTGCAGTTTTCATACAGAAATCATCCAAATGACCTCACACCAAGTTGAAACTGTCAGAACAAGCTTCTTCTGGCAGAGCCTGACCAAAGGCCATGTTCCTGCAGATTTCAGACTGGAATTAGTAAAATGACCTGTAAACAAGTTGAAACTGTCAGAACAAGCTTCTTCTAGCAGAGCTTGACAAAAAACATGTTACTGCAGATTTCAGACTGAAAGAAGAAAAATGACCTCGAAACAAGTTGAAACTGTCAGAACAAGCTTCTTCTGGCAGAGCCTGACAAAAGGACTTGTTACTGCAGTTTTCATACACAAATCATCCAAATGACCTCAAAACAAGTTGAAACTGTCAGAACAAGCTTCTTCTGGCAGATGCTGACAAAAGGACATGTTACTGCAGTGTTCAACCTGAAATCATCAAAATGACCTGAAAACTAGTCAGAACAAGCTTCTGCTGGCAGAGCCTTACAAAAAACATGTTCCTGCAGATTTCAGACTGGAATTAGTAAAATGACCTGTAAACAAGTTGAAACTGTCAGAACAAGCTTCTTCTAGCAGAGCCTGACAAAAGGACGTGTTACTGCAGTGTTCAACCTGAAATCATCAAAATGACCTGAAAACTAGTCAGAACAAGCTTCTGCTGGCAGAGCCTTACAAAAAACATGTTCCTGCAGATTTCAGACTGGAATTAGTAAAATGACCTCGAAACAAGTTGAAACTGTCAGAACAAGCTTCTTCTAGCAGAGCCTGACAAAAAAACATGTTACTGCAGATTTCAGACTGAAAGAAGAAAAATGACCTCAAAACAAGTTGAAACTGTCAGAACAAGCTTCTTCCGGCAGATGCTGACAAAAGGACATGTTACTGCAGTGTTCAGACTGAAATCATCAAAATGACCTGAAAACTAGTCAGAACAAGCTTCTACTGGCAGAGCCTTACAAAAAACATGTTCCTGCAGATTTCAGACTGGAATTAGTAAAATGACCTCGAAACAAGTTGAAACTGTCAGAACAAGCTTCTTCTAGCAGAGCCTGACAAAAAAACATGTTACTGCAGATTTCAGACTGAAAGAAGAAAAATGACCTCAAAACAAGTTGAAACTGTCAGAACAAGCTTCTTCTGGCAGAGCCTTACAAAAGGACACGTTACTGCAGTTTTCAGACAAATCAGTAAAATGACCTGAAAACAAGTTGAAACTGTCAGAACAAGCTTCTTCTGGCAGAGCCTGACAAAAAAACATGTTCCTGCAGATTTCAGACTGGAATTAGTAAAATGACCTCGAAACAAGTTGAAACTGTCAGAACAAGCTTCTTCTAGCAGAGCCTGACAAAAAAACATGTTACAGCAGATTTCAGACTGAAAGAAGAAAAATGACCTCAAAACAAGTTGAAACTGTCAGAACAAGCTTCTTCTGGCAGAGCCTTACAAAAGGACATGTTACTGCAGTTTTCAGACAAATCAGTAAAATGACCTGAAAACAAGTTGAAACTGTCAGAACAAGCTTCTTCTGGCAGAGCCTGACAAAAAAACATGTTACTGCAGATTTCAGACTGAAAGAAGAAAAATGACCTCAGAACACGTTGAAACTGTCAGAACAAGCTTCTTCCGGCAGATGCTGACAAAAGGACATGTTACTGCAGTGTTCAGACTGAAATCATCAAAATGACCTGAAAACTAGTCAGAACAAGCTTCTGCTGGCAGAGCCTTACAAAAAACATGTTCCTGCAGATTTCAGACTGGAATTAGTAAAATGACCTGTAAACAAGTTGAAACTGTCAGAACAAGCTTCTTCTAGCAGAGCTTGACAAAAAACATGTTACTGCAGATTTCAGACTGAAAGAAGAAAAATGACCTCGAAACAAGTTGAAACTGTCAGAACAAGCTTCTTCCGGCAGATGCTGACAAAAGGACATGTTACTGCAGTGTTCAGACTGAAATCATCCAAATGACCTCAAAACAAGTTGAAACTGTCAGAACAAGCTTCTTCTGGCAGAGCCTGACAAAAGGACATGTTACTGCAGTGTTCAGACTGAAATCATCAAAATGACCTGAAAACTAGTCAGAACAAGCTTCTGCTAGCAGAGCCTGACAAAAAAACATGTTCCTGCAGATTTCAGACTGAAAGAAGAAAAATGACCTCAAAACAAGTTGAAACTGTCAGAACAAGCTACTTCTGGCAGAGCCTGACAAAAGGACTTGTTACTGCAGTTTTCATACAGAAATCATCCAAATGACCTCACACCAAGTTGAAACTGTCAGAACAAGCTTCTTCTGGCAGAGCCTGACCAAAGGCCATGTTCCTGCAGATTTCAGACTGGAATTAGTAAAATGACCTGTAAACAAGTTGAAACTGTCAGAACAAGCTTCTTCTAGCAGAGCTTGACAAAAAACATGTTACTGCAGATTTCAGACTGAAAGAAGAAAAATGACCTCGAAACAAGTTGAAACTGTCAGAACAAGCTTCTTCCGGCAGATGCTGACAAAAGGACATGTTACTGCAGTGTTCAGACTGAAATCATCCAAATGACCTCAAAACAAGTTGAAACTGTCAGAACAAGCTTCTTCTGGCAGAGCCTGACAAAAGGACTTGTTACTGCAGTTTTCATACACAAATCATCCAAATGACCTCAAAACAAGTTGAAACTGTCAGAACAAGCTTCTTCTGGCAGAGCCTGACAAAAGGACTTGTTACTGCAGTTTTCATACACAAATCATCCAAATGACCTCAAAACAAGTTGAAACTGTCAGAACAAGCTTCTTCTGGCAGATGCTGACAAAAGGACATGTTACTGCAGTGTTCAGACTGAAATCATCCAAATGACCTCAAAACAAGTTGAAACTGTCAGAACAAGCTTCTTCTGGCAGAGCCTGACAAAAGGACATGTTACTGCAGTGTTCAGACTGAAATCATCAAAATGACCTGAAAACTAGTCAGAACAAGCTTCTGCTAGCAGAGCCTGACAAAAAAACATGTTCCTGCAGATTTCAGACTGAAAGAAGAAAAATGACCTCAAAACAAGTTGAAACTGTCAGAACAAGCTACTTCTGGCAGAGCCTGACAAAAGGACTTGTTACTGCAGTTTTCATACAGAAATCATCCAAATGACCTCACACCAAGTTGAAACTGTCAGAACAAGCTTCTTCTGGCAGAGCCTGACCAAAGGCCATGTTCCTGCAGATTTCAGACTGGAATTAGTAAAATGACCTGTAAACAAGTTGAAACTGTCAGAACAAGCTTCTTCTAGCAGAGCTTGACAAAAAACATGTTACTGCAGATTTCAGACTGAAAGAAGAAAAATGACCTCGAAACAAGTTGAAACTGTCAGAACAAGCTTCTTCCGGCAGATGCTGACAAAAGGACATGTTACTGCAGTGTTCAGACTGAAATCATCCAAATGACCTCAAAACAAGTTGAAACTGTCAGAACAAGCTTCTTCTGGCAGAGCCTGACAAAAGGACATGTTACTGCAGTGTTCAGACTGAAATCATCAAAATGACCTGAAAACTAGTCCGAACAAGCTTCTGCTAGCAGAGCCTGACAAAAAAACATGTTCCTGCAGATTTCAGACTGAAAGAAGAAAAATGACCTCAAAACAAGTTGAAACTGTCAGAACAAGCTACTTCTGGCAGAGCCTGACAAAAGGACTTGTTACTGCAGTTTCCATACAGAAATCATCCAAATGACCTCAAAACCAGTTGAAACTGTCAGAACAAGCTTCTTCTGGCAGAGCCTGACCAAAGGCCATGTTCCTGCAGATTTCAGACTGGAATTAGTAAAATGACCTGTAAACAAGTTGAAACTGTCAGAACAAGCTTCTTCTGGCAGAGCCTGACAAAAGGACTTGTTACTGCAGTTTCCATACAGAAATCATCCAAATGACCTCAAAACCAGTTGAAACTGTCAGAACAAGCTTCTTCTGGCAGAGCCTGACCAAAGGCCATGTTCCTGCAGATTTCAGACTGGAATTAGTAAAATGACCTGTAAACAAGTTGAAACTGTCAGAACAAGCTTCTTCTAGCAGAGCTTGACAAAAAACATGTTACTGCAGATTTCAGACTGAAAGAAGAAAAATGACCTCGAAACAAGTTGAAACTGTCAGAACAAGCTTCTTCCGGCAGATGCTGACAAAAGGACATGTTACTGCAGTGTTCAGACTGAAATCATCCAAATGACCTCAAAACAAGTTGAAACTGTCAGAACAAGCTTCTTCTGGCAGAGCCTGACAAAAGGACTTGTTACTGCAGTTTTCATACACAAATCATCCAAATGACCTCAAAACAAGTTGAAACTGTCAGAACAAGCTTCTTCTGGCAGAGCCTGACAAAAGGACTTGTTACTGCAGTTTTCATACACAAATCATCCAAATGACCTCAAAACAAGTTGAAACTGTCAGAACAAGCTTCTTCTGGCAGATGCTGACAAAAGGACATGTTACTGCAGTGTTCAACCTGAAATCATCAAAATGACCTGAAAACTAGTCAGAACAAGCTTCTGCTGGCAGAGCCTTACAAAAAACATGTTCCTGCAGATTTCAGACTGGAATTAGTAAAATGACCTGTAAACAAGTTGAAACTGTCAGAACAAGCTTCTTCTAGCAGAGCCTGACAAAAGGACTTGTTACTGCAGTGTTCAACCTGAAATCATCAAAATGACCTGAAAACTAGTCAGAACAAGCTTCTGCTGGCAGAGCCTTACAAAAAACATGTTCCTGCAGATTTCAGACTGGAATTAGTAAAATGACCTCGAAACAAGTTGAAACTGTCAGAACAAGCTTCTTCTAGCAGAGCCTGACAAAAAAACATGTTACTGCAGATTTCAGACTGAAAGAAGAAAAATGACCTCGAAACAAGTTGAAACTGTCAGAACAAGCTTCTTCCGGCAGAGCCTTACAAAAGGACACGTTACTGCAGTTTTCAGACAAATCAGTAAAATGACCTGAAAACAAGTTGAAACTGTCAGAACAAGCTTCTTCGCGCAGAGCCTGACAAAAAAACATGTTCCTGCACATTTCAGACTGGAATTAGTAAAATGACCTCGAAACAAGTTGAAACTGTCAGAACAAGCTTCTTCTAGCAGAGCCTGACAAAAAAACATGTTACAGCAGATTTCAGACTGAAAGAAGAAAAATGACCTCAAAACAAGTTGAAACTGTCAGAACAAGCTTCTTCTGGCAGAGCCTTACAAAAGGACATGTTACTGCAGTTTTCAGACAAATCAGTAAAATGACCTGAAAACAAGTTGAAACTGTCAGAACAAGCTTCTTCTGGCAGAGCCTGACAAAAAAACATGTTACTGCAGATTTCAGACTGAAAGAAGAAAAATGACCTCAGAACACGTTGAAACTGTCAGAACAAGCTTCTTCCGGCAGATGCTGACAAAAGGACATGTTACTGCAGTGTTCAGACTGAAATCATCAAAATGACCTGAAAACTAGTCAGAACAAGCTTCTGCTGGCAGAGCCTTACAAAAAACATGTTCCTGCAGATTTCAGACTGGAATTAGTAAAATGACCTGTAAACAAGTTGAAACTGTCAGAACAAGCTTCTTCTAGCAGAGCTTGACAAAAAACATGTTACTGCAGATTTCAGACTGAAAGAAGAAAAATGACCTCGAAACAAGTTGAAACTGTCAGAACAAGCTTCTTCCGGCAGATGCTGACAAAAGGACATGTTACTGCAGTGTTCAGACTGAAATCATCCAAATGACCTCAAAACAAGTTGAAACTGTCAGAACAAGCTTCTTCTGGCAGAGCCTGACAAAAGCACATGTTACTGCAGTGTTCAGACTGAAATCATCAAAATGACCTGAAAACTAGTCCGAACAAGCTTCTGCTAGCAGAGCCTGACAAAAAAACATGTTCCTGCAGATTTCAGACTGAAAGAAGAAAAATGACCTCAAAACAAGTTGAAACTGTCAGAACAAGCTACTTCTGGCAGAGCCTGACAAAAGGACTTGTTACTGCAGTTTTCATACAGAAATCATCCAAATGACCTCAAAACAAGTTGAAACTGTCAGAACAAGCTTCTTCTGGCAGAGCCTGACCAAAGGCCATGTTCCTGCAGATTTCAGACTGGAATTAGTAAAATGACCTCGAAACAAGTTGAAACTGTCAGAACAAGCTTCTTCCGGCAGATGCTGACAAAAGGACATGTTACTGCAGTGTTCAGACTGAAATCATCCAAATGACCTCAAAACAAGTTGAAACTGTCAGAACAAGCTTCTTCTGGCAGAGCCTGACAAAAGGACTTGTTACTGCAGTTTTCATACACAAATCATCCAAATGACCTCAAAACAAGTTGAAACTGTCAGAACAAGCTTCTTCTGGCAGAGCCTGACAAAAGGACTTGTTACTGCAGTTTTCATACACAAATCATCCAAATGACCTCAAAACAAGTTGAAACTGTCAGAACAAGCTTCTTCTGGCAGATGCTGACAAAAGGACATGTTACTGCAGTGTTCAACCTGAAATCATCAAAATGACCTGAAAACTAGTCAGAACAAGCTTCTGCTGGCAGAGCCTTACAAAAAACATGTTCCTGCAGATTTCAGACTGGAATTAGTAAAATGACCTGTAAACAAGTTGAAACTGTCAGAACAAGCTTCTTCTAGCAGAGCCTGACAAAAGGACTTGTTACTGCAGTGTTCAACCTGAAATCATCAAAATGACCTGAAAACTAGTCAGAACAAGCTTCTGCTGGCAGAGCCTTACAAAAAACATGTTCCTGCAGATTTCAGACTGGAATTAGTAAAATGACCTCGAAACAAGTTGAAACTGTCAGAACAAGCTTCTTCTAGCAGAGCCTTACAAAAGGACATGTTACTGCAGTTTTCAGACAAATCAGTAAAATGACCTGAAAACAAGTTGAAACTGTCAGAACAAGCTTCTTCTGGCAGAGCCTGACAAAAAAACATGTTCCTGCACATTTCAGACTGGAATTAGTAAAATGACCTCGAAACAAGTTGAAACTGTCAGAACAAGCTTCTTCTAGCAGAGCCTGACAAAAAAACATGTTACAGCAGATTTCAGACTGAAAGAAGAAAAATGACCTCAAAACAAGTTGAAACTGTCAGAACAAGCTTCTTCTGGCAGAGCCTTACAAAAGGACATGTTACTGCAGTTTTCAGACAAATCAGTAAAATGACCTGAAAACAAGTTGAAACTGTCAGAACAAGCTTCTTCTGGCAGAGCCTGACAAAAAAACATGTTACTGCAGATTTCAGACTGAAAGAAGAAAAATGACCTCAGAACACGTTGAAACTGTCAGAACAAGCTTCTTCCGGCAGATGCTGACAAAAGGACATGTTACTGCAGTGTTCAGACTGAAATCATCAAAATGACCTGAAAACTAGTCAGAACAAGCTTCTGCTGGCAGAGCCTTACAAAAAACATGTTCCTGCAGATTTCAGACTGGAATTAGTAAAATGACCTGAAAACTAGTCCGAACAAGCTTCTGCTAGCAGAGCCTGACAAAAAAACATGTTCCTGCAGATTTCAGACTGAAAGAAGAAAAATGACCTCAAAACAAGTTGAAACTGTCAGAACAAGCTACTTCTGGCAGAGCCTGACAAAAGGACTTGTTACTGCAGTTTTCATACAGAAATCATCCAAATGACCTCAAAACAAGTTGAAACTGTCAGAACAAGCTTCTTCTGGCAGAGCCTGACCAAAGGCCATGTTCCTGCAGATTTCAGACTGGAATTAGTAAAATGACCTGTAAACAAGTTGAAACTGTCAGAACAAGCTTCTTCTAGCAGAGCTTGACAAAAAACATGTTACTGCAGATTTCAGACTGAAAGAAGAAAAATGACCTCGAAACAAGTTGAAACTGTCAGAACAAGCTTCTTCCGGCAGATGCTGACAAAAGGACATGTTACTGCAGTGTTCAGACTGAAATCATCCAAATGACCTCAAAACAAGTTGAAACTGTCAGAACAAGCTTCTTCTGGCAGAGCCTGACAAAAGGACTTGTTACTGCAGTTTTCATACACAAATCATCCAAATGACCTCAAAACAAGTTGAAACTGTCAGAACAAGCTTCTTCTGGCAGAGCCTGACAAAAGGACTTGTTACTGCAGTTTTCATACACAAATCATCCAAATGACCTCAAAACAAGTTGAAACTGTCAGAACAAGCTTCTTCTGGCAGATGCTGACAAAAGGACATGTTACTGCAGTGTTCAACCTGAAATCATCAAAATGACCTGAAAACTAGTCAGAACAAGCTTCTGCTGGCAGAGCCTTACAAAAAACATGTTCCTGCAGATTTCAGACTGGAATTAGTAAAATGACCTGTAAACAAGTTGAAACTGTCAGAACAAGCTTCTTCTAGCAGAGCCTGACAAAAGGACTTGTTACTGCAGTGTTCAACCTGAAATCATCAAAATGACCTGAAAACTAGTCAGAACAAGCTTCTGCTGGCAGAGCCTTACAAAAAACATGTTCCTGCAGATTTCAGACTGGAATTAGTAAAATGACCTCGAAACAAGTTGAAACTGTCAGAACAAGCTTCTTCTAGCAGAGCCTGACAAAAAAACATGTTACTGCAGATTTCAGACTGAAAGAAGAAAAATGACCTCAAAACAAGTTGAAACTGTCAGAACAAGCTTCTTCTGGCAGAGCCTTACAAAAGGACATGTTACTGCAGTTTTCAGACAAATCAGTAAAATGACCTGAAAACAAGTTGAAACTGTCAGAACAAGCTTCTTCTGGCAGAGCCTGACAAAAAAACATGTTCCTGCACATTTCAGACTGGAATTAGTAAAATGACCTCGAAACAAGTTGAAACTGTCAGAACAAGCTTCTTCTAGCAGAGCCTGACAAAAAAACATGTTACAGCAGATTTCAGACTGAAAGAAGAAAAATGACCTCAAAACAAGTTGAAACTGTCAGAACAAGCTTCTTCTGGCAGAGCCTTACAAAAGGACATGTTACTGCAGTTTTCAGACAAATCAGTAAAATGACCTGAAAACAAGTTGAAACTGTCAGAACAAGCTTCTTCTGGCAGAGCCTGACAAAAAAACATGTTACTGCAGATTTCAGACTGAAAGAAGAAAAATGACCTCAGAACACGTTGAAACTGTCAGAACAAGCTTCTTCCGGCAGATGCTGACAAAAGGACATGTTACTGCAGTGTTCAGACTGAAATCATCAAAATGACCTGAAAACTAGTCAGAACAAGCTTCTGCTGGCAGAGCCTTACAAAAAACATGTTCCTGCAGATTTCAGACTGGAATTAGTAAAATGACCTGTAAACAAGTTGAAACTGTCAGAACAAGCTTCTTCTAGCAGAGCTTGACAAAAAACATGTTACTGCAGATTTCAGACTGAAAGAAGAAAAATGACCTCGAAACAAGTTGAAACTGTCAGAACAAGCTTCTTCCGGCAGAGCCTTACAAAAGGACACGTTACTGCAGTTTTCAGACAAATCAGTAAAATGACCTGAAAACAAGTTGAAACTGTCAGAACAAGCTACTTCTGGCAGAGCCTGACAAAAGGACTTGTTACTGCAGTTTCCATACAGAAATCATCCAAATGACCTCAAAACCAGTTGAAAATGTCAGAACAAGCTTCTTCTGGCAGAGCCTGACCAAAGGCCATGTTCCTGCAGATTTCAGACTGGAATTAGTAAAATGACCTGTAAACAAGTTGAAACTGTCAGAACAAGCTTCTTCTAGCAGAGCTTGACAAAAAACATGTTACTGCAGATTTCAGACTGAAAGAAGAAAAATGACCTCGAAACAAGTTGAAACTGTCAGAACAAGCTTCTTCCGGCAGATGCTGACAAAAGGACATGTTACTGCAGTGTTCAGACTGAAATCATCCAAATGACCTCAAAACAAGTTGAAACTGTCAGAACAAGCTTCTTCTGGCAGAGCCTGACAAAAGGACTTGTTACTGCAGTTTTCATACACAAATCATCCAAATGACCTCAAAACAAGTTGAAACTGTCAGAACAAGCTTCTTCTGGCAGAGCCTGACAAAAGGACTTGTTACTGCAGTTTTCATACACAAATCATCCAAATGACCTCAAAACAAGTTGAAACTGTCAGAACAAGCTTCTTCTGGCAGATGCTGACAAAAGGACATGTTACTGCAGTGTTCAACCTGAAATCATCAAAATGACCTGAAAACTAGTCAGAACAAGCTTCTGCTGGCAGAGCCTTACAAAAAACATGTTCCTGCAGATTTCAGACTGGAATTAGTAAAATGACCTGTAAACAAGTTGAAACTGTCAGAACAAGCTTCTTCTAGCAGAGCCTGACAAAAGGACTTGTTACTGCAGTGTTCAACCTGAAATCATCAAAATGACCTGAAAACTAGTCAGAACAAGCTTCTGCTGGCAGAGCCTTACAAAAGGACATGTTACTGCAGTTTTCAGACAAATCAGTAAAATGACCTGAAAACAAGTTGAAACTGTCAGAACAAGCTTCTTCTGGCAGAGCCTGACAAAAAAACATGTTACTGCAGATTTCAGACTGAAAGAAGAAAAATGACCTCGAAACAAGTTGAAACTGTCAGAACAAGCTTCTTCCGGCAGATGCTGACAAAAGGACATGTTACTGCAGTGTTCAGACTGAAATCATCCAAATGACCTCAAAACAAGTTGAAACTGTCAGAACAAGCTTCTTCTGGCAGAGCCTGACAAAAGGACTTGTTACTGCAGTTTTCATACACAAATCATCCAAATGACCTCAAAACAAGTTGAAACTGTCAGAACAAGCTTCTTCTGGCAGATGCTGACAAAAGGACATGTTACTGCAGTGTTCAACCTGAAATCATCAAAATGACCTGAAAACTAGTCAGAACAAGCTTCTGCTGGCAGAGCCTTACAAAAAACATGTTCCTGCAGATTTCAGACTGGAATTAGTAAAATGACCTGTAAACAAGTTGAAACTGTCAGAACAAGCTTCTTCTAGCAGAGCCTGACAAAAGGACTTGTTACTGCAGTGTTCAACCTGAAATCATCAAAATGACCTGAAAACTAGTCAGAACAAGCTTCTGCTGGCAGAGCCTTACAAAAGGACATGTTACTGCAGTTTTCAGACAAATCAGTAAAATGACCTGAAAACAAGTTGAAACTGTCAGAACAAGCTTCTTCTGGCAGAGCCTGACAAAAAAACATGTTACTGCAGATTTCAGACTGAAAGAAGAAAAATGACCTCGAAACAAGTTGAAACTGTCAGAACAAGCTTCTTCCGGCAGATGCTGACAAAAGGACATGTTACTGCAGTGTTCAGACTGAAATCATCCAAATGACCTCAAAACAAGTTGAAACTGTCAGAACAAGCTTCTTCTGGCAGAGCCTGACAAAAGGACTTGTTACTGCAGTTTTCATACACAAATCATCCAAATGACCTCAAAACAAGTTGAAACTGTCAGAACAAGCTTCTTCTGGCAGATGCTGACAAAAGGACATGTTACTGCAGTGTTCAACCTGAAATCATCAAAATGACCTGAAAACTAGTCAGAACAAGCTTCTGCTGGCAGAGCCTTACAAAAAACATGTTCCTGCAGATTTCAGACTGGAATTAGTAAAATGACCTGTAAACAAGTTGAAACTGTCAGAACAAGCTTCTTCTAGCAGAGCCTGACAAAAGGACTTGTTACTGCAGTGTTCAACCTGAAATCATCAAAATGACCTGAAAACTAGTCAGAACAAGCTTCTGCTGGCAGAGCCTTACAAAAGGACATGTTACTGCAGTTTTCAGACAAATCAGTAAAATGACCTGAAAACAAGTTGAAACTGTCAGAACAAGCTTCTTCTGGCAGAGCCTGACAAAAAAACATGTTACTGCAGATTTCAGACTGAAAGAAGAAAAATGACCTCGAAACAAGTTGAAACTGTCAGAACAAGCTTCTTCCGGCAGATGCTGACAAAAGGACATGTTACTGCAGTGTTCAGACTGAAATCATCCAAATGACCTCAAAACAAGTTGAAACTGTCAGAACAAGCTTCTTCTGGCAGAGCCTGACAAAAGGACTTGTTACTGCAGTTTTCATACACAAATCATCCAAATGACCTCAAAACAAGTTGAAACTGTCAGAACAAGCTTCTTCTGGCAGAGCCTGACAAAAGGACTTGTTACTGCAGTTTTCATACACAAATCATCCAAATGACCTCAAAACAAGTTGAAACTGTCAGAACAAGCTTCTTCTAGCAGAGCCTGACAAAAGGACTTGTTACTGCAGTGTTCAACCTGAAATCATCAAAATGACCTGAAAACTAGTCAGAACAAGCTTCTGCTGGCAGAGCCTTACAAAAGGACATGTTACTGCAGTTTTCAGACAAATCAGTAAAATGACCTGAAAACAAGTTGAAACTGTCAGAACAAGCTACTTCTGGCAGAGCCTGACAAAAGGACTTGTTACTGCAGTTTCCATACAGAAATCATCCAAATGACCTCAAAACCAGTTGAAAATGTCAGAACAAGCTTCTTCTGGCAGAGCCTGACCAAAGGCCATGTTCCTGCAGATTTCAGACTGGAATTAGTAAAATGACCTGTAAACAAGTTGAAACTGTCAGAACAAGCTTCTTCTAGCAGAGCTTGACAAAAAACATGTTACTGCAGATTTCAGACTGAAAGAAGAAAAATGACCTCGAAACAAGTTGAAACTGTCAGAACAAGCTTCTTCCGGCAGATGCTGACAAAAGGACATGTTACTGCAGTGTTCAGACTGAAATCATCCAAATGACCTCAAAACAAGTTGAAACTGTCAGAACAAGCTTCTTCTGGCAGAGCCTGACAAAAGGACTTGTTACTGCAGTTTTCATACACAAATCATCCAAATGACCTCAAAACAAGTTGAAACTGTCAGAACAAGCTTCTTCTGGCAGAGCCTGACAAAAGGACTTGTTACTGCAGTTTTCATACACAAATCATCCAAATGACCTCAAAACAAGTTGAAACTGTCAGAACAAGCTTCTTCTGGCAGATGCTGACAAAAGGACATGTTACTGCAGTGTTCAACCTGAAATCATCAAAATGACCTGAAAACTAGTCAGAACAAGCTTCTGCTGGCAGAGCCTTACAAAAAACATGTTCCTGCAGATTTCAGACTGGAATTAGTAAAATGACCTGTAAACAAGTTGAAACTGTCAGAACAAGCTTCTTCTAGCAGAGCCTGACAAAAGGACTTGTTACTGCAGTGTTCAACCTGAAATCATCAAAATGACCTGAAAACTAGTCAGAACAAGCTTCTGCTGGCAGAGCCTTACAAAAGGACATGTTACTGCAGTTTTCAGACAAATCAGTAAAATGACCTGAAAACAAGTTGAAACTGTCAGAACAAGCTTCTTCTGGCAGAGCCTGACAAAAAAACATGTTACTGCAGATTTCAGACTGAAAGAAGAAAAATGACCTCGAAACAAGTTGAAACTGTCAGAACAAGCTTCTTCCGGCAGATGCTGACAAAAGGACATGTTACTGCAGTGTTCAGACTGAAATCATCCAAATGACCTCAAAACAAGTTGAAACTGTCAGAACAAGCTTCTTCTGGCAGAGCCTGACAAAAGGACTTGTTACTGCAGTTTTCATACACAAATCATCCAAATGACCTCAAAACAAGTTGAAACTGTCAGAACAAGCTTCTTCTGGCAGAGCCTGACAAAAGGACTTGTTACTGCAGTTTTCATACACAAATCATCCAAATGACCTCAAAACAAGTTGAAACTGTCAGAACAAGCTTCTTCTGGCAGATGCTGACAAAAGGACATGTTACTGCAGTGTTCAACCTGAAATCATCAAAATGACCTGAAAACTAGTCAGAACAAGCTTCTGCTGGCAGAGCCTTACAAAAAACATGTTCCTGCAGATTTCAGACTGGAATTAGTAAAATGACCTGTAAACAAGTTGAAACTGTCAGAACAAGCTTCTTCTAGCAGAGCTTGACAAAAAACATGTTACTGCAGATTTCAGACTGAAAGAAGAAAAATGACCTCGAAACAAGTTGAAACTGTCAGAACAAGCTTCTTCCGGCAGAGCCTTACAAAAGGACACGTTACTGCAGTTTTCAGACAAATCAGTAAAATGACCTGAAAACAAGTTGAAACTGTCAGAACAAGCTACTTCTGGCAGAGCCTGACAAAAGGACTTGTTACTGCAGTTTCCATACAGAAATCATCCAAATGACCTCAAAACCAGTTGAAAATGTCAGAACAAGCTTCTTCTGGCAGAGCCTGACCAAAGGCCATGTTCCTGCAGATTTCAGACTGGAATTAGTAAAATGACCTGTAAACAAGTTGAAACTGTCAGAACAAGCTTCTTCTAGCAGAGCTTGACAAAAAACATGTTACTGCAGATTTCAGACTGAAAGAAGAAAAATGACCTCGAAACAAGTTGAAACTGTCAGAACAAGCTTCTTCCGGCAGATGCTGACAAAAGGACATGTTACTGCAGTGTTCAGACTGAAATCATCCAAATGACCTCAAAACAAGTTGAAACTGTCAGAACAAGCTTCTTCTGGCAGAGCCTGACAAAAGGACTTGTTACTGCAGTTTTCATACACAAATCATCCAAATGACCTCAAAACAAGTTGAAACTGTCAGAACAAGCTTCTTCTGGCAGAGCCTGACAAAAGGACTTGTTACTGCAGTTTTCATACACAAATCATCCAAATGACCTCAAAACAAGTTGAAACTGTCAGAACAAGCTTCTTCTGGCAGATGCTGACAAAAGGACATGTTACTGCAGTGTTCAACCTGAAATCATCAAAATGACCTGAAAACTAGTCAGAACAAGCTTCTGCTGGCAGAGCCTTACAAAAAACATGTTCCTGCAGATTTCAGACTGGAATTAGTAAAATGACCTGTAAACAAGTTGAAACTGTCAGAACAAGCTTCTTCTAGCAGAGCTTGACAAAAAACATGTTACTGCAGATTTCAGACTGAAAGAAGAAAAATGACCTCGAAACAAGTTGAAACTGTCAGAACAAGCTTCTTCCGGCAGATGCTGACAAAAGGACATGTTACTGCAGTGTTCAGACTGAAATCATCCAAATGACCTCAAAACAAGTTGAAACTGTCAGAACAAGCTTCTTCTGGCAGAGCCTGACAAAAGGACATGTTACTGCAGTGTTCAGACTGAAATCATCAAAATGACCTGAAAACTAGTCCGAACAAGCTTCTGCTAGCAGAGCCTGACAAAAAAACATGTTCCTGCAGATTTCAGACTGAAAGAAGAAAAATGACCTCAAAACAAGTTGAAACTGTCAGAACAAGCTACTTCTGGCAGAGCCTGACAAAAGGACTTGTTACTGCAGTTTCCATACAGAAATCATCCAAATGACCTCAAAACCAGTTGAAACTGTCAGAACAAGCTTCTTCTGGCAGAGCCTGACCAAAGGCCATGTTCCTGCAGATTTCAGACTGGAATTAGTAAAATGACCTGTAAACAAGTTGAAACTGTCAGAACAAGCTTCTTCTAGCAGAGCTTGACAAAAAACATGTTACTGCAGATTTCAGACTGAAAGAAGAAAAATGACCTCGAAACAAGTTGAAACTGTCAGAACAAGCTTCTTCCGGCAGATGCTGACAAAAGGACATGTTACTGCAGTGTTCAGACTGAAATCATCCAAATGACCTCAAAACAAGTTGAAACTGTCAGAACAAGCTTCTTCTGGCAGAGCCTGACAAAAGGACTTGTTACTGCAGTTTTCATACACAAATCATCCAAATGACCTCAAAACAAGTTGAAACTGTCAGAACAAGCTTCTTCTGGCAGAGCCTGACAAAAGGACTTGTTACTGCAGTTTTCATACACAAATCATCCAAATGACCTCAAAACAAGTTGAAACTGTCAGAACAAGCTTCTTCTGGCAGATGCTGACAAAAGGACATGTTACTGCAGTGTTCAACCTGAAATCATCAAAATGACCTGAAAACTAGTCAGAACAAGCTTCTGCTGGCAGAGCCTTACAAAAAACATGTTCCTGCAGATTTCAGACTGGAATTAGTAAAATGACCTGTAAACAAGTTGAAACTGTCAGAACAAGCTTCTTCTAGCAGAGCCTGACAAAAGGACTTGTTACTGCAGTGTTCAACCTGAAATCATCAAAATGACCTGAAAACTAGTCAGAACAAGCTTCTGCTGGCAGAGCCTTACAAAAAACATGTTCCTGCAGATTTCAGACTGGAATTAGTAAAATGACCTCGAAACAAGTTGAAACTGTCAGAACAAGCTTCTTCTAGCAGAGCCTGACAAAAAAACATGTTACTGCAGATTTCAGACTGAAAGAAGAAAAATGACCTCAAAACAAGTTGAAACTGTCAGAACAAGCTTCTTCTGGCAGAGCCTTACAAAAGGACATGTTACTGCAGTTTTCAGACAAATCAGTAAAATGACCTGAAAACAAGTTGAAACTGTCAGAACAAGCTTCTTCTGGCAGAGCCTGACAAAAAAACATGTTCCTGCACATTTCAGACTGGAATTAGTAAAATGACCTCGAAACAAGTTGAAACTGTCAGAACAAGCTTCTTCTAGCAGAGCCTGACAAAAAAACATGTTACAGCAGATTTCAGACTGAAAGAAGAAAAATGACCTCAAAACAAGTTGAAACTGTCAGAACAAGCTTCTTCTGGCAGAGCCTTACAAAAGGACATGTTACTGCAGTTTTCAGACAAATCAGTAAAATGACCTGAAAACAAGTTGAAACTGTCAGAACAAGCTTCTTCTGGCAGAGCCTGACAAAAAAACATGTTACTGCAGATTTCAGACTGAAAGAAGAAAAATGACCTCAGAACACGTTGAAACTGTCAGAACAAGCTTCTTCCGGCAGATGCTGACAAAAGGACATGTTACTGCAGTGTTCAGACTGAAATCATCAAAATGACCTGAAAACTAGTCAGAACAAGCTTCTGCTGGCAGAGCCTTACAAAAAACATGTTCCTGCAGATTTCAGACTGGAATTAGTAAAATGACCTGTAAACAAGTTGAAACTGTCAGAACAAGCTTCTTCTAGCAGAGCTTGACAAAAAACATGTTACTGCAGATTTCAGACTGAAAGAAGAAAAATGACCTCGAAACAAGTTGAAACTGTCAGAACAAGCTTCTTCCGGCAGATGCTGACAAAAGGACATGTTACTGCAGTGTTCAGACTGAAATCATCCAAATGACCTCAAAACAAGTTGAAACTGTCAGAACAAGCTTCTTCTGGCAGAGCCTGACAAAAGGACATGTTACTGCAGTGTTCAGACTGAAATCATCAAAATGACCTGAAAACTAGTCCGAACAAGCTTCTGCTAGCAGAGCCTGACAAAAAAACATGTTCCTGCAGATTTCAGACTGAAAGAAGAAAAATGACCTCAAAACAAGTTGAAACTGTCAGAACAAGCTACTTCTGGCAGAGCCTGACAAAAGGACTTGTTACTGCAGTTTCCATACAGAAATCATCCAAATGACCTCAAAACCAGTTGAAACTGTCAGAACAAGCTTCTTCTGGCAGAGCCTGACCAAAGGCCATGTTCCTGCAGATTTCAGACTGGAATTAGTAAAATGACCTGTAAACAAGTTGAAACTGTCAGAACAAGCTTCTTCTAGCAGAGCTTGACAAAAAACATGTTACTGCAGATTTCAGACTGAAAGAAGAAAAATGACCTCGAAACAAGTTGAAACTGTCAGAACAAGCTTCTTCCGGCAGATGCTGACAAAAGGACATGTTACTGCAGTGTTCAGACTGAAATCATCCAAATGACCTCAAAACAAGTTGAAACTGTCAGAACAAGCTTCTTCTGGCAGAGCCTGACAAAAGGACTTGTTACTGCAGTTTTCATACACAAATCATCCAAATGACCTCAAAACAAGTTGAAACTGTCAGAACAAGCTTCTTCTGGCAGATGCTGACAAAAGGACATGTTACTGCAGTGTTCAACCTGAAATCATCAAAATGACCTGAAAACTAGTCAGAACAAGCTTCTGCTGGCAGAGCCTTACAAAAAACATGTTCCTGCAGATTTCAGACTGGAATTAGTAAAATGACCTGTAAACAAGTTGAAACTGTCAGAACAAGCTTCTTCTAGCAGAGCCTGACAAAAGGACTTGTTACTGCAGTGTTCAACCTGAAATCATCAAAATGACCTGAAAACTAGTCAGAACAAGCTTCTGCTGGCAGAGCCTTACAAAAAACATGTTCCTGCAGATTTCAGACTGGAATTAGTAAAATGACCTCGAAACAAGTTGAAACTGTCAGAACAAGCTTCTTCTAGCAGAGCCTGACAAAAAAACATGTTACTGCAGATTTCAGACTGAAAGAAGAAAAATGACCTCAAAACAAGTTGAAACTGTCAGAACAAGCTTCTTCTGGCAGAGCCTTACAAAAGGACATGTTACTGCAGTTTTCAGACAAATCAGTAAAATGACCTGAAAACAAGTTGAAACTGTCAGAACAAGCTTCTTCTGGCAGAGCCTGACAAAAAAACATGTTACTGCAGATTTCAGACTGAAAGAAGAAAAATGACCTCAGAACACGTTGAAACTGTCAGAACAAGCTTCTTCCGGCAGATGCTGACAAAAGGACATGTTACTGCAGTGTTCAGACTGAAATCATCAAAATGACCTGAAAACTAGTCAGAACAAGCTTCTGCTGGCAGAGCCTTACAAAAAACATGTTCCTGCAGATTTCAGACTGGAATTAGTAAAATGACCTGTAAACAAGTTGAAACTGTCAGAACAAGCTTCTTCTAGCAGAGCTTGACAAAAAACATGTTACTGCAGATTTCAGACTGAAAGAAGAAAAATGACCTCGAAACAAGTTGAAACTGTCAGAACAAGCTTCTTCCGGCAGATGCTGACAAAAGGACATGTTACTGCAGTGTTCAGACTGAAATCATCCAAATGACCTCAAAACAAGTTGAAACTGTCAGAACAAGCTTCTTCTGGCAGAGCCTGACAAAAGCACATGTTACTGCAGTGTTCAGACTGAAATCATCAAAATGACCTGAAAACTAGTCCGAACAAGCTTCTGCTAGCAGAGCCTGACAAAAAAACATGTTCCTGCAGATTTCAGACTGAAAGAAGAAAAATGACCTCGAAACAAGTTGAAACTGTCAGAACAAGCTTCTTCCGGCAGAGCCTTACAAAAGGACACGTTACTGCAGTTTTCAGACAAATCAGTAAAATGACCTGAAAACAAGTTGAAACTGTCAGAACAAGCTTCTTCTGGCAGAGCCTGACAAAAAAACATGTTCCTGCACATTTCAGACTGGAATTAGTAAAATGACCTCGAAACAAGTTGAAACTGTCAGAACAAGCTTCTTCTAGCAGAGCCTGACAAAAAAACATGTTACAGCAGATTTCAGACTGAAAGAAGAAAAATGACCTCAAAACAAGTTGAAACTGTCAGAACAAGCTTCTTCTGGCAGAGCCTTACAAAAGGACATGTTACTGCAGTTTTCAGACAAATCAGTAAAATGACCTGAAAACAAGTTGAAACTGTCAGAACAAGCTTCTTCTGGCAGAGCCTGACAAAAAAACATGTTACTGCAGATTTCAGACTGAAAGAAGAAAAATGACCTCAGAACACGTTGAAACTGTCAGAACAAGCTTCTTCTGGCAGAGCCTGACCAAAGGACATGTTACTGCAGTTTTCATACACAAATCATCCAAATGACCTCAAAACAAGTTGAAACTGTCAGAACAAGCTTCTTCTGGCAGAGCCTGACAAAAGGACTTGTTACTGCAGTTTTCATACACAAATCATCCAAATGACCTCAAAACAAGTTGAAACTGTCAGAACAAGCTTCTTCTAGCAGAGCCTGACAAAAGGACTTGTTACTGCAGTGTTCAACCTGAAATCATCAAAATGACCTGAAAACTAGTCAGAACAAGCTTCTGCTGGCAGAGCCTTACAAAAGGACATGTTACTGCAGTTTTCAGACAAATCAGTAAAATGACCTGAAAACAAGTTGAAACTGTCAGAACAAGCTACTTCTGGCAGAGCCTGACAAAAGGACTTGTTACTGCAGTTTCCATACAGAAATCATCCAAATGACCTCAAAACCAGTTGAAAATGTCAGAACAAGCTTCTTCTGGCAGAGCCTGACCAAAGGCCATGTTCCTGCAGATTTCAGACTGGAATTAGTAAAATGACCTGTAAACAAGTTGAAACTGTCAGAACAAGCTTCTTCTAGCAGAGCTTGACAAAAAACATGTTACTGCAGATTTCAGACTGAAAGAAGAAAAATGACCTCGAAACAAGTTGAAACTGTCAGAACAAGCTTCTTCCGGCAGATGCTGACAAAAGGACATGTTACTGCAGTGTTCAGACTGAAATCATCCAAATGACCTCAAAACAAGTTGAAACTGTCAGAACAAGCTTCTTCTGGCAGAGCCTGACAAAAGGACTTGTTACTGCAGTTTTCATACACAAATCATCCAAATGACCTCAAAACAAGTTGAAACTGTCAGAACAAGCTTCTTCTGGCAGAGCCTGACAAAAGGACTTGTTACTGCAGTTTTCATACACAAATCATCCAAATGACCTCAAAACAAGTTGAAACTGTCAGAACAAGCTTCTTCTGGCAGATGCTGACAAAAGGACATGTTACTGCAGTGTTCAACCTGAAATCATCAAAATGACCTGAAAACTAGTCAGAACAAGCTTCTGCTGGCAGAGCCTTACAAAAAACATGTTCCTGCAGATTTCAGACTGGAATTAGTAAAATGACCTGTAAACAAGTTGAAACTGTCAGAACAAGCTTCTTCTAGCAGAGCCTGACAAAAGGACTTGTTACTGCAGTGTTCAACCTGAAATCATCAAAATGACCTGAAAACTAGTCAGAACAAGCTTCTGCTGGCAGAGCCTTACAAAAGGACATGTTACTGCAGTTTTCAGACAAATCAGTAAAATGACCTGAAAACAAGTTGAAACTGTCAGAACAAGCTTCTTCTGGCAGAGCCTGACAAAAAAACATGTTACTGCAGATTTCAGACTGAAAGAAGAAAAATGACCTCGAAACAAGTTGAAACTGTCAGAACAAGCTTCTTCCGGCAGATGCTGACAAAAGGACATGTTACTGCAGTGTTCAGACTGAAATCATCCAAATGACCTCAAAACAAGTTGAAACTGTCAGAACAAGCTTCTTCTGGCAGAGCCTGACAAAAGGACTTGTTACTGCAGTTTTCATACACAAATCATCCAAATGACCTCAAAACAAGTTGAAACTGTCAGAACAAGCTTCTTCTGGCAGAGCCTGACAAAAGGACTTGTTACTGCAGTTTTCATACACAAATCATCCAAATGACCTCAAAACAAGTTGAAACTGTCAGAACAAGCTTCTTCTGGCAGATGCTGACAAAAGGACATGTTACTGCAGTGTTCAACCTGAAATCATCAAAATGACCTGAAAACTAGTCAGAACAAGCTTCTGCTGGCAGAGCCTTACAAAAAACATGTTCCTGCAGATTTCAGACTGGAATTAGTAAAATGACCTGTAAACAAGTTGAAACTGTCAGAACAAGCTTCTTCTAGCAGAGCTTGACAAAAAACATGTTACTGCAGATTTCAGACTGAAAGAAGAAAAATGACCTCGAAACAAGTTGAAACTGTCAGAACAAGCTTCTTCCGGCAGAGCCTTACAAAAGGACACGTTACTGCAGTTTTCAGACAAATCAGTAAAATGACCTGAAAACAAGTTGAAACTGTCAGAACAAGCTACTTCTGGCAGAGCCTGACAAAAGGACTTGTTACTGCAGTTTCCATACAGAAATCATCCAAATGACCTCAAAACCAGTTGAAAATGTCAGAACAAGCTTCTTCTGGCAGAGCCTGACCAAAGGCCATGTTCCTGCAGATTTCAGACTGGAATTAGTAAAATGACCTGTAAACAAGTTGAAACTGTCAGAACAAGCTTCTTCTAGCAGAGCTTGACAAAAAACATGTTACTGCAGATTTCAGACTGAAAGAAGAAAAATGACCTCGAAACAAGTTGAAACTGTCAGAACAAGCTTCTTCCGGCAGATGCTGACAAAAGGACATGTTACTGCAGTGTTCAGACTGAAATCATCCAAATGACCTCAAAACAAGTTGAAACTGTCAGAACAAGCTTCTTCTGGCAGAGCCTGACAAAAGGACTTGTTACTGCAGTTTTCATACACAAATCATCCAAATGACCTCAAAACAAGTTGAAACTGTCAGAACAAGCTTCTTCTGGCAGAGCCTGACAAAAGGACTTGTTACTGCAGTTTTCATACACAAATCATCCAAATGACCTCAAAACAAGTTGAAACTGTCAGAACAAGCTTCTTCTGGCAGATGCTGACAAAAGGACATGTTACTGCAGTGTTCAACCTGAAATCATCAAAATGACCTGAAAACTAGTCAGAACAAGCTTCTGCTGGCAGAGCCTTACAAAAAACATGTTCCTGCAGATTTCAGACTGGAATTAGTAAAATGACCTGTAAACAAGTTGAAACTGTCAGAACAAGCTTCTTCTAGCAGAGCTTGACAAAAAACATGTTACTGCAGATTTCAGACTGAAAGAAGAAAAATGACCTCGAAACAAGTTGAAACTGTCAGAACAAGCTTCTTCCGGCAGATGCTGACAAAAGGACATGTTACTGCAGTGTTCAGACTGAAATCATCCAAATGACCTCAAAACAAGTTGAAACTGTCAGAACAAGCTTCTTCTGGCAGAGCCTGACAAAAGGACATGTTACTGCAGTGTTCAGACTGAAATCATCAAAATGACCTGAAAACTAGTCCGAACAAGCTTCTGCTAGCAGAGCCTGACAAAAAAACATGTTCCTGCAGATTTCAGACTGAAAGAAGAAAAATGACCTCAAAACAAGTTGAAACTGTCAGAACAAGCTACTTCTGGCAGAGCCTGACAAAAGGACTTGTTACTGCAGTTTCCATACAGAAATCATCCAAATGACCTCAAAACCAGTTGAAACTGTCAGAACAAGCTTCTTCTGGCAGAGCCTGACCAAAGGCCATGTTCCTGCAGATTTCAGACTGGAATTAGTAAAATGACCTGTAAACAAGTTGAAACTGTCAGAACAAGCTTCTTCTAGCAGAGCTTGACAAAAAACATGTTACTGCAGATTTCAGACTGAAAGAAGAAAAATGACCTCGAAACAAGTTGAAACTGTCAGAACAAGCTTCTTCCGGCAGATGCTGACAAAAGGACATGTTACTGCAGTGTTCAGACTGAAATCATCCAAATGACCTCAAAACAAGTTGAAACTGTCAGAACAAGCTTCTTCTGGCAGAGCCTGACAAAAGGACTTGTTACTGCAGTTTTCATACACAAATCATCCAAATGACCTCAAAACAAGTTGAAACTGTCAGAACAAGCTTCTTCTGGCAGAGCCTGACAAAAGGACTTGTTACTGCAGTTTTCATACACAAATCATCCAAATGACCTCAAAACAAGTTGAAACTGTCAGAACAAGCTTCTTCTGGCAGATGCTGACAAAAGGACATGTTACTGCAGTGTTCAACCTGAAATCATCAAAATGACCTGAAAACTAGTCAGAACAAGCTTCTGCTGGCAGAGCCTTACAAAAAACATGTTCCTGCAGATTTCAGACTGGAATTAGTAAAATGACCTGTAAACAAGTTGAAACTGTCAGAACAAGCTTCTTCTAGCAGAGCCTGACAAAAGGACTTGTTACTGCAGTGTTCAACCTGAAATCATCAAAATGACCTGAAAACTAGTCAGAACAAGCTTCTGCTGGCAGAGCCTTACAAAAAACATGTTCCTGCAGATTTCAGACTGGAATTAGTAAAATGACCTCGAAACAAGTTGAAACTGTCAGAACAAGCTTCTTCTAGCAGAGCCTGACAAAAAAACATGTTACTGCAGATTTCAGACTGAAAGAAGAAAAATGACCTCAAAACAAGTTGAAACTGTCAGAACAAGCTTCTTCTGGCAGAGCCTTACAAAAGGACATGTTACTGCAGTTTTCAGACAAATCAGTAAAATGACCTGAAAACAAGTTGAAACTGTCAGAACAAGCTTCTTCTGGCAGAGCCTGACAAAAAAACATGTTCCTGCACATTTCAGACTGGAATTAGTAAAATGACCTCGAAACAAGTTGAAACTGTCAGAACAAGCTTCTTCTAGCAGAGCCTGACAAAAAAACATGTTACAGCAGATTTCAGACTGAAAGAAGAAAAATGACCTCAAAACAAGTTGAAACTGTCAGAACAAGCTTCTTCTGGCAGAGCCTTACAAAAGGACATGTTACTGCAGTTTTCAGACAAATCAGTAAAATGACCTGAAAACAAGTTGAAACTGTCAGAACAAGCTTCTTCTGGCAGAGCCTGACAAAAAAACATGTTACTGCAGATTTCAGACTGAAAGAAGAAAAATGACCTCAGAACACGTTGAAACTGTCAGAACAAGCTTCTTCCGGCAGATGCTGACAAAAGGACATGTTACTGCAGTGTTCAGACTGAAATCATCAAAATGACCTGAAAACTAGTCAGAACAAGCTTCTGCTGGCAGAGCCTTACAAAAAACATGTTCCTGCAGATTTCAGACTGGAATTAGTAAAATGACCTGTAAACAAGTTGAAACTGTCAGAACAAGCTTCTTCTAGCAGAGCTTGACAAAAAACATGTTACTGCAGATTTCAGACTGAAAGAAGAAAAATGACCTCGAAACAAGTTGAAACTGTCAGAACAAGCTTCTTCCGGCAGATGCTGACAAAAGGACATGTTACTGCAGTGTTCAGACTGAAATCATCCAAATGACCTCAAAACAAGTTGAAACTGTCAGAACAAGCTTCTTCTGGCAGAGCCTGACAAAAGGACATGTTACTGCAGTGTTCAGACTGAAATCATCAAAATGACCTGAAAACTAGTCCGAACAAGCTTCTGCTAGCAGAGCCTGACAAAAAAACATGTTCCTGCAGATTTCAGACTGAAAGAAGAAAAATGACCTCAAAACAAGTTGAAACTGTCAGAACAAGCTACTTCTGGCAGAGCCTGACAAAAGGACTTGTTACTGCAGTTTCCATACAGAAATCATCCAAATGACCTCAAAACCAGTTGAAACTGTCAGAACAAGCTTCTTCTGGCAGAGCCTGACCAAAGGCCATGTTCCTGCAGATTTCAGACTGGAATTAGTAAAATGACCTGTAAACAAGTTGAAACTGTCAGAACAAGCTTCTTCTAGCAGAGCTTGACAAAAAACATGTTACTGCAGATTTCAGACTGAAAGAAGAAAAATGACCTCGAAACAAGTTGAAACTGTCAGAACAAGCTTCTTCCGGCAGATGCTGACAAAAGGACATGTTACTGCAGTGTTCAGACTGAAATCATCCAAATGACCTCAAAACAAGTTGAAACTGTCAGAACAAGCTTCTTCTGGCAGAGCCTGACAAAAGGACTTGTTACTGCAGTTTTCATACACAAATCATCCAAATGACCTCAAAACAAGTTGAAACTGTCAGAACAAGCTTCTTCTGGCAGATGCTGACAAAAGGACATGTTACTGCAGTGTTCAACCTGAAATCATCAAAATGACCTGAAAACTAGTCAGAACAAGCTTCTGCTGGCAGAGCCTTACAAAAAACATGTTCCTGCAGATTTCAGACTGGAATTAGTAAAATGACCTGTAAACAAGTTGAAACTGTCAGAACAAGCTTCTTCTAGCAGAGCCTGACAAAAGGACTTGTTACTGCAGTGTTCAACCTGAAATCATCAAAATGACCTGAAAACTAGTCAGAACAAGCTTCTGCTGGCAGAGCCTTACAAAAAACATGTTCCTGCAGATTTCAGACTGGAATTAGTAAAATGACCTCGAAACAAGTTGAAACTGTCAGAACAAGCTTCTTCTAGCAGAGCCTGACAAAAAAACATGTTACTGCAGATTTCAGACTGAAAGAAGAAAAATGACCTCAAAACAAGTTGAAACTGTCAGAACAAGCTTCTTCTGGCAGAGCCTTACAAAAGGACATGTTACTGCAGTTTTCAGACAAATCAGTAAAATGACCTGAAAACAAGTTGAAACTGTCAGAACAAGCTTCTTCTGGCAGAGCCTGACAAAAAAACATGTTACTGCAGATTTCAGACTGAAAGAAGAAAAATGACCTCAGAACACGTTGAAACTGTCAGAACAAGCTTCTTCCGGCAGATGCTGACAAAAGGACATGTTACTGCAGTGTTCAGACTGAAATCATCAAAATGACCTGAAAACTAGTCAGAACAAGCTTCTGCTGGCAGAGCCTTACAAAAAACATGTTCCTGCAGATTTCAGACTGGAATTAGTAAAATGACCTGTAAACAAGTTGAAACTGTCAGAACAAGCTTCTTCTAGCAGAGCTTGACAAAAAACATGTTACTGCAGATTTCAGACTGAAAGAAGAAAAATGACCTCGAAACAAGTTGAAACTGTCAGAACAAGCTTCTTCCGGCAGATGCTGACAAAAGGACATGTTACTGCAGTGTTCAGACTGAAATCATCCAAATGACCTCAAAACAAGTTGAAACTGTCAGAACAAGCTTCTTCTGGCAGAGCCTGACAAAAGCACATGTTACTGCAGTGTTCAGACTGAAATCATCAAAATGACCTGAAAACTAGTCCGAACAAGCTTCTGCTAGCAGAGCCTGACAAAAAAACATGTTCCTGCAGATTTCAGACTGAAAGAAGAAAAATGACCTCGAAACAAGTTGAAACTGTCAGAACAAGCTTCTTCCGGCAGAGCCTTACAAAAGGACACGTTACTGCAGTTTTCAGACAAATCAGTAAAATGACCTGAAAACAAGTTGAAACTGTCAGAACAAGCTTCTTCTGGCAGAGCCTGACAAAAAAACATGTTCCTGCACATTTCAGACTGGAATTAGTAAAATGACCTCGAAACAAGTTGAAACTGTCAGAACAAGCTTCTTCTAGCAGAGCCTGACAAAAAAACATGTTACAGCAGATTTCAGACTGAAAGAAGAAAAATGACCTCAAAACAAGTTGAAACTGTCAGAACAAGCTTCTTCTGGCAGAGCCTTACAAAAGGACATGTTACTGCAGTTTTCAGACAAATCAGTAAAATGACCTGAAAACAAGTTGAAACTGTCAGAACAAGCTTCTTCTGGCAGAGCCTGACAAAAAAACATGTTACTGCAGATTTCAGACTGAAAGAAGAAAAATGACCTCAGAACACGTTGAAACTGTCAGAACAAGCTTCTTCCGGCAGATGCTGACAAAAGGACATGTTACTGCAGTGTTCAGACTGAAATCATCAAAATGACCTGAAAACTAGTCAGAACAAGCTTCTGCTGGCAGAGCCTTACAAAAAACATGTTCCTGCAGATTTCAGACTGGAATTAGTAAAATGACCTGTAAACAAGTTGAAACTGTCAGAACAAGCTTCTTCTAGCAGAGCTTGACAAAAAACATGTTACTGCAGATTTCAGACTGAAAGAAGAAAAATGACCTCGAAACAAGTTGAAACTGTCAGAACAAGCTTCTTCCGGCAGATGCTGACAAAAGGACATGTTACTGCAGTGTTCAGACTGAAATCATCCAAATGACCTCAAAACAAGTTGAAACTGTCAGAACAAGCTTCTTCTGGCAGAGCCTGACAAAAGCACATGTTACTGCAGTGTTCAGACTGAAATCATCAAAATGACCTGAAAACTAGTCCGAACAAGCTTCTGCTAGCAGAGCCTGACAAAAAAACATGTTCCTGCAGATTTCAGACTGAAAGAAGAAAAATGACCTCAAAACAAGTTGAAACTGTCAGAACAAGCTACTTCTGGCAGAGCCTGACAAAAGGACTTGTTACTGCAGTTTTCATACAGAAATCATCCAAATGACCTCAAAACACGTTGAAACTGTCAGAACAAGCTTCTTCCGGCAGATGCTGACAAAAGGACATGTTACTGCAGTGTTCAGACTGAAATCATCAAAATGACCTGAAAACTAGTCAGAACAAGCTTCTGCTGGCAGAGCCTTACAAAAAACATGTTCCTGCAGATTTCAGACTGGAATTAGTAAAATGACCTGTAAACAAGTTGAAACTGTCAGAACAAGCTACTTCTGGCAGAGCCTGACAAAAGGACTTGTTACTGCAGTTTTCATACACAAATCATCCAAATGACCTCAAAACAAGTTGAAACTGTCAGAACAAGCTTCTTCTGGCAGATGCTGACAAAAGGACATGTTACTGCAGTGTTCAACCTGAAATCATCAAAATGACCTGAAAACTAGTCAGAACAAGCTTCTGCTGGCAGAGCCTTACAAAAAACATGTTCCTGCAGATTTCAGACTGGAATTAGTAAAATGACCTGTAAACAAGTTGAAACTGTCAGAACAAGCTTCTTCTAGCAGAGCCTGACAAAAGGACTTGTTACTGCAGTGTTCAACCTGAAATCATCAAAATGACCTGAAAACTAGTCAGAACAAGCTTCTGCTGGCAGAGCCTTACAAAAAACATGTTCCTGCAGATTTCAGACTGGAATTAGTAAAATGACCTCGAAACAAGTTGAAACTGTCAGAACAAGCTTCTTCTAGCAGAGCCTGACAAAAAAACATGTTACTGCAGATTTCAGACTGAAAGAAGAAAAATGACCTCAAAACAAGTTGAAACTGTCAGAACAAGCTTCTTCTGGCAGAGCCTTACAAAAGGACATGTTACTGCAGTTTTCAGACAAATCAGTAAAATGACCTGAAAACAAGTTGAAACTGTCAGAACAAGCTTCTTCTGGCAGAGCCTGACAAAAAAACATGTTCCTGCACATTTCAGACTGGAATTAGTAAAATGACCTCGAAACAAGTTGAAACTGTCAGAACAAGCTTCTTCTAGCAGAGCCTGACAAAAAAACATGTTACAGCAGATTTCAGACTGAAAGAAGAAAAATGACCTCAAAACAAGTTGAAACTGTCAGAACAAGCTTCTTCTGGCAGAGCCTTACAAAAGGACATGTTACTGCAGTTTTCAGACAAATCAGTAAAATGACCTGAAAACAAGTTGAAACTGTCAGAACAAGCTTCTTCTGGCAGAGCCTGACAAAAAAACATGTTACTGCAGATTTCAGACTGAAAGAAGAAAAATGACCTCAGAACACGTTGAAACTGTCAGAACAAGCTTCTTCCGGCAGATGCTGACAAAAGGACATGTTACTGCAGTGTTCAGACTGAAATCATCAAAATGACCTGAAAACTAGTCAGAACAAGCTTCTGCTGGCAGAGCCTTACAAAAAACATGTTCCTGCAGATTTCAGACTGGAATTAGTAAAATGACCTGTAAACAAGTTGAAACTGTCAGAACAAGCTTCTTCTAGCAGAGCTTGACAAAAAACATGTTACTGCAGATTTCAGACTGAAAGAAGAAAAATGACCTCGAAACAAGTTGAAACTGTCAGAACAAGCTTCTTCCGGCAGAGCCTTACAAAAGGACACGTTACTGCAGTTTTCAGACAAATCAGTAAAATGACCTGAAAACAAGTTGAAACTGTCAGAACAAGCTTCTTCTGGCAGAGCCTGACAAAAAAACATGTTCCTGCACATTTCAGACTGGAATTAGTAAAATGACCTCGAAACAAGTTGAAACTGTCAGAACAAGCTTCTTCTAGCAGAGCCTGACAAAAAAACATGTTACAGCAGATTTCAGACTGAAAGAAGAAAAATGACCTCAAAACAAGTTGAAACTGTCAGAACAAGCTTCTTCTGGCAGAGCCTTACAAAAGGACATGTTACTGCAGTTTTCAGACAAATCAGTAAAATGACCTGAAAACAAGTTGAAACTGTCAGAACAAGCTTCTTCTGGCAGAGCCTGACAAAAAAACATGTTACTGCAGATTTCAGACTGAAAGAAGAAAAATGACCTCAGAACACGTTGAAACTGTCAGAACAAGCTTCTTCCGGCAGATGCTGACAAAAGGACATGTTACTGCAGTGTTCAGACTGAAATCATCAAAATGACCTGAAAACTAGTCAGAACAAGCTTCTGCTGGCAGAGCCTTACAAAAAACATGTTCCTGCAGATTTCAGACTGGAATTAGTAAAATGACCTGTAAACAAGTTGAAACTGTCAGAACAAGCTTCTTCTAGCAGAGCTTGACAAAAAACATGTTACTGCAGATTTCAGACTGAAAGAAGAAAAATGACCTCGAAACAAGTTGAAACTGTCAGAACAAGCTTCTTCCGGCAGATGCTGACAAAAGGACATGTTACTGCAGTGTTCAGACTGAAATCATCCAAATGACCTCAAAACAAGTTGAAACTGTCAGAACAAGCTTCTTCTGGCAGAGCCTGACAAAAGGACTTGTTACTGCAGTTTTCATACACAAATCATCCAAATGACCTCAAAACAAGTTGAAACTGTCAGAACAAGCTTCTTCTGGCAGAGCCTGACAAAAGGACTTGTTACTGCAGTTTTCATACACAAATCATCCAAATGACCTCAAAACAAGTTGAAACTGTCAGAACAAGCTTCTTCTGGCAGATGCTGACAAAAGGACATGTTACTGCAGTGTTCAACCTGAAATCATCAAAATGACCTGAAAACTAGTCAGAACAAGCTTCTGCTGGCAGAGCCTTACAAAAAACATGTTCCTGCAGATTTCAGACTGGAATTAGTAAAATGACCTGTAAACAAGTTGAAACTGTCAGAACAAGCTTCTTCTAGCAGAGCCTGACAAAAGGACTTGTTACTGCAGTGTTCAACCTGAAATCATCAAAATGACCTGAAAACTAGTCAGAACAAGCTTCTGCTGGCAGAGCCTTACAAAAAACATGTTCCTGCAGATTTCAGACTGGAATTAGTAAAATGACCTCGAAACAAGTTGAAACTGTCAGAACAAGCTTCTTCTAGCAGAGCCTGACAAAAAAACATGTTACTGCAGATTTCAGACTGAAAGAAGAAAAATGACCTCAAAACAAGTTGAAACTGTCAGAACAAGCTTCTTCTGGCAGAGCCTTACAAAAGGACATGTTACTGCAGTTTTCAGACAAATCAGTAAAATGACCTGAAAACAAGTTGAAACTGTCAGAACAAGCTTCTTCTGGCAGAGCCTGACAAAAAAACATGTTCCTGCACATTTCAGACTGGAATTAGTAAAATGACCTCGAAACAAGTTGAAACTGTCAGAACAAGCTTCTTCTAGCAGAGCCTGACAAAAAAACATGTTACAGCAGATTTCAGACTGAAAGAAGAAAAATGACCTCAAAACAAGTTGAAACTGTCAGAACAAGCTTCTTCTGGCAGAGCCTTACAAAAGGACATGTTACTGCAGTTTTCAGACAAATCAGTAAAATGACCTGAAAACAAGTTGAAACTGTCAGAACAAGCTTCTTCTGGCAGAGCCTGACAAAAAAACATGTTACTGCAGATTTCAGACTGAAAGAAGAAAAATGACCTCAGAACACGTTGAAACTGTCAGAACAAGCTTCTTCCGGCAGATGCTGACAAAAGGACATGTTACTGCAGTGTTCAGACTGAAATCATCAAAATGACCTGAAAACTAGTCAGAACAAGCTTCTGCTGGCAGAGCCTTACAAAAAACATGTTCCTGCAGATTTCAGACTGGAATTAGTAAAATGACCTGAAAACTAGTCCGAACAAGCTTCTGCTAGCAGAGCCTGACAAAAAAACATGTTCCTGCAGATTTCAGACTGAAAGAAGAAAAATGACCTCAAAACAAGTTGAAACTGTCAGAACAAGCTACTTCTGGCAGAGCCTGACAAAAGGACTTGTTACTGCAGTTTTCATACAGAAATCATCCAAATGACCTCAAAACAAGTTGAAACTGTCAGAACAAGCTTCTTCTGGCAGAGCCTGACCAAAGGCCATGTTCCTGCAGATTTCAGACTGGAATTAGTAAAATGACCTGTAAACAAGTTGAAACTGTCAGAACAAGCTTCTTCTAGCAGAGCTTGACAAAAAACATGTTACTGCAGATTTCAGACTGAAAGAAGAAAAATGACCTCGAAACAAGTTGAAACTGTCAGAACAAGCTTCTTCCGGCAGATGCTGACAAAAGGACATGTTACTGCAGTGTTCAGACTGAAATCATCCAAATGACCTCAAAACAAGTTGAAACTGTCAGAACAAGCTTCTTCTGGCAGAGCCTGACAAAAGGACTTGTTACTGCAGTTTTCATACACAAATCATCCAAATGACCTCAAAACAAGTTGAAACTGTCAGAACAAGCTTCTTCTGGCAGAGCCTGACAAAAGGACTTGTTACTGCAGTTTTCATACACAAATCATCCAAATGACCTCAAAACAAGTTGAAACTGTCAGAACAAGCTTCTTCTGGCAGATGCTGACAAAAGGACATGTTACTGCAGTGTTCAACCTGAAATCATCAAAATGACCTGAAAACTAGTCAGAACAAGCTTCTGCTGGCAGAGCCTTACAAAAAACATGTTCCTGCAGATTTCAGACTGGAATTAGTAAAATGACCTGTAAACAAGTTGAAACTGTCAGAACAAGCTTCTTCTAGCAGAGCCTGACAAAAGGACTTGTTACTGCAGTGTTCAACCTGAAATCATCAAAATGACCTGAAAACTAGTCAGAACAAGCTTCTGCTGGCAGAGCCTTACAAAAAACATGTTCCTGCAGATTTCAGACTGGAATTAGTAAAATGACCTCGAAACAAGTTGAAACTGTTAGAACAAGCTTCTTCTAGCAGAGCCTGACAAAAAAACATGTTACTGCAGATTTCAGACTGAAAGAAGAAAAATGACCTCAAAACAAGTTGAAACTGTCAGAACAAGCTTCTTCTGGCAGAGCCTTACAAAAGGACATGTTACTGCAGTTTTCAGACAAATCAGTAAAATGACCTGAAAACAAGTTGAAACTGTCAGAACAAGCTTCTTCTGGCAGAGCCTGACAAAAAAACATGTTCCTGCACATTTCAGACTGGAATTAGTAAAATGACCTCGAAACAAGTTGAAACTGTCAGAACAAGCTTCTTCTGGCAGAGCCTGACAAAAGGACTTGTTACTGCAGTTTTCATACACAAATCATCCAAATGACCTCAAAACAAGTTGAAACTGTCAGAACAAGCTTCTTCTGGCAGATGCTGACAAAAGGACATGTTACTGCAGTGTTCAACCTGAAATCATCAAAATGACCTGAAAACTAGTCAGAACAAGCTTCTGCTGGCAGAGCCTTACAAAAAACATGTTCCTGCAGATTTCAGACTGGAATTAGTAAAATGACCTGTAAACAAGTTGAAACTGTCAGAACAAGCTTCTTCTAGCAGAGCCTGACAAAAGGACTTGTTACTGCAGTGTTCAACCTGAAATCATCAAAATGACCTGAAAACTAGTCAGAACAAGCTTCTGCTGGCAGAGCCTTACAAAAAACATGTTCCTGCACATTTCAGACTGGAATTAGTAAAATGACCTCGAAACAAGTTGAAACTGTCAGAACAAGCTTCTTCTAGCAGAGCCTGACAAAAAAACATGTTACAGCAGATTTCAGACTGAAAGAAGAAAAATGACCTCAAAACAAGTTGAAACTGTCAGAACAAGCTTCTTCTGGCAGAGCCTTACAAAAGGACATGTTACTGCAGTTTTCAGACAAATCAGTAAAATGACCTGAAAACAAGTTGAAACTGTCAGAACAAGCTTCTTCTGGCAGAGCCTGACAAAAAAACATGTTACTGCAGATTTCAGACTGAAAGAAGAAAAATGACCTCAGAACACGTTGAAACTGTCAGAACAAGCTTCTTCCGGCAGATGCTGACAAAAGGACATGTTACTGCAGTGTTCAGACTGAAATCATCAAAATGACCTGAAAACTAGTCAGAACAAGCTTCTGCTGGCAGAGCCTTACAAAAAACATGTTCCTGCAGATTTCAGACTGGAATTAGTAAAATGACCTGAAAACTAGTCCGAACAAGCTTCTGCTAGCAGAGCCTGACAAAAAAACATGTTCCTGCAGATTTCAGACTGAAAGAAGAAAAATGACCTCAAAACAAGTTGAAACTGTCAGAACAAGCTACTTCTGGCAGAGCCTGACAAAAGGACTTGTTACTGCAGTTTTCATACAGAAATCATCCAAATGACCTCAAAACAAGTTGAAACTGTCAGAACAAGCTTCTTCTGGCAGAGCCTGACCAAAGGCCATGTTCCTGCAGATTTCAGACTGGAATTAGTAAAATGACCTGTAAACAAGTTGAAACTGTCAGAACAAGCTTCTTCTAGCAGAGCTTGACAAAAAACATGTTACTGCAGATTTCAGACTGAAAGAAGAAAAATGACCTCGAAACAAGTTGAAACTGTCAGAACAAGCTTCTTCCGGCAGATGCTGACAAAAGGACATGTTACTGCAGTGTTCAGACTGAAATCATCCAAATGACCTCAAAACAAGTTGAAACTGTCAGAACAAGCTTCTTCTGGCAGATGCTGACAAAAGGACATGTTACTGCAGTGTTCAACCTGAAATCATCAAAATGACCTGAAAACTAGTCAGAACAAGCTTCTGCTGGCAGAGCCTTACAAAAAACATGTTCCTGCAGATTTCAGACTGGAATTAGTAAAATGACCTGTAAACAAGTTGAAACTGTCAGAACAAGCTTCTTCTAGCAGAGCCTGACAAAAGGACTTGTTACTGCAGTGTTCAACCTGAAATCATCAAAATGACCTGAAAACTAGTCAGAACAAGCTTCTGCTGGCAGAGCCTTACAAAAAACATGTTCCTGCAGATTTCAGACTGGAATTAGTAAAATGACCTCGAAACAAGTTGAAACTGTCAGAACAAGCTTCTTCTAGCAGAGCCTGACAAAAAAACATGTTACTGCAGATTTCAGACTGAAAGAAGAAAAATGACCTCAAAACAAGTTGAAACTGTCAGAACAAGCTTCTTCTGGCAGAGCCTTACAAAAGGACATGTTACTGCAGTTTTCAGACAAATCAGTAAAATGACCTGAAAACAAGTTGAAACTGTCAGAACAAGCTTCTTCTGGCAGAGCCTGACAAAAAAACATGTTCCTGCACATTTCAGACTGGAATTAGTAAAATGACCTCGAAACAAGTTGAAACTGTCAGAACAAGCTTCTTCTAGCAGAGCCTGACAAAAAAACATGTTACAGCAGATTTCAGACTGAAAGAAGAAAAATGACCTCAAAACAAGTTGAAACTGTCAGAACAAGCTTCTTCTGGCAGAGCCTTACAAAAGGACATGTTACTGCAGTTTTCAGACAAATCAGTAAAATGACCTGAAAACAAGTTGAAACTGTCAGAACAAGCTTCTTCTGGCAGAGCCTGACAAAAAAACATGTTACTGCAGATTTCAGACTGAAAGAAGAAAAATGACCTCAGAACACGTTGAAACTGTCAGAACAAGCTTCTTCCGGCAGATGCTGACAAAAGGACATGTTACTGCAGTGTTCAGACTGAAATCATCAAAATGACCTGAAAACTAGTCAGAACAAGCTTCTGCTGGCAGAGCCTTACAAAAAACATGTTCCTGCAGATTTCAGACTGGAATTAGTAAAATGACCTGTAAACAAGTTGAAACTGTCAGAACAAGCTTCTTCTAGCAGAGCTTGACAAAAAACATGTTACTGCAGATTTCAGACTGAAAGAAGAAAAATGACCTCGAAACAAGTTGAAACTGTCAGAACAAGCTTCTTCCGGCAGAGCCTTACAAAAGGACACGTTACTGCAGTTTTCAGACAAATCAGTAAAATGACCTGAAAACAAGTTGAAACTGTCAGAACAAGCTTCTTCTGGCAGAGCCTGACAAAAAAACATGTTCCTGCACATTTCAGACTGGAATTAGTAAAATGACCTCGAAACAAGTTGAAACTGTCAGAACAAGCTTCTTCTAGCAGAGCCTGACAAAAAAACATGTTACAGCAGATTTCAGACTGAAAGAAGAAAAATGACCTCAAAACAAGTTGAAACTGTCAGAACAAGCTTCTTCTGGCAGAGCCTTACAAAAGGACATGTTACTGCAGTTTTCAGACAAATCAGTAAAATGACCTGAAAACAAGTTGAAACTGTCAGAACAAGCTTCTTCTGGCAGAGCCTGACAAAAAAACATGTTACTGCAGATTTCAGACTGAAAGAAGAAAAATGACCTCAGAACACGTTGAAACTGTCAGAACAAGCTTCTTCCGGCAGATGCTGACAAAAGGACATGTTACTGCAGTGTTCAGACTGAAATCATCAAAATGACCTGAAAACTAGTCAGAACAAGCTTCTGCTGGCAGAGCCTTACAAAAAACATGTTCCTGCAGATTTCAGACTGGAATTAGTAAAATGACCTGTAAACAAGTTGAAACTGTCAGAACAAGCTTCTTCTAGCAGAGCTTGACAAAAAACATGTTACTGCAGATTTCAGACTGAAAGAAGAAAAATGACCTCGAAACAAGTTGAAACTGTCAGAACAAGCTTCTTCCGGCAGATGCTGACAAAAGGACATGTTACTGCAGTGTTCAGACTGAAATCATCCAAATGACCTCAAAACAAGTTGAAACTGTCAGAACAAGCTTCTTCTGGCAGAGCCTGACAAAAGCACATGTTACTGCAGTGTTCAGACTGAAATCATCAAAATGACCTGAAAACTAGTCCGAACAAGCTTCTGCTAGCAGAGCCTGACAAAAAAACATGTTCCTGCAGATTTCAGACTGAAAGAAGAAAAATGACCTCAAAACAAGTTGAAACTGTCAGAACAAGCTACTTCTGGCAGAGCCTGACAAAAGGACTTGTTACTGCAGTTTTCATACAGAAATCATCCAAATGACCTCAAAACAAGTTGAAACTGTCAGAACAAGCTTCTTCTGGCAGAGCCTGACCAAAGGCCATGTTCCTGCAGATTTCAGACTGGAATTAGTAAAATGACCTGTAAACAAGTTGAAACTGTCAGAACAAGCTTCTTCTAGCAGAGCTTGACAAAAAACATGTTACTGCAGATTTCAGACTGAAAGAAGAAAAATGACCTCGAAACAAGTTGAAACTGTCAGAACAAGCTTCTTCCGGCAGATGCTGACAAAAGGACATGTTACTGCAGTGTTCAGACTGAAATCATCCAAATGACCTCAAACCAAGTTGAAACTGTCAGAACAAGCTTCTTCTGGCAGAGCCTTACAAAAAACATGTTCCTGCAGATTTCAGACTGGAATTAGTAAAATGACCTCGAAACAAGTTGAAACTGTCAGAACAAGCTTCTTCTAGCAGAGCCTGACAAAAAAACATGTTACTGCAGATTTCAGACTGAAAGAAGAAAAATGACCTCAAAACAAGTTGAAACTGTCAGAACAAGCTTCTTCTGGCAGAGCCTTACAAAAGGACATGTTACTGCAGTTTTCAGACAAATCAGTAAAATGACCTGAAAACAAGTTGAAACTGTCAGAACAAGCTTCTTCTGGCAGAGCCTGACAAAAAAACATGTTCCTGCACATTTCAGACTGGAATTAGTAAAATGACCTCGAAACAAGTTGAAACTGTCAGAACAAGCTTCTTCTAGCAGAGCCTGACAAAAAAACATGTTACAGCAGATTTCAGACTGAAAGAAGAAAAATGACCTCAAAACAAGTTGAAACTGTCAGAACAAGCTTCTTCTGGCAGAGCCTTACAAAAGGACATGTTACTGCAGTTTTCAGACAAATCAGTAAAATGACCTGAAAACAAGTTGAAACTGTCAGAACAAGCTTCTTCTGGCAGAGCCTGACAAAAAAACATGTTACTGCAGATTTCAGACTGAAAGAAGAAAAATGACCTCAGAACACGTTGAAACTGTCAGAACAAGCTTCTTCCGGCAGATGCTGACAAAAGGACATGTTACTGCAGTGTTCAGACTGAAATCATCAAAATGACCTGAAAACTAGTCAGAACAAGCTTCTGCTGGCAGAGCCTTACAAAAAACATGTTCCTGCAGATTTCAGACTGGAATTAGTAAAATGACCTGAAAACTAGTCCGAACAAGCTTCTGCTAGCAGAGCCTGACAAAAAAACATGTTCCTGCAGATTTCAGACTGAAAGAAGAAAAATGACCTCAAAACAAGTTGAAACTGTCAGAACAAGCTACTTCTGGCAGAGCCTGACAAAAGGACTTGTTACTGCAGTTTTCATACAGAAATCATCCAAATGACCTCAAAACAAGTTGAAACTGTCAGAACAAGCTTCTTCTGGCAGAGCCTGACCAAAGGCCATGTTCCTGCAGATTTCAGACTGGAATTAGTAAAATGACCTGTAAACAAGTTGAAACTGTCAGAACAAGCTTCTTCTAGCAGAGCTTGACAAAAAACATGTTACTGCAGATTTCAGACTGAAAGAAGAAAAATGACCTCGAAACAAGTTGAAACTGTCAGAACAAGCTTCTTCCGGCAGATGCTGACAAAAGGACATGTTACTGCAGTGTTCAGACTGAAATCATCCAAATGACCTCAAAACAAGTTGAAACTGTCAGAACAAGCTTCTTCTGGCAGAGCCTGACAAAAGGACTTGTTACTGCAGTTTTCATACACAAATCATCCAAATGACCTCAAAACAAGTTGAAACTGTCAGAACAAGCTTCTTCTGGCAGAGCCTGACAAAAGGACTTGTTACTGCAGTTTTCATACACAAATCATCCAAATGACCTCAAAACAAGTTGAAACTGTCAGAACAAGCTTCTTCTGGCAGATGCTGACAAAAGGACATGTTACTGCAGTGTTCAACCTGAAATCATCAAAATGACCTGAAAACTAGTCAGAACAAGCTTCTGCTGGCAGAGCCTTACAAAAAACATGTTCCTGCAGATTTCAGACTGGAATTAGTAAAATGACCTGTAAACAAGTTGAAACTGTCAGAACAAGCTTCTTCTAGCAGAGCCTGACAAAAGGACTTGTTACTGCAGTGTTCAACCTGAAATCATCAAAATGACCTGAAAACTAGTCAGAACAAGCTTCTGCTGGCAGAGCCTTACAAAAAACATGTTCCTGCAGATTTCAGACTGGAATTAGTAAAATGACCTCGAAACAAGTTGAAACTGTCAGAACAAGCTTCTTCTAGCAGAGCCTGACAAAAAAACATGTTACTGCAGATTTCAGACTGAAAGAAGAAAAATGACCTCAAAACAAGTTGAAACTGTCAGAACAAGCTTCTTCTGGCAGAGCCTTACAAAAGGACATGTTACTGCAGTTTTCAGACAAATCAGTAAAATGACCTGAAAACAAGTTGAAACTGTCAGAACAAGCTTCTTCTGGCAGAGCCTGACAAAAAAACATGTTCCTGCACATTTCAGTCTGGAATTAGTAAAATGACCTCGAAACAAGTTGAAACTGTCAGAACAAGCTTCTTCTAGCAGAGCCTGACAAAAAAACATGTTACAGCAGATTTCAGACTGAAAGAAGAAAAATGACCTCAAAACAAGTTGAAACTGTCAGAACAAGCTTCTTCTGGCAGAGCCTTACAAAAGGACATGTTACTGCAGTTTTCAGACAAATCAGTAAAATGACCTGAAAACAAGTTGAAACTGTCAGAACAAGCTTCTTCTGGCAGAGCCTGACAAAAAAACATGTTACTGCAGATTTCAGACTGAAAGAAGAAAAATGACCTCAGAACACGTTGAAACTGTCAGAACAAGCTTCTTCCGGCAGATGCTGACAAAAGGACATGTTACTGCAGTGTTCAGACTGAAATCATCAAAATGACCTGAAAACTAGTCAGAACAAGCTTCTGCTGGCAGAGCCTTACAAAAAACATGTTCCTGCAGATTTCAGACTGGAATTAGTAAAATGACCTGTAAACAAGTTGAAACTGTCAGAACAAGCTTCTTCTAGCAGAGCTTGACAAAAAACATGTTACTGCAGATTTCAGACTGAAAGAAGAAAAATGACCTCGAAACAAGTTGAAACTGTCAGAACAAGCTTCTTCCGGCAGAGCCTTACAAAAGGACACGTTACTGCAGTTTTCAGACAAATCAGTAAAATGACCTGAAAACAAGTTGAAACTGTCAGAACAAGCTTCTTCTGGCAGAGCCTGACAAAAAAACATGTTCCTGCACATTTCAGACTGGAATTAGTAAAATGACCTCGAAACAAGTTGAAACTGTCAGAACAAGCTTCTTCTAGCAGAGCCTGACAAAAAAACATGTTACAGCAGATTTCAGACTGAAAGAAGAAAAATGACCTCAAAACAAGTTGAAACTGTCAGAACAAGCTTCTTCTGGCAGAGCCTTACAAAAGGACATGTTACTGCAGTTTTCAGACAAATCAGTAAAATGACCTGAAAACAAGTTGAAACTGTCAGAACAAGCTTCTTCTGGCAGAGCCTGAAAAAAAAACATGTTACTGCAGATTTCAGACTGAAAGAAGAAAAATGACCTCAGAACACGTTGAAACTGTCAGAACAAGCTTCTTCCGGCAGATGCTGACAAAAGGACATGTTACTGCAGTGTTCAGACTGAAATCATCAAAATGACCTGAAAACTAGTCAGAACAAGCTTCTGCTGGCAGAGCCTTACAAAAAACATGTTCCTGCAGATTTCAGACTGGAATTAGTAAAATGACCTGTAAACAAGTTGAAACTGTCAGAACAAGCTTCTTCTAGCAGAGCTTGACAAAAAACATGTTACTGCAGATTTCAGACTGAAAGAAGAAAAATGACCTCGAAACAAGTTGAAACTGTCAGAACAAGCTTCTTCCGGCAGATGCTGACAAAAGGACATGTTACTGCAGTGTTCAGACTGAAATCATCCAAATGACCTCAAAACAAGTTGAAACTGTCAGAACAAGCTTCTTCTGGCAGAGCCTGACAAAAGCACATGTTACTGCAGTGTTCAGACTGAAATCATCAAAATGACCTGAAAACTAGTCCGAACAAGCTTCTGCTAGCAGAGCCTGACAAAAAAACATGTTCCTGCAGATTTCAGACTGAAAGAAGAAAAATGACCTCAAAACAAGTTGAAACTGTCAGAACAAGCTACTTCTGGCAGAGCCTGACAAAAGGACTTGTTACTGCAGTTTTCATACAGAAATCATCCAAATGACCTCAAAACAAGTTGAAACTGTCAGAACAAGCTTCTTCTGGCAGAGCCTGACCAAAGGCCATGTTCCTGCAGATTTCAGACTGGAATTAGTAAAATGACCTGTAAACAAGTTGAAACTGTCAGAACAAGCTTCTTCTAGCAGAGCTTGACAAAAAACATGTTACTGCAGATTTCAGACTGAAAGAAGAAAAATGACCTCGAAACAAGTTGAAACTGTCAGAACAAGCTTCTTCCGGCAGATGCTGACAAAAGGACATGTTACTGCAGTGTTCAGACTGAAATCATCCAAATGACCTCAAACCAAGTTGAAACTGTCAGAACAAGCTTCTTCTGGCAGAGCCTTACAAAAAACATGTTCCTGCAGATTTCAGACTGGAATTAGTAAAATGACCTCGAAACAAGTTGAAACTGTCAGAACAAGCTTCTTCTAGCAGAGCCTGACAAAAAAACATGTTACTGCAGATTTCAGACTGAAAGAAGAAAAATGACCTCAAAACAAGTTGAAACTGTCAGAACAAGCTTCTTCTGGCAGAGCCTTACAAAAGGACATGTTACTGCAGTTTTCAGACAAATCAGTAAAATGACCTGAAAACAAGTTGAAACTGTCAGAACAAGCTTCTTCTGGCAGAGCCTGACAAAAAAACATGTTCCTGCACATTTCAGACTGGAATTAGTAAAATGACCTCGAAACAAGTTGAAACTGTCAGAACAAGCTTCTTCTAGCAGAGCCTGACAAAAAAACATGTTACAGCAGATTTCAGACTGAAAGAAGAAAAATGACCTCAAAACAAGTTGAAACTGTCAGAACAAGCTTCTTCTGGCAGAGCCTTACAAAAGGACATGTTACTGCAGTTTTCAGACAAATCAGTAAAATGACCTGAAAACAAGTTGAAACTGTCAGAACAAGCTTCTTCTGGCAGAGCCTGACAAAAAAACATGTTACTGCAGATTTCAGACTGAAAGAAGAAAAATGACCTCAGAACACGTTGAAACTGTCAGAACAAGCTTCTTCCGGCAGATGCTGACAAAAGGACATGTTACTGCAGTGTTCAGACTGAAATCATCAAAATGACCTGAAAACTAGTCAGAACAAGCTTCTGCTGGCAGAGCCTTACAAAAAACATGTTCCTGCAGATTTCAGACTGGAATTAGTAAAATGACCTGAAAACTAGTCCGAACAAGCTTCTGCTAGCAGAGCCTGACAAAAAAACATGTTCCTGCAGATTTCAGACTGAAAGAAGAAAAATGACCTCAAAACAAGTTGAAACTGTCAGAACAAGCTACTTCTGGCAGAGCCTGACAAAAGGACTTGTTACTGCAGTTTTCATACAGAAATCATCCAAATGACCTCAAAACAAGTTGAAACTGTCAGAACAAGCTTCTTCTGGCAGAGCCTGACCAAAGGCCATGTTCCTGCAGATTTCAGACTGGAATTAGTAAAATGACCTGTAAACAAGTTGAAACTGTCAGAACAAGCTTCTTCTAGCAGAGCTTGACAAAAAACATGTTACTGCAGATTTCAGACTGAAAGAAGAAAAATGACCTCGAAACAAGTTGAAACTGTCAGAACAAGCTTCTTCCGGCAGATGCTGACAAAAGGACATGTTACTGCAGTGTTCAGACTGAAATCATCCAAATGACCTCAAAACAAGTTGAAACTGTCAGAACAAGCTTCTTCTGGCAGAGCCTGACAAAAGGACTTGTTACTGCAGTTTTCATACACAAATCATCCAAATGACCTCAAAACAAGTTGAAACTGTCAGAACAAGCTTCTTCTGGCAGAGCCTGACAAAAGGACTTGTTACTGCAGTTTTCATACACAAATCATCCAAATGACCTCAAAACAAGTTGAAACTGTCAGAACAAGCTTCTTCTGGCAGATGCTGACAAAAGGACATGTTACTGCAGTGTTCAACCTGAAATCATCAAAATGACCTGAAAACTAGTCAGAACAAGCTTCTGCTGGCAGAGCCTTACAAAAAACATGTTCCTGCAGATTTCAGACTGGAATTAGTAAAATGACCTGTAAACAAGTTGAAACTGTCAGAACAAGCTTCTTCTAGCAGAGCCTGACAAAAGGACTTGTTACTGCAGTGTTCAACCTGAAATCATCAAAATGACCTGAAAACTAGTCAGAACAAGCTTCTGCTGGCAGAGCCTTACAAAAAACATGTTCCTGCAGATTTCAGACTGGAATTAGTAAAATGACCTCGAAACAAGTTGAAACTGTCAGAACAAGCTTCTTCTAGCAGAGCCTGACAAAAAAACATGTTACTGCAGATTTCAGACTGAAAGAAGAAAAATGACCTCAAAACAAGTTGAAACTGTCAGAACAAGCTTCTTCTGGCAGAGCCTTACAAAAGGACATGTTACTGCAGTTTTCAGACAAATCAGTAAAATGACCTGAAAACAAGTTGAAACTGTCAGAACAAGCTTCTTCTGGCAGAGCCTGACAAAAAAACATGTTCCTGCACATTTCAGACTGGAATTAGTAAAATGACCTCGAAACAAGTTGAAACTGTCAGAACAAGCTTCTTCTAGCAGAGCCTGACAAAAAAACATGTTACAGCAGATTTCAGACTGAAAGAAGAAAAATGACCTCAAAACAAGTTGAAACTGTCAGAACAAGCTTCTTCTGGCAGAGCCTTACAAAAGGACATGTTACTGCAGTTTTCAGACAAATCAGTAAAATGACCTGAAAACAAGTTGAAACTGTCAGAACAAGCTTCTTCTGGCAGAGCCTGACAAAAAAACATGTTACTGCAGATTTCAGACTGAAAGAAGAAAAATGACCTCAGAACACGTTGAAACTGTCAGAACAAGCTTCTTCCGGCAGATGCTGACAAAAGGACATGTTACTGCAGTGTTCAGACTGAAATCATCAAAATGACCTGAAAACTAGTCAGAACAAGCTTCTGCTGGCAGAGCCTTACAAAAAACATGTTCCTGCAGATTTCAGACTGGAATTAGTAAAATGACCTGTAAACAAGTTGAAACTGTCAGAACAAGCTTCTTCTAGCAGAGCTTGACAAAAAACATGTTACTGCAGATTTCAGACTGAAAGAAGAAAAATGACCTCGAAACAAGTTGAAACTGTCAGAACAAGCTTCTTCCGGCAGAGCCTTACAAAAGGACACGTTACTGCAGTTTTCAGACAAATCAGTAAAATGACCTGAAAACAAGTTGAAACTGTCAGAACAAGCTTCTTCTGGCAGAGCCTGACAAAAAAACATGTTCCTGCACATTTCAGACTGGAATTAGTAAAATGACCTCGAAACAAGTTGAAACTGTCAGAACAAGCTTCTTCTAGCAGAGCCTGACAAAAAAACATGTTACAGCAGATTTCAGACTGAAAGAAGAAAAATGACCTCAAAACAAGTTGAAACTGTCAGAACAAGCTTCTTCTGGCAGAGCCTTACAAAAGGACATGTTACTGCAGTTTTCAGACAAATCAGTAAAATGACCTGAAAACAAGTTGAAACTGTCAGAACAAGCTTCTTCTGGCAGAGCCTGAAAAAAAAACATGTTACTGCAGATTTCAGACTGAAAGAAGAAAAATGACCTCAGAACACGTTGAAACTGTCAGAACAAGCTTCTTCCGGCAGATGCTGACAAAAGGACATGTTACAGCAGATTTCAGACTGAAAGAAGAAAAATGACCTCAAAACAAGTTGAAACTGTCAGAACAAGCTTCTTCTGGCAGAGCCTTACAAAAGGACATGTTACTGCAGTTTTCAGACAAATCAGTAAAATGACCTGAAAACAAGTTGAAACTGTCAGAACAAGCTTCTTCTGGCAGAGCCTGACAAAAAAACATGTTCCTGCACATTTCAGACTGGAATTAGTAAAATGACCTCGAAACAAGTTGAAACTGTCAGAACAAGCTTCTTCTAGCAGAGCCTGACAAAAAAACATGTTACAGCAGATTTCAGACTGAAAGAAGAAAAATGACCTCAAAACAAGTTGAAACTGTCAGAACAAGCTTCTTCTGGCAGAGCCTTACAAAAGGACATGTTACTGCAGTTTTCAGACAAATCAGTAAAATGACCTGAAAACAAGTTGAAACTGTCAGAACAAGCTTCTTCTGGCAGAGCCTGACAAAAAAACATGTTACTGCAGATTTCAGACTGAAAGAAGAAAAATGACCTCAGAACACGTTGAAACTGTCAGAACAAGCTTCTTCCGGCAGATGCTGACAAAAGGACATGTTACTGCAGTGTTCAGACTGAAATCATCAAAATGACCTGAAAACTAGTCAGAACAAGCTTCTGCTGGCAGAGCCTTACAAAAAACATGTTCCTGCAGATTTCAGACTGGAATTAGTAAAATGACCTGTAAACAAGTTGAAACTGTCAGAACAAGCTTCTTCTAGCAGAGCTTGACAAAAAACATGTTACTGCAGATTTCAGACTGAAAGAAGAAAAATGACCTCGAAACAAGTTGAAACTGTCAGAACAAGCTTCTTCCGGCAGAGCCTTACAAAAGGACACGTTACTGCAGTTTTCAGACAAATCAGTAAAATGACCTGAAAACAAGTTGAAACTGTCAGAACAAGCTTCTTCTGGCAGAGCCTGACAAAAAAACATGTTCCTGCACATTTCAGACTGGAATTAGTAAAATGACCTCGAAACAAGTTGAAACTGTCAGAACAAGCTTCTTCTAGCAGAGCCTGACAAAAAAACATGTTACAGCAGATTTCAGACTGAAAGAAGAAAAATGACCTCAAAACAAGTTGAAACTGTCAGAACAAGCTTCTTCTGGCAGAGCCTTACAAAAGGACATGTTACTGCAGTTTTCAGACAAATCAGTAAAATGACCTGAAAACAAGTTGAAACTGTCAGAACAAGCTTCTTCTGGCAGAGCCTGACAAAAAAACATGTTCCTGCACATTTCAGACTGGAATTAGTAAAATGACCTCGAAACAAGTTGAAACTGTCAGAACAAGCTTCTTCTAGCAGAGCCTGACAAAAAAACATGTTACAGCAGATTTCAGACTGAAAGAAGAAAAATGACCTCAAAACAAGTTGAAACTGTCAGAACAAGCTTCTTCTGGCAGAGCCTTACAAAAGGACATGTTACTGCAGTTTTCAGACAAATCAGTAAAATGACCTGAAAACAAGTTGAAACTGTCAGAACAAGCTTCTTCTGGCAGAGCCTGACAAAAAAACATGTTACTGCAGATTTCAGACTGAAAGAAGAAAAATGACCTCAGAACACGTTGAAACTGTCAGAACAAGCTTCTTCCGGCAGATGCTGACAAAAGGACATGTTACTGCAGTGTTCAGACTGAAATCATCAAAATGACCTGAAAACTAGTCAGAACAAGCTTCTGCTGGCAGAGCCTTACAAAAAACATGTTCCTGCAGATTTCAGACTGGAATTAGTAAAATGACCTGTAAACAAGTTGAAACTGTCAGAACAAGCTTCTTCTAGCAGAGCCTGACAAAAGGACTTGTTACTGCAGTGTTCAACCTGAAATCATCAAAATGACCTGAAAACTAGTCAGAACAAGCTTCTGCTGGCAGAGCCTTACAAAAAACATGTTCCTGCAGATTTCAGACTGGAATTAGTAAAATGACCTCGAAACAAGTTGAAACTGTCAGAACAAGCTTCTTCTAGCAGAGCCTGACAAAAAAACATGTTACTGCAGATTTCAGACTGAAAGAAGAAAAATGACCTCAAAACAAGTTGAAACTGTCAGAACAAGCTTCTTCTGGCAGAGCCTTACAAAAGGACATGTTACTGCAGTTTTCAGACAAATCAGTAAAATGACCTGAAAACAAGTTGAAACTGTCAGAACAAGCTTCTTCTGGCAGAGCCTGACAAAAAAACATGTTCCTGCACATTTCAGACTGGAATTAGTAAAATGACCTCGAAACAAGTTGAAACTGTCAGAACAAGCTTCTTCTAGCAGAGCCTGACAAAAAAACATGTTACAGCAGATTTCAGACTGAAAGAAGAAAAATGACCTCAAAACAAGTTGAAACTGTCAGAACAAGCTTCTTCTGGCAGAGCCTTACAAAAGGACATGTTACTGCAGTTTTCAGACAAATCAGTAAAATGACCTGAAAACAAGTTGAAACTGTCAGAACAAGCTTCTTCTGGCAGAGCCTGACAAAAAAACATGTTACTGCAGATTTCAGACTGAAAGAAGAAAAATGACCTCAGAACACGTTGAAACTGTCAGAACAAGCTTCTTCCGGCAGATGCTGACAAAAGGACATGTTACTGCAGTGTTCAGACTGAAATCATCAAAATGACCTGAAAACTAGTCAGAACAAGCTTCTGCTGGCAGAGCCTTACAAAAAACATGTTCCTGCAGATTTCAGACTGGAATTAGTAAAATGACCTGAAAACTAGTCCGAACAAGCTTCTGCTAGCAGAGCCTGACAAAAAAACATGTTCCTGCAGATTTCAGACTGAAAGAAGAAAAATGACCTCAAAACAAGTTGAAACTGTCAGAACAAGCTACTTCTGGCAGAGCCTGACAAAAGGACTTGTTACTGCAGTTTTCATACAGAAATCATCCAAATGACCTCAAAACAAGTTGAAACTGTCAGAACAAGCTACTTCTGGCAGAGCCTGACAAAAGGACTTGTTACTGCAGTTTTCATACAGAAATCATCCAAATGACCTCAAAACAAGTTGAAACTGTCAGAACAAGCTTCTTCTGGCAGAGCCTGACCAAAGGCCATGTTCCTGCAGATTTCAGACTGGAATTAGTAAAATGACCTGTAAACAAGTTGAAACTGTCAGAACAAGCTTCTTCTAGCAGAGCTTGACAAAAAACATGTTACTGCAGATTTCAGACTGAAAGAAGAAAAATGACCTCGAAACAAGTTGAAACTGTCAGAACAAGCTTCTTCCGGCAGATGCTGACAAAAGGACATGTTACTGCAGTGTTCAGACTGAAATCATCCAAATGACCTCAAAACAAGTTGAAACTGTCAGAACAAGCTTCTTCTGGCAGAGCCTGACAAAAGGACTTGTTACTGCAGTTTTCATACACAAATCATCCAAATGACCTCAAAACAAGTTGAAACTGTCAGAACAAGCTTCTTCTGGCAGAGCCTGACAAAAGGACTTGTTACTGCAGTTTTCATACACAAATCATCCAAATGACCTCAAAACAAGTTGAAACTGTCAGAACAAGCTTCTTCTGGCAGATGCTGACAAAAGGACATGTTACTGCAGTGTTCAACCTGAAATCATCAAAATGACCTGAAAACTAGTCAGAACAAGCTTCTGCTGGCAGAGCCTTACAAAAAACATGTTCCTGCAGATTTCAGACTGGAATTAGTAAAATGACCTGTAAACAAGTTGAAACTGTCAGAACAAGCTTCTTCTAGCAGAGCCTGACAAAAGGACTTGTTACTGCAGTGTTCAACCTGAAATCATCAAAATGACCTGAAAACTAGTCAGAACAAGCTTCTGCTGGCAGAGCCTTACAAAAAACATGTTCCTGCAGATTTCAGACTGGAATTAGTAAAATGACCTCGAAACAAGTTGAAACTGTCAGAACAAGCTTCTTCTAGCAGAGCCTGACAAAAAAACATGTTACTGCAGATTTCAGACTGAAAGAAGAAAAATGACCTCAAAACAAGTTGAAACTGTCAGAACAAGCTTCTTCTGGCAGAGCCTTACAAAAGGACATGTTACTGCAGTTTTCAGACAAATCAGTAAAATGACCTGAAAACAAGTTGAAAATGTCAGAACAAGCTTCTTCTGGCAGAGCCTGACAAAAAAACATGTTCCTGCACATTTCAGACTGGAATTAGTAAAATGACCTCGAAACAAGTTGAAACTGTCAGAACAAGCTTCTTCTAGCAGAGCCTGACAAAAAAACATGTTACAGCAGATTTCAGACTGAAAGAAGAAAAATGACCTCAAAACAAGTTGAAACTGTCAGAACAAGCTTCTTCTGGCAGAGCCTTACAAAAGGACATGTTACTGCAGTTTTCAGACAAATCAGTAAAATGACCTGAAAACAAGTTGAAACTGTCAGAACAAGCTTCTTCTGGCAGAGCCTGACAAAAAAACATGTTACTGCAGATTTCAGACTGAAAGAAGAAAAATGACCTCAGAACACGTTGAAACTGTCAGAACAAGCTTCTTCCGGCAGATGCTGACAAAAGGACATGTTACTGCAGTGTTCAGACTGAAATCATCAAAATGACCTGAAAACTAGTCAGAACAAGCTTCTGCTGGCAGAGCCTTACAAAAAACATGTTCCTGCAGATTTCAGACTGGAATTAGTAAAATGACCTGAAAACTAGTCCGAACAAGCTTCTGCTAGCAGAGCCTGACAAAAAAACATGTTCCTGCAGATTTCAGACTGAAAGAAGAAAAATGACCTCAAAACAAGTTGAAACTGTCAGAACAAGCTACTTCTGGCAGAGCCTGACAAAAGGACTTGTTACTGCAGTTTTCATACAGAAATCATCCAAATGACCTCAAAACAAGTTGAAACTGTCAGAACAAGCTTCTTCTGGCAGAGCCTGACCAAAGGCCATGTTCCTGCAGATTTCAGACTGGAATTAGTAAAATGACCTGTAAACAAGTTGAAACTGTCAGAACAAGCTTCTTCTAGCAGAGCTTGACAAAAAACATGTTCCTGCAGATTTCAGACTGAAAGAAGAAAAATGACCTCGAAACAAGTTGAAACTGTCAGAACAAGCTTCTTCCGGCAGATGCTGACAAAAGGACATGTTACTGCAGTGTTCAGACTGAAATCATCCAAATGACCTCAAAACAAGTTGAAACTGTCAGAACAAGCTTCTTCTGGCAGAGCCTGACAAAAGGACTTGTTACTGCAGTTTTCATACACAAATCATCCAAATGACCTCAAAACAAGTTGAAACTGTCAGAACAAGCTTCTTCTGGCAGAGCCTGACAAAAGGACTTGTTACTGCAGTTTTCATACACAAATCATCCAAATGACCTCAAAACAAGTTGAAACTGTCAGAACAAGCTTCTTCTGGCAGATGCTGACAAAAGGACATGTTACTGCAGTGTTCAACCTGAAATCATCAAAATGACCTGAAAACTAGTCAGAACAAGCTTCTGCTGGCAGAGCCTTACAAAAAACATGTTCCTGCAGATTTCAGACTGGAATTAGTAAAATGACCTGTAAACAAGTTGAAACTGTCAGAACAAGCTTCTTCTAGCAGAGCCTGACAAAAGGACTTGTTACTGCAGTGTTCAACCTGAAATCATCAAAATGACCTGAAAACTAGTCAGAACAAGCTTCTGCTGGCAGAGCCTTACAAAAAACATGTTCCTGCAGATTTCAGACTGGAATTAGTAAAATGACCTCGAAACAAGTTGAAACTGTCAGAACAAGCTTCTTCTAGCAGAGCCTGACAAAAAAACATGTTACTGCAGATTTCAGACTGAAAGAAGAAAAATGACCTCAGAACACGTTGAAACTGTCAGAACAAGCTTCTTCCGGCAGATGCTGACAAAAGGACATGTTACTGCAGTGTTCAGACTGAAATCATCAAAATGACCTGAAAACTAGTCAGAACAAGCTTCTGCTGGCAGAGCCTTACAAAAAACATGTTCCTGCAGATTTCAGACTGGAATTAGTAAAATGACCTCGAAACAAGTTGAAACTGTCAGAACAAGCTTCTTCTAGCAGAGCCTGACAAAAAAACATGTTACTGCAGATTTCAGACTGAAAGAAGAAAAATGACCTCAAAACAAGTTGAAACTGTCAGAACAAGCTTCTTCTGGCAGAGCCTTACAAAAGGACATGTTACTGCAGTTTTCAGACAAATCAGTAAAATGACCTGAAAACAAGTTGAAACTGTCAGAACAAGCTTCTTCTGGCAGAGCCTGACAAAAAAACATGTTCCTGCACATTTCAGACTGGAATTAGTAAAATGACCTCGAAACAAGTTGAAACTGTCAGAACAAGCTTCTTCTAGCAGAGCCTGACAAAAAAACATGTTACAGCAGATTTCAGACTGAAAGAAGAAAAATGACCTCAAAACAAGTTGAAACTGTCAGAACAAGCTTCTTCTGGCAGAGCCTTACAAAAGGACATGTTACTGCAGTTTTCAGACAAATCAGTAAAATGACCTGAAAACAAGTTGAAACTGTCAGAACAAGCTTCTTCTGGCAGAGCCTGACAAAAAAACATGTTACTGCAGATTTCAGACTGAAAGAAGAAAAATGACCTCAGAACACGTTGAAACTGTCAGAACAAGCTTCTTCCGGCAGATGCTGACAAAAGGACATGTTACTGCAGTGTTCAGACTGAAATCATCAAAATGACCTGAAAACTAGTCAGAACAAGCTTCTGCTGGCAGAGCCTTACAAAAAACATGTTCCTGCAGATTTCAGACTGGAATTAGTAAAATGACCTGAAAACTAGTCCGAACAAGCTTCTGCTAGCAGAGCCTGACAAAAAAACATGTTCCTGCAGATTTCAGACTGAAAGAAGAAAAATGACCTCAAAACAAGTTGAAACTGTCAGAACAAGCTACTTCTGGCAGAGCCTGACAAAAGGACTTGTTACTGCAGTTTTCATACAGAAATCATCCAAATGACCTCAAAACAAGTTGAAACTGTCAGAACAAGCTTCTTCTGGCAGAGCCTGACCAAAGGCCATGTTCCTGCAGATTTCAGACTGGAATTAGTAAAATGACCTGTAAACAAGTTGAAACTGTCAGAACAAGCTTCTTCTAGCAGAGCTTGACAAAAAACATGTTCCTGCAGATTTCAGACTGAAAGAAGAAAAATGACCTCGAAACAAGTTGAAACTGTCAGAACAAGCTTCTTCCGGCAGATGCTGACAAAAGGACATGTTACTGCAGTGTTCAGACTGAAATCATCCAAATGACCTCAAAACAAGTTGAAACTGTCAGAACAAGCTTCTTCTGGCAGAGCCTGACAAAAGGACTTGTTACTGCAGTTTTCATACACAAATCATCCAAATGACCTCAAAACAAGTTGAAACTGTCAGAACAAGCTTCTTCTGGCAGAGCCTGACAAAAGGACTTGTTACTGCAGTTTTCATACACAAATCATCCAAATGACCTCAAAACAAGTTGAAACTGTCAGAACAAGCTTCTTCTGGCAGATGCTGACAAAAGGACATGTTACTGCAGTGTTCAACCTGAAATCATCAAAATGACCTGAAAACTAGTCAGAACAAGCTTCTGCTGGCAGAGCCTTACAAAAAACATGTTCCTGCAGATTTCAGACTGGAATTAGTAAAATGACCTGTAAACAAGTTGAAACTGTCAGAACAAGCTTCTTCTAGCAGAGCCTGACAAAAGGACTTGTTACTGCAGTGTTCAACCTGAAATCATCAAAATGACCTGAAAACTAGTCAGAACAAGCTTCTGCTGGCAGAGCCTTACAAAAAACATGTTCCTGCAGATTTCAGACTGGAATTAGTAAAATGACCTCGAAACAAGTTGAAACTGTCAGAACAAGCTTCTTCTAGCAGAGCCTGACAAAAAAACATGTTACTGCAGATTTCAGACTGAAAGAAGAAAAATGACCTCAGAACACGTTGAAACTGTCAGAACAAGCTTCTTCCGGCAGATGCTGACAAAAGGACATGTTACTGCAGTGTTCAGACTGAAATCATCAAAATGACCTGAAAACTAGTCAGAACAAGCTTCTGCTGGCAGAGCCTTACAAAAAACATGTTCCTGCAGATTTCAGACTGGAATTAGTAAAATGACCTGTAAACAAGTTGAAACTGTCAGAACAAGCTTCTTCTAGCAGAGCTTGACAAAAAACATGTTACTGCAGATTTCAGACTGAAAGAAGAAAAATGACCTCGAAACAAGTTGAAACTGTCAGAACAAGCTTCTTCCGGCAGATGCTGACAAAAGGACATGTTACTGCAGTGTTCAGACTGAAATCATCCAAATGACCTCAAAACAAGTTGAAACTGTCAGAACAAGCTTCTTCTGGCAGAGCCTGACAAAAGCACATGTTACTGCAGTGTTCAGACTGAAATCATCAAAATGACCTGAAAACTAGTCCGAACAAGCTTCTGCTAGCAGAGCCTGACAAAAAAACATGTTCCTGCAGATTTCAGACTGAAAGAAGAAAAATGACCTCAAAACAAGTTGAAACTGTCAGAACAAGCTACTTCTGGCAGAGCCTGACAAAAGGACTTGTTACTGCAGTTTTCATACAGAAATCATCCAAATGACCTCAAAACAAGTTGAAACTGTCAGAACAAGCTTCTTCTGGCAGAGCCTGACCAAAGGCCATGTTCCTGCAGATTTCAGACTGGAATTAGTAAAATGACCTGTAAACAAGTTGAAACTGTCAGAACAAGCTTCTTCTAGCAGAGCTTGACAAAAAACATGTTACTGCAGATTTCAGACTGAAAGAAGAAAAATGACCTCGAAACAAGTTGAAACTGTCAGAACAAGCTTCTTCCGGCAGATGCTGACAAAAGGACATGTTACTGCAGTGTTCAGACTGAAATCATCCAAATGACCTCAAAACAAGTTGAAACTGTCAGAACAAGCTTCTTCTGGCAGAGCCTGACAAAAGGACTTGTTACTGCAGTTTTCATACACAAATCATCCAAATGACCTCAAAACAAGTTGAAACTGTCAGAACAAGCTTCTTCTGGCAGAGCCTGACAAAAGGACTTGTTACTGCAGTTTTCATACACAAATCATCCAAATGACCTCAAAACAAGTTGAAACTGTCAGAACAAGCTTCTTCTGGCAGATGCTGACAAAAGGACATGTTACTGCAGTGTTCAACCTGAAATCATCAAAATGACCTGAAAACTAGTCAGAACAAGCTTCTGCTGGCAGAGCCTTACAAAAAACATGTTCCTGCAGATTTCAGACTGGAATTAGTAAAATGACCTGTAAACAAGTTGAAACTGTCAGAACAAGCTTCTTCTAGCAGAGCCTGACAAAAGGACTTGTTACTGCAGTGTTCAACCTGAAATCATCAAAATGACCTGAAAACTAGTCAGAACAAGCTTCTGCTGGCAGAGCCTTACAAAAAACATGTTCCTGCAGATTTCAGACTGGAATTAGTAAAATGACCTCGAAACAAGTTGAAACTGTCAGAACAAGCTTCTTCTAGCAGAGCCTGACAAAAGGACTTGTTACTGCAGTTTTCATACACAAATCATCCAAATGACCTCAAAACAAGTTGAAACTGTCAGAACAAGCTTCTTCTGGCAGAGCCTGACAAAAGGACTTGTTACTGCAGTTTTCATACACAAATCATCCAAATGACCTCAAAACAAGTTGAAACTGTCAGAACAAGCTTCTTCTGGCAGATGCTGACAAAAGGACATGTTACTGCAGTGTTCAACCTGAAATCATCAAAATGACCTGAAAACTAGTCAGAACAAGCTTCTGCTGGCAGAGCCTTACAAAAAACATGTTCCTGCAGATTTCAGACTGGAATTAGTAAAATGACCTGTAAACAAGTTGAAACTGTCAGAACAAGCTTCTTCTAGCAGAGCCTGACAAAAGAACTTGTTACTGCAGTGTTCAACCTGAAATCATCAAAATGACCTGAAAACTAGTCAGAACAAGCTTCTGCTGGCAGAGCCTTACAAAAAACATGTTCCTGCAGATTTCAGACTGGAATTAGTAAAATGACCTCGAAACAAGTTGAAACTGTCAGAACAAGCTTCTTCTAGCAGAGCCTGACAAAAGGACTTGTTACTGCAGTTTTCATACACAAATCATCCAAATGACCTCAAAACAAGTTGAAACTGTCAGAACAAGCTTCTTCTGGCAGATGCTGACAAAAGGACATGTTACTGCAGTGTTCAACCTGAAATCATCAAAATGACCTGAAAACTAGTCAGAACAAGCTTCTGCTGGCAGAGCCTTACAAAAAACATGTTCCTGCAGATTTCAGACTGGAATTAGTAAAATGACCTGTAAACAAGTTGAAACTGTCAGAACAAGCTTCTTCTAGCAGAGCCTGACAAAAGGACTTGTTACTGCAGTGTTCAACCTGAAATCATCAAAATGACCTGAAAACTAGTCAGAACAAGCTTCTGCTGGCAGAGCCTTACAAAAAACATGTTCCTGCAGATTTCAGACTGGAATTAGTAAAATGACCTCGAAACAAGTTGAAACTGTCAGAACAAGCTTCTTCTAGCAGAGCCTGACAAAAAAACATGTTACTGCAGATTTCAGACTGAAAGAAGAAAAATGACCTCAGAACACGTTGAAACTGTCAGAACAAGCTTCTTCCGGCAGATGCTGACAAAAGGACATGTTACTGCAGTGTTCAGACTGAAATCATCAAAATGACCTGAAAACTAGTCAGAACAAGCTTCTGCTGGCAGAGCCTTACAAAAAACATGTTCCTGCAGATTTCAGACTGGAATTAGTAAAATGACCTGTAAACAAGTTGAAACTGTCAGAACAAGCTTCTTCTAGCAGAGCCTGACAAAAGGACTTGTTACTGCAGTGTTCAACCTGAAATCATCAAAATGACCTGAAAACTAGTCAGAACAAGCTTCTGCTGGCAGAGCCTTACAAAAAACATGTTCCTGCAGATTTCAGACTGGAATTAGTAAAATGACCTGTAAACAAGTTGAAACTGTCAGAACAAGCTTCTTCTAGCAGAGCCTGACAAAAGGACTTGTTACTGCAGTTTTCATACACAAATCATCCAAATGACCTCAAAACAAGTTGAAACTGTCAGAACAAGCTTCTTCTGGCAGATGCTGACAAAAGGACATGTTACTGCAGTGTTCAACCTGAAATCATCAAAATGACCTGAAAACTAGTCAGAACAAGCTTCTGCTGGCAGAGCCTTACAAAAAACATGTTCCTGCAGATTTCAGACTGGAATTAGTAAAATGACCTGTAAACAAGTTGAAACTGTCAGAACAAGCTTCTTCTAGCAGAGCCTGACAAAAGGACTTGTTACTGCAGTGTTCAACCTGAAATCATCAAAATGACCTGAAAACTAGTCAGAACAAGCTTCTGCTGGCAGAGCCTTACAAAAAACATGTTCCTGCAGATTTCAGACTGGAATTAGTAAAATGACCTGTAAACAAGTTGAAACTGTCAGAACAAGCTTCTTCTGGCAGAGCCTGACAAAAGGACTTGTTACTGCAGTTTTCATACACAAATCATCCAAATGACCTCAAAACAAGTTGAAACTGTCAGAACAAGCTTCTTCTGGCAGAGCCTGACAAAAGGACTTGTTACTGCAGTTTTCATACACAAATCATCCAAATGACCTCAAAACAAGTTGAAACTGTCAGAACAAGCTTCTTCTGGCAGATGCTGACAAAAGGACATGTTACTGCAGTGTTCAACCTGAAATCATCAAAATGACCTGAAAACTAGTCAGAACAAGCTTCTGCTGGCAGAGCCTTACAAAAAACATGTTCCTGCAGATTTCAGACTGGAATTAGTAAAATGACCTGTAAACAAGTTGAAACTGTCAGAACAAGCTTCTTCTAGCAGAGCCTGACAAAAGGACTTGTTACTGCAGTGTTCAACCTGAAATCATCAAAATGACCTGAAAACTAGTCAGAACAAGCTTCTGCTGGCAGAGCCTTACAAAAAACATGTTCCTGCAGATTTCAGACTGGAATTAGTAAAATGACCTCGAAACAAGTTGAAACTGTCAGAACAAGCTTCTTCTAGCAGAGCCTGACAAAAGGACTTGTTACTGCAGTTTTCATACACAAATCATCCAAATGACCTCAAAACAAGTTGAAACTGTCAGAACAAGCTTCTTCTGGCAGATGCTGACAAAAGGACATGTTACTGCAGTGTTCAACCTGAAATCATCAAAATGACCTGAAAACTAGTCAGAACAAGCTTCTGCTGGCAGAGCCTTACAAAAAACATGTTCCTGCAGATTTCAGACTGGAATTAGTAAAATGACCTGTAAACAAGTTGAAACTGTCAGAACAAGCTTCTTCTAGCAGAGCCTGACAAAAGGACTTGTTACTGCAGTGTTCAACCTGAAATCATCAAAATGACCTGAAAACTAGTCAGAACAAGCTTCTGCTGGCAGAGCCTTACAAAAAACATGTTCCTGCAGATTTCAGACTGGAATTAGTAAAATGACCTCGAAACAAGTTGAAACTGTCAGAACAAGCTTCTTCTAGCAGAGCCTGACAAAAAAACATGTTACTGCAGATTTCAGACTGAAAGAAGAAAAATGACCTCAGAACACGTTGAAACTGTCAGAACAAGCTTCTTCCGGCAGATGCTGACAAAAGGACATGTTACTGCAGTGTTCAGACTGAAATCATCAAAATGACCTGAAAACTAGTCAGAACAAGCTTCTGCTGGCAGAGCCTTACAAAAAACATGTTCCTGCAGATTTCAGACTGGAATTAGTAAAATGACCTGTAAACAAGTTGAAACTGTCAGAACAAGCTTCTTCTAGCAGAGCTTGACAAAAAACATGTTACTGCAGATTTCAGACTGAAAGAAGAAAAATGACCTCGAAACAAGTTGAAACTGTCAGAACAAGCTTCTTCCGGCAGATGCTGACAAAAGGACATGTTACTGCAGTGTTCAGACTGAAATCATCCAAATGACCTCAAAACAAGTTGAAACTGTCAGAACAAGCTTCTTCTGGCAGAGCCTGACAAAAGCACATGTTACTGCAGTGTTCAGACTGAAATCATCAAAATGACCTGAAAACTAGTCCGAACAAGCTTCTGCTAGCAGAGCCTGACAAAAAAACATGTTCCTGCAGATTTCAGACTGAAAGAAGAAAAATGACCTCAAAACAAGTTGAAACTGTCAGAACAAGCTACTTCTGGCAGAGCCTGACAAAAGGACTTGTTACTGCAGTTTTCATACAGAAATCATCCAAATGACCTCAAAACAAGTTGAAACTGTCAGAACAAGCTTCTTCTGGCAGAGCCTGACCAAAGGCCATGTTCCTGCAGATTTCAGACTGGAATTAGTAAAATGACCTCGAAACAAGTTGAAACTGTCAGAACAAGCTTCTTCTAGCAGAGCCTGACAAAAAAACATGTTACTGCAGATTTCAGACTGAAAGAAGAAAAATGACCTCAAAACAAGTTGAAACTGTCAGAACAAGCTTCTTCTGGCAGAGCCTTACAAAAGGACATGTTACTGCAGTTTTCAGACAAATCAGTAAAATGACCTGAAAACAAGTTGAAACTGTCAGAACAAGCTTCTTCTGGCAGAGCCTGACAAAAAAACATGTTCCTGCACATTTCAGACTGGAATTAGTAAAATGACCTCGAAACAAGTTGAAACTGTCAGAACAAGCTTCTTCTAGCAGAGCCTGACAAAAAAACATGTTACAGCAGATTTCAGACTGAAAGAAGAAAAATGACCTCAAAACAAGTTGAAACTGTCAGAACAAGCTTCTTCTGGCAGAGCCTTACAAAAGGACATGTTACTGCAGTTTTCAGACAAATCAGTAAAATGACCTGAAAACAAGTTGAAACTGTCAGAACAAGCTTCTTCTGGCAGAGCCTGACAAAAAAACATGTTACTGCAGATTTCAGACTGAAAGAAGAAAAATGACCTCAGAACACGTTGAAACTGTCAGAACAAGCTTCTTCCGGCAGATGCTGACAAAAGGACATGTTACTGCAGTGTTCAGACTGAAATCATCAAAATGACCTGAAAACTAGTCAGAACAAGCTTCTGCTGGCAGAGCCTTACAAAAAACATGTTCCTGCAGATTTCAGACTGGAATTAGTAAAATGACCTGTAAACAAGTTGAAACTGTCAGAACAAGCTTCTTCTAGCAGAGCTTGACAAAAAACATGTTACTGCAGATTTCAGACTGAAAGAAGAAAAATGACCTCGAAACAAGTTGAAACTGTCAGAACAAGCTTCTTCCGGCAGATGCTGACAAAAGGACATGTTACTGCAGTGTTCAGACTGAAATCATCCAAATGACCTCAAAACAAGTTGAAACTGTCAGAACAAGCTTCTTCTGGCAGAGCCTGACAAAAGGACATGTTACTGCAGTGTTCAGACTGAAATCATCAAAATGACCTGAAAACTAGTCCGAACAAGCTTCTGCTAGCAGAGCCTGACAAAAAAACATGTTCCTGCAGATTTCAGACTGAAAGAAGAAAAATGACCTCAAAACAAGTTGAAACTGTCAGAACAAGCTACTTCTGGCAGAGCCTGACAAAAGGACTTGTTACTGCAGTTTTCATACAGAAATCATCCAAATGACCTCAAAACAAGTTGAAACTGTCAGAACAAGCTTCTTCTGGCAGATGCTGACAAAAGGACATGTTACTGCAGTGTTCAACCTGAAATCATCAAAATGACCTGAAAACTAGTCAGAACAAGCTTCTGCTGGCAGAGCCTTACAAAAAACATGTTCCTGCAGATTTCAGACTGGAATTAGTAAAATGACCTGTAAACAAGTTGAAACTGTCAGAACAAGCTTCTTCTAGCAGAGCCTGACAAAAGGACTTGTTACTGCAGTGTTCAACCTGAAATCATCAAAATGACCTGAAAACTAGTCAGAACAAGCTTCTGCTGGCAGAGCCTTACAAAAAACATGTTCCTGCAGATTTCAGACTGGAATTAGTAAAATGACCTCGAAACAAGTTGAAACTGTCAGAACAAGCTTCTTCTAGCAGAGCCTGACAAAAAAACATGTTACTGCAGATTTCAGACTGAAAGAAGAAAAATGACCTCAGAACACGTTGAAACTGTCAGAACAAGCTTCTTCCGGCAGATGCTGACAAAAGGACATGTTACTGCAGTGTTCAGACTGAAATCATCAAAATGACCTGAAAACTAGTCAGAACAAGCTTCTGCTGGCAGAGCCTTACAAAAAACATGTTCCTGCAGATTTCAGACTGGAATTAGTAAAATGACCTGTAAACAAGTTGAAACTGTCAGAACAAGCTTCTTCTAGCAGAGCTTGACAAAAAACATGTTACTGCAGATTTCAGACTGAAAGAAGAAAAATGACCTCGAAACAAGTTGAAACTGTCAGAACAAGCTTCTTCCGGCAGATGCTGACAAAAGGACATGTTACTGCAGTGTTCAGACTGAAATCATCCAAATGACCTCAAAACAAGTTGAAACTGTCAGAACAAGCTTCTTCTGGCAGAGCCTGACAAAAGCACATGTTACTGCAGTGTTCAGACTGAAATCATCAAAATGACCTGAAAACTAGTCCGAACAAGCTTCTGCTAGCAGAGCCTGACAAAAAAACATGTTCCTGCAGATTTCAGACTGAAAGAAGAAAAATGACCTCAAAACAAGTTGAAACTGTCAGAACAAGCTACTTCTGGCAGAGCCTGACAAAAGGACTTGTTACTGCAGTTTTCATACAGAAATCATCCAAATGACCTCAAAACAAGTTGAAACTGTCAGAACAAGCTTCTTCTGGCAGAGCCTGACCAAAGGCCATGTTCCTGCAGATTTCAGACTGGAATTAGTAAAATGACCTGTAAACAAGTTGAAACTGTCAGAACAAGCTTCTTCTAGCAGAGCTTGACAAAAAACATGTTACTGCAGATTTCAGACTGAAAGAAGAAAAATGACCTCGAAACAAGTTGAAACTGTCAGAACAAGCTTCTTCCGGCAGATGCTGACAAAAGGACATGTTACTGCAGTGTTCAGACTGAAATCATCCAAATGACCTCAAAACAAGTTGAAACTGTCAGAACAAGCTTCTTCTGGCAGAGCCTGACAAAAGGACTTGTTACTGCAGTTTTCATACACAAATCATCCAAATGACCTCAAAACAAGTTGAAACTGTCAGAACAAGCTTCTTCTGGCAGAGCCTGACAAAAGGACTTGTTACTGCAGTTTTCATACACAAATCATCCAAATGACCTCAAAACAAGTTGAAACTGTCAGAACAAGCTTCTTCTGGCAGATGCTGACAAAAGGACATGTTACTGCAGTGTTCAACCTGAAATCATCAAAATGACCTGAAAACTAGTCAGAACAAGCTTCTGCTGGCAGAGCCTTACAAAAAACATGTTCCTGCAGATTTCAGACTGGAATTAGTAAAATGACCTGTAAACAAGTTGAAACTGTCAGAACAAGCTTCTTCTAGCAGAGCCTGACAAAAGGACTTGTTACTGCAGTGTTCAACCTGAAATCATCAAAATGACCTGAAAACTAGTCAGAACAAGCTTCTGCTGGCAGAGCCTTACAAAAAACATGTTCCTGCAGATTTCAGACTGGAATTAGTAAAATGACCTCGAAACAAGTTGAAACTGTCAGAACAAGCTTCTTCTAGCAGAGCCTGACAAAAGGACTTGTTACTGCAGTTTTCATACACAAATCATCCAAATGACCTCAAAACAAGTTGAAACTGTCAGAACAAGCTTCTTCTGGCAGATGCTGACAAAAGGACATGTTACTGCAGTGTTCAACCTGAAATCATCAAAATGACCTGAAAACTAGTCAGAACAAGCTTCTGCTGGCAGAGCCTTACAAAAAACATGTTCCTGCAGATTTCAGACTGGAATTAGTAAAATGACCTGTAAACAAGTTGAAACTGTCAGAACAAGCTTCTTCTAGCAGAGCCTGACAAAAGGACTTGTTACTGCAGTGTTCAACCTGAAATCATCAAAATGACCTGAAAACTAGTCAGAACAAGCTTCTGCTGGCAGAGCCTTACAAAAAACATGTTCCTGCAGATTTCAGACTGGAATTAGTAAAATGACCTGTAAACAAGTTGAAACTGTCAGAACAAGCTTCTTCTGGCAGAGCCTGACAAAAGGACTTGTTACTGCAGTTTTCATACACAAATCATCCAAATGACCTCAAAACAAGTTGAAACTGTCAGAACAAGCTTCTTCTGGCAGAGCCTGACAAAAGCACATGTTACTGCAGTGTTCAGACTGAAATCATCAAAATGACCTGAAAACTAGTCCGAACAAGCTTCTGCTGGCAGAGCCTTACAAAAAACATGTTCCTGCAGATTTCAGACTGGAATTAGTAAAATGACCTGTAAACAAGTTGAAACTGTCAGAACAAGCTTCTTCTAGCAGAGCCTGACAAAAGGACTTGTTACTGCAGTGTTCAACCTGAAATCATCAAAATGACCTGAAAACTAGTCAGAACAAGCTTCTGCTGGCAGAGCCTTACAAAAAACATGTTCCTGCAGATTTCAGACTGGAATTAGTAAAATGACCTGTAAACAAGTTGAAACTGTCAGAACAAGCTTCTTCTGGCAGAGCCTGACAAAAGGACTTGTTACTGCAGTTTTCATACACAAATCATCCAAATGACCTCAAAACAAGTTGAAACTGTCAGAACAAGCTTCTTCTGGCAGAGCCTGACAAAAGCACATGTTACTGCAGTGTTCAGACTGAAATCATCAAAATGACCTGAAAACTAGTCCGAACAAGCTTCTGCTGGCAGAGCCTTACAAAAAACATGTTCCTGCAGATTTCAGACTGGAATTAGTAAAATGACCTGTAAACAAGTTGAAACTGTCAGAACAAGCTTCTTCTAGCAGAGCCTGACAAAAGGACTTGTTACTGCAGTGTTCAACCTGAAATCATCAAAATGACCTGAAAACTAGTCAGAACAAGCTTCTGCTGGCAGAGCCTTACAAAAAACATGTTCCTGCAGATTTCAGACTGGAATTAGTAAAATGACCTCGAAACAAGTTGAAACTGTCAGAACAAGCTTCTTCTAGCAGAGCCTGACAAAAGGACTTGTTACTGCAGTTTTCATACACAAATCATCCAAATGACCTCAAAACAAGTTGAAACTGTCAGAACAAGCTTCTTCTGGCAGATGCTGACAAAAGGACATGTTACTGCAGTGTTCAACCTGAAATCATCAAAATGACCTGAAAACTAGTCAGAACAAGCTTCTGCTGGCAGAGCCTTACAAAAAACATGTTCCTGCAGATTTCAGACTGGAATTAGTAAAATGACCTGTAAACAAGTTGAAACTGTCAGAACAAGCTTCTTCTAGCAGAGCCTGACAAAAGGACTTGTTACTGCAGTGTTCAACCTGAAATCATCAAAATGACCTGAAAACTAGTCAGAACAAGCTTCTGCTGGCAGAGCCTTACAAAAAACATGTTCCTGCAGATTTCAGACTGGAATTAGTAAAATGACCTGAAAACTAGTCCGAACAAGCTTCTGCTAGCAGAGCCTGACAAAAAAACATGTTCCTGCAGATTTCAGACTGAAAGAAGAAAAATGACCTCAAAACAAGTTGAAACTGTCAGAACAAGCTACTTCTGGCAGAGCCTGACAAAAGGACTTGTTACTGCAGTTTTCATACAGAAATCATCCAAATGACCTCAAAACAAGTTGAAACTGTCAGAACAAGCTTCTTCTGGCAGAGCCTGACCAAAGGCCATGTTCCTGCAGATTTCAGACTGGAATTAGTAAAATGACCTGTAAACAAGTTGAAACTGTCAGAACAAGCTTCTTCTAGCAGAGCTTGACAAAAAACATGTTCCTGCAGATTTCAGACTGAAAGAAGAAAAATGACCTCGAAACAAGTTGAAACTGTCAGAACAAGCTTCTTCCGGCAGATGCTGACAAAAGGACATGTTACTGCAGTGTTCAGACTGAAATCATCCAAATGACCTCAAAACAAGTTGAAACTGTCAGAACAAGCTTCTTCTGGCAGAGCCTGACAAAAGGACTTGTTACTGCAGTTTTCATACACAAATCATCCAAATGACCTCAAAACAAGTTGAAACTGTCAGAACAAGCTTCTTCTGGCAGAGCCTGACAAAAGGACTTGTTACTGCAGTTTTCATACACAAATCATCCAAATGACCTCAAAACAAGTTGAAACTGTCAGAACAAGCTTCTTCTGGCAGATGCTGACAAAAGGACATGTTACTGCAGTGTTCAACCTGAAATCATCAAAATGACCTGAAAACTAGTCAGAACAAGCTTCTGCTGGCAGAGCCTTACAAAAAACATGTTCCTGCAGATTTCAGACTGGAATTAGTAAAATGACCTGTAAACAAGTTGAAACTGTCAGAACAAGCTTCTTCTAGCAGAGCCTGACAAAAGGACTTGTTACTGCAGTGTTCAACCTGAAATCATCAAAATGACCTGAAAACTAGTCAGAACAAGCTTCTGCTGGCAGAGCCTTACAAAAAACATGTTCCTGCAGATTTCAGACTGGAATTAGTAAAATGACCTCGAAACAAGTTGAAACTGTCAGAACAAGCTTCTTCTAGCAGAGCCTGACAAAAAAACATGTTACTGCAGATTTCAGACTGAAAGAAGAAAAATGACCTCAGAACACGTTGAAACTGTCAGAACAAGCTTCTTCCGGCAGATGCTGACAAAAGGACATGTTACTGCAGTGTTCAGACTGAAATCATCAAAATGACCTGAAAACTAGTCAGAACAAGCTTCTGCTGGCAGAGCCTTACAAAAAACATGTTCCTGCAGATTTCAGACTGGAATTAGTAAAATGACCTGTAAACAAGTTGAAACTGTCAGAACAAGCTTCTTCTAGCAGAGCTTGACAAAAAACATGTTACTGCAGATTTCAGACTGAAAGAAGAAAAATGACCTCGAAACAAGTTGAAACTGTCAGAACAAGCTTCTTCCGGCAGATGCTGACAAAAGGACATGTTACTGCAGTGTTCAGACTGAAATCATCCAAATGACCTCAAAACAAGTTGAAACTGTCAGAACAAGCTTCTTCTGGCAGAGCCTGACAAAAGCACATGTTACTGCAGTGTTCAGACTGAAATCATCAAAATGACCTGAAAACTAGTCCGAACAAGCTTCTGCTAGCAGAGCCTGACAAAAAAACATGTTCCTGCAGATTTCAGACTGAAAGAAGAAAAATGACCTCAAAACAAGTTGAAACTGTCAGAACAAGCTACTTCTGGCAGAGCCTGACAAAAGGACTTGTTACTGCAGTTTTCATACAGAAATCATCCAAATGACCTCAAAACAAGTTGAAACTGTCAGAACAAGCTTCTTCTGGCAGAGCCTGACCAAAGGCCATGTTCCTGCAGATTTCAGACTGGAATTAGTAAAATGACCTGTAAACAAGTTGAAACTGTCAGAACAAGCTTCTTCTAGCAGAGCTTGACAAAAAACATGTTACTGCAGATTTCAGACTGAAAGAAGAAAAATGACCTCGAAACAAGTTGAAACTGTCAGAACAAGCTTCTTCCGGCAGATGCTGACAAAAGGACATGTTACTGCAGTGTTCAGACTGAAATCATCCAAATGACCTCAAAACAAGTTGAAACTGTCAGAACAAGCTTCTTCTGGCAGAGCCTGACAAAAGGACTTGTTACTGCAGTTTTCATACACAAATCATCCAAATGACCTCAAAACAAGTTGAAACTGTCAGAACAAGCTTCTTCTGGCAGAGCCTGACAAAAGGACTTGTTACTGCAGTTTTCATACACAAATCATCCAAATGACCTCAAAACAAGTTGAAACTGTCAGAACAAGCTTCTTCTGGCAGATGCTGACAAAAGGACATGTTACTGCAGTGTTCAACCTGAAATCATCAAAATGACCTGAAAACTAGTCAGAACAAGCTTCTGCTGGCAGAGCCTTACAAAAAACATGTTCCTGCAGATTTCAGACTGGAATTAGTAAAATGACCTGTAAACAAGTTGAAACTGTCAGAACAAGCTTCTTCTAGCAGAGCCTGACAAAAGGACTTGTTACTGCAGTGTTCAACCTGAAATCATCAAAATGACCTGAAAACTAGTCAGAACAAGCTTCTGCTGGCAGAGCCTTACAAAAAACATGTTCCTGCAGATTTCAGACTGGAATTAGTAAAATGACCTCGAAACAAGTTGAAACTGTCAGAACAAGCTTCTTCTAGCAGAGCCTGACAAAAGGACTTGTTACTGCAGTTTTCATACACAAATCATCCAAATGACCTCAAAACAAGTTGAAACTGTCAGAACAAGCTTCTTCTGGCAGATGCTGACAAAAGGACATGTTACTGCAGTGTTCAACCTGAAATCATCAAAATGACCTGAAAACTAGTCAGAACAAGCTTCTGCTGGCAGAGCCTTACAAAAAACATGTTCCTGCAGATTTCAGACTGGAATTAGTAAAATGACCTGTAAACAAGTTGAAACTGTCAGAACAAGCTTCTTCTAGCAGAGCCTGACAAAAGGACTTGTTACTGCAGTGTTCAACCTGAAATCATCAAAATGACCTGAAAACTAGTCAGAACAAGCTTCTGCTGGCAGAGCCTTACAAAAAACATGTTCCTGCAGATTTCAGACTGGAATTAGTAAAATGACCTGTAAACAAGTTGAAACTGTCAGAACAAGCTTCTTCTGGCAGAGCCTGACAAAAGGACTTGTTACTGCAGTTTTCATACACAAATCATCCAAATGACCTCAAAACAAGTTGAAACTGTCAGAACAAGCTTCTTCTGGCAGAGCCTGACAAAAGGACTTGTTACTGCAGTTTTCATACACAAATCATCCAAATGACCTCAAAACAAGTTGAAACTGTCAGAACAAGCTTCTTCTGGCAGATGCTGACAAAAGGACATGTTACTGCAGTGTTCAACCTGAAATCATCAAAATGACCTGAAAACTAGTCAGAACAAGCTTCTGCTGGCAGAGCCTTACAAAAAACATGTTCCTGCAGATTTCAGACTGGAATTAGTAAAATGACCTCGAAACAAGTTGAAACTGTCAGAACAAGCTTCTTCTAGCAGAGCCTGACAAAAGGACTTGTTACTGCAGTTTTCATACACAAATCATCCAAATGACCTCAAAACAAGTTGAAACTGTCAGAACAAGCTTCTTCTGGCAGATGCTGACAAAAGGACATGTTACTGCAGTGTTCAACCTGAAATCATCAAAATGACCTGAAAACTAGTCAGAACAAGCTTCTGCTGGCAGAGCCTTACAAAAAACATGTTCCTGCAGATTTCAGACTGGAATTAGTAAAATGACCTGTAAACAAGTTGAAACTGTCAGAACAAGCTTCTTCTAGCAGAGCCTGACAAAAGGACTTGTTACTGCAGTGTTCAACCTGAAATCATCAAAATGACCTGAAAACTAGTCAGAACAAGCTTCTGCTGGCAGAGCCTTACAAAAAACATGTTCCTGCAGATTTCAGACTGGAATTAGTAAAATGACCTCGAAACAAGTTGAAACTGTCAGAACAAGCTTCTTCTAGCAGAGCCTGACAAAAAAACATGTTACTGCAGATTTCAGACTGAAAGAAGAAAAATGACCTCAGAACACGTTGAAACTGTCAGAACAAGCTTCTTCCGGCAGATGCTGACAAAAGGACATGTTACTGCAGTGTTCAGACTGAAATCATCAAAATGACCTGAAAACTAGTCAGAACAAGCTTCTGCTGGCAGAGCCTTACAAAAAACATGTTCCTGCAGATTTCAGACTGGAATTAGTAAAATGACCTGTAAACAAGTTGAAACTGTCAGAACAAGCTTCTTCTAGCAGAGCTTGACAAAAAACATGTTACTGCAGATTTCAGACTGAAAGAAGAAAAATGACCTCGAAACAAGTTGAAACTGTCAGAACAAGCTTCTTCCGGCAGATGCTGACAAAAGGACATGTTACTGCAGTGTTCAGACTGAAATCATCCAAATGACCTCAAAACAAGTTGAAACTGTCAGAACAAGCTTCTTCTGGCAGAGCCTGACAAAAGCACATGTTACTGCAGTGTTCAGACTGAAATCATCAAAATGACCTGAAAACTAGTCCGAACAAGCTTCTGCTAGCAGAGCCTGACAAAAAAACATGTTCCTGCAGATTTCAGACTGGAATTAGTAAAATGACCTGTAAACAAGTTGAAACTGTCAGAACAAGCTTCTTCTAGCAGAGCCTGACAAAAGGACTTGTTACTGCAGTGTTCAACCTGAAATCATCAAAATGACCTGAAAACTAGTCAGAACAAGCTTCTGCTGGCAGAGCCTTACAAAAAACATGTTCCTGCAGATTTCAGACTGGAATTAGTAAAATGACCTCGAAACAAGTTGAAACTGTCAGAACAAGCTTCTTCTAGCAGAGCCTGACAAAAGGACTTGTTACTGCAGTTTTCATACACAAATCATCCAAATGACCTCAAAACAAGTTGAAACTGTCAGAACAAGCTTCTTCTGGCAGATGCTGACAAAAGGACATGTTACTGCAGTGTTCAACCTGAAATCATCAAAATGACCTGAAAACTAGTCAGAACAAGCTTCTGCTGGCAGAGCCTTACAAAAAACATGTTCCTGCAGATTTCAGACTGGAATTAGTAAAATGACCTGTAAACAAGTTGAAACTGTCAGAACAAGCTTCTTCTAGCAGAGCCTGACAAAAGGACTTGTTACTGCAGTGTTCAACCTGAAATCATCAAAATGACCTGAAAACTAGTCAGAACAAGCTTCTGCTGGCAGAGCCTTACAAAAAACATGTTCCTGCAGATTTCAGACTGGAATTAGTAAAATGACCTGTAAACAAGTTGAAACTGTCAGAACAAGCTTCTTCTAGCAGAGCCTGACAAAAGGACTTGTTACTGCAGTTTTCATACACAAATCATCCAAATGACCTCAAAACAAGTTGAAACTGTCAGAACAAGCTTCTTCTGGCAGATGCTGACAAAAGGACATGTTACTGCAGTGTTCAACCTGAAATCATCAAAATGACCTGAAAACTAGTCAGAACAAGCTTCTGCTGGCAGAGCCTTACAAAAAACATGTTCCTGCAGATTTCAGACTGGAATTAGTAAAATGACCTGTAAACAAGTTGAAACTGTCAGAACAAGCTTCTTCTAGCAGAGCCTGACAAAAGGACTTGTTACTGCAGTGTTCAACCTGAAATCATCAAAATGACCTGAAAACTAGTCAGAACAAGCTTCTGCTGGCAGAGCCTTACAAAAAACATGTTCCTGCAGATTTCAGACTGGAATTAGTAAAATGACCTGTAAACAAGTTGAAACTGTCAGAACAAGCTTCTTCTGGCAGAGCCTGACAAAAGGACTTGTTACTGCAGTTTTCATACACAAATCATCCAAATGACCTCAAAACAAGTTGAAACTGTCAGAACAAGCTTCTTCTGGCAGATGCTGACAAAAGGACATGTTACTGCAGTGTTCAACCTGAAATCATCAAAATGACCTGAAAACTAGTCAGAACAAGCTTCTGCTGGCAGAGCCTTACAAAAAACATGTTCCTGCAGATTTCAGACTGGAATTAGTAAAATGACCTGTAAACAAGTTGAAACTGTCAGAACAAGCTTCTTCTAGCAGAGCCTGACAAAAGGACTTGTTACTGCAGTGTTCAACCTGAAATCATCAAAATGACCTGAAAACTAGTCAGAACAAGCTTCTGCTGGCAGAGCCTTACAAAAAACATGTTCCTGCAGATTTCAGACTGGAATTAGTAAAATGACCTCGAAACAAGTTGAAACTGTCAGAACAAGCTTCTTCTAGCAGAGCCTGACAAAAGGACTTGTTACTGCAGTTTTCATACACAAATCATCCAAATGACCTCAAAACAAGTTGAAACTGTCAGAACAAGCTTCTTCTGGCAGATGCTGACAAAAGGACATGTTACTGCAGTGTTCAACCTGAAATCATCAAAATGACCTGAAAACTAGTCAGAACAAGCTTCTGCTGGCAGAGCCTTACAAAAAACATGTTCCTGCAGATTTCAGACTGGAATTAGTAAAATGACCTGTAAACAAGTTGAAACTGTCAGAACAAGCTTCTTCTAGCAGAGCTTGACAAAAAACATGTTACTGCAGATTTCAGACTGAAAGAAGAAAAATGACCTCGAAACAAGTTGAAACTGTCAGAACAAGCTTCTTCCGGCAGATGCTGACAAAAGGACATGTTACTGCAGTGTTCAGACTGAAATCATCCAAATGACCTCAAAACAAGTTGAAACTGTCAGAACAAGCTTCTTCTGGCAGAGCCTGACAAAAGGACTTGTTACTGCAGTTTTCATACACAAATCATCCAAATGACCTCAAAACAAGTTGAAACTGTCAGAACAAGCTTCTTCTGGCAGAGCCTGACAAAAGGACTTGTTACTGCAGTTTTCATACACAAATCATCCAAATGACCTCAAAACAAGTTGAAACTGTCAGAACAAGCTTCTTCTGGCAGATGCTGACAAAAGGACATGTTACTGCAGTGTTCAACCTGAAATCATCAAAATGACCTGAAAACTAGTCAGAACAAGCTTCTGCTGGCAGAGCCTTACAAAAAACATGTTCCTGCAGATTTCAGACTGGAATTAGTAAAATGACCTGTAAACAAGTTGAAACTGTCAGAACAAGCTTCTTCTAGCAGAGCCTGACAAAAGGACTTGTTACTGCAGTGTTCAACCTGAAATCATCAAAATGACCTGAAAACTAGTCAGAACAAGCTTCTGCTGGCAGAGCCTTACAAAAAACATGTTCCTGCAGATTTCAGACTGGAATTAGTAAAATGACCTCGAAACAAGTTGAAACTGTCAGAACAAGCTTCTTCTAGCAGAGCCTGACAAAAGGACTTGTTACTGCAGTTTTCATACACAAATCATCCAAATGACCTCAAAACAAGTTGAAACTGTCAGAACAAGCTTCTTCTGGCAGATGCTGACAAAAGGACATGTTACTGCAGTGTTCAACCTGAAATCATCAAAATGACCTGAAAACTAGTCAGAACAAGCTTCTGCTGGCAGAGCCTTACAAAAAACATGTTCCTGCAGATTTCAGACTGGAATTAGTAAAATGACCTGTAAACAAGTTGAAACTGTCAGAACAAGCTTCTTCTAGCAGAGCCTGACAAAAGGACTTGTTACTGCAGTGTTCAACCTGAAATCATCAAAATGACCTGAAAACTAGTCAGAACAAGCTTCTGCTGGCAGAGCCTTACAAAAAACATGTTCCTGCAGATTTCAGACTGGAATTAGTAAAATGACCTGTAAACAAGTTGAAACTGTCAGAACAAGCTTCTTCTGGCAGAGCCTGACAAAAGGACTTGTTACTGCAGTTTTCATACACAAATCATCCAAATGACCTCAAAACAAGTTGAAACTGTCAGAACAAGCTTCTTCTGGCAGAGCCTGACAAAAGGACTTGTTACTGCAGTTTTCATACACAAATCATCCAAATGACCTCAAAACAAGTTGAAACTGTCAGAACAAGCTTCTTCTGGCAGATGCTGACAAAAGGACATGTTACTGCAGTGTTCAACCTGAAATCATCAAAATGACCTGAAAACTAGTCAGAACAAGCTTCTGCTGGCAGAGCCTTACAAAAAACATGTTCCTGCAGATTTCAGACTGGAATTAGTAAAATGACCTCGAAACAAGTTGAAACTGTCAGAACAAGCTTCTTCTAGCAGAGCCTGACAAAAGGACTTGTTACTGCAGTTTTCATACACAAATCATCCAAATGACCTCAAAACAAGTTGAAACTGTCAGAACAAGCTTCTTCTGGCAGATGCTGACAAAAGGACATGTTACTGCAGTGTTCAACCTGAAATCATCAAAATGACCTGAAAACTAGTCAGAACAAGCTTCTGCTGGCAGAGCCTTACAAAAAACATGTTCCTGCAGATTTCAGACTGGAATTAGTAAAATGACCTGTAAACAAGTTGAAACTGTCAGAACAAGCTTCTTCTAGCAGAGCCTGACAAAAGGACTTGTTACTGCAGTGTTCAACCTGAAATCATCAAAATGACCTGAAAACTAGTCAGAACAAGCTTCTGCTGGCAGAGCCTTACAAAAAACATGTTCCTGCAGATTTCAGACTGGAATTAGTAAAATGACCTCGAAACAAGTTGAAACTGTCAGAACAAGCTTCTTCTAGCAGAGCCTGACAAAAAAACATGTTACTGCAGATTTCAGACTGAAAGAAGAAAAATGACCTCAGAACACGTTGAAACTGTCAGAACAAGCTTCTTCCGGCAGATGCTGACAAAAGGACATGTTACTGCAGTGTTCAGACTGAAATCATCAAAATGACCTGAAAACTAGTCAGAACAAGCTTCTGCTGGCAGAGCCTTACAAAAAACATGTTCCTGCAGATTTCAGACTGGAATTAGTAAAATGACCTGTAAACAAGTTGAAACTGTCAGAACAAGCTTCTTCTAGCAGAGCTTGACAAAAAACATGTTACTGCAGATTTCAGACTGAAAGAAGAAAAATGACCTCGAAACAAGTTGAAACTGTCAGAACAAGCTTCTTCCGGCAGATGCTGACAAAAGGACATGTTACTGCAGTGTTCAGACTGAAATCATCCAAATGACCTCAAAACAAGTTGAAACTGTCAGAACAAGCTTCTTCTGGCAGAGCCTGACAAAAGCACATGTTACTGCAGTGTTCAGACTGAAATCATCAAAATGACCTGAAAACTAGTCCGAACAAGCTTCTGCTAGCAGAGCCTGACAAAAAAACATGTTCCTGCAGATTTCAGACTGGAATTAGTAAAATGACCTGTAAACAAGTTGAAACTGTCAGAACAAGCTTCTTCTAGCAGAGCCTGACAAAAGGACTTGTTACTGCAGTGTTCAACCTGAAATCATCAAAATGACCTGAAAACTAGTCAGAACAAGCTTCTGCTGGCAGAGCCTTACAAAAAACATGTTCCTGCAGATTTCAGACTGGAATTAGTAAAATGACCTCGAAACAAGTTGAAACTGTCAGAACAAGCTTCTTCTAGCAGAGCCTGACAAAAGGACTTGTTACTGCAGTTTTCATACACAAATCATCCAAATGACCTCAAAACAAGTTGAAACTGTCAGAACAAGCTTCTTCTGGCAGATGCTGACAAAAGGACATGTTACTGCAGTGTTCAACCTGAAATCATCAAAATGACCTGAAAACTAGTCAGAACAAGCTTCTGCTGGCAGAGCCTTACAAAAAACATGTTCCTGCAGATTTCAGACTGGAATTAGTAAAATGACCTGTAAACAAGTTGAAACTGTCAGAACAAGCTTCTTCTAGCAGAGCCTGACAAAAGGACTTGTTACTGCAGTGTTCAACCTGAAATCATCAAAATGACCTGAAAACTAGTCAGAACAAGCTTCTGCTGGCAGAGCCTTACAAAAAACATGTTCCTGCAGATTTCAGACTGGAATTAGTAAAATGACCTGTAAACAAGTTGAAACTGTCAGAACAAGCTTCTTCTAGCAGAGCCTGACAAAAGGACTTGTTACTGCAGTTTTCATACACAAATCATCCAAATGACCTCAAAACAAGTTGAAACTGTCAGAACAAGCTTCTTCTGGCAGATGCTGACAAAAGGACATGTTACTGCAGTGTTCAACCTGAAATCATCAAAATGACCTGAAAACTAGTCAGAACAAGCTTCTGCTGGCAGAGCCTTACAAAAAACATGTTCCTGCAGATTTCAGACTGGAATTAGTAAAATGACCTGTAAACAAGTTGAAACTGTCAGAACAAGCTTCTTCTAGCAGAGCCTGACAAAAGGACTTGTTACTGCAGTGTTCAACCTGAAATCATCAAAATGACCTGAAAACTAGTCAGAACAAGCTTCTGCTGGCAGAGCCTTACAAAAAACATGTTCCTGCAGATTTCAGACTGGAATTAGTAAAATGACCTGTAAACAAGTTGAAACTGTCAGAACAAGCTTCTTCTGGCAGAGCCTGACAAAAGGACTTGTTACTGCAGTTTTCATACACAAATCATCCAAATGACCTCAAAACAAGTTGAAACTGTCAGAACAAGCTTCTTCTGGCAGAGCCTGACAAAAGGACTTGTTACTGCAGTTTTCATACACAAATCATCCAAATGACCTCAAAACAAGTTGAAACTGTCAGAACAAGCTTCTTCTGGCAGATGCTGACAAAAGGACATGTTACTGCAGTGTTCAACCTGAAATCATCAAAATGACCTGAAAACTAGTCAGAACAAGCTTCTGCTGGCAGAGCCTTACAAAAAACATGTTCCTGCAGATTTCAGACTGGAATTAGTAAAATGACCTCGAAACAAGTTGAAACTGTCAGAACAAGCTTCTTCTAGCAGAGCCTGACAAAAGGACTTGTTACTGCAGTTTTCATACACAAATCATCCAAATGACCTCAAAACAAGTTGAAACTGTCAGAACAAGCTTCTTCTGGCAGATGCTGACAAAAGGACATGTTACTGCAGTGTTCAACCTGAAATCATCAAAATGACCTGAAAACTAGTCAGAACAAGCTTCTGCTGGCAGAGCCTTACAAAAAACATGTTCCTGCAGATTTCAGACTGGAATTAGTAAAATGACCTGTAAACAAGTTGAAACTGTCAGAACAAGCTTCTTCTAGCAGAGCCTGACAAAAGGACTTGTTACTGCAGTGTTCAACCTGAAATCATCAAAATGACCTGAAAACTAGTCAGAACAAGCTTCTGCTGGCAGAGCCTTACAAAAAACATGTTCCTGCAGATTTCAGACTGGAATTAGTAAAATGACCTCGAAACAAGTTGAAACTGTCAGAACAAGCTTCTTCTAGCAGAGCCTGACAAAAAAACATGTTACTGCAGATTTCAGACTGAAAGAAGAAAAATGACCTCAGAACACGTTGAAACTGTCAGAACAAGCTTCTTCCGGCAGATGCTGACAAAAGGACATGTTACTGCAGTGTTCAGACTGAAATCATCAAAATGACCTGAAAACTAGTCAGAACAAGCTTCTGCTGGCAGAGCCTTACAAAAAACATGTTCCTGCAGATTTCAGACTGGAATTAGTAAAATGACCTGTAAACAAGTTGAAACTGTCAGAACAAGCTTCTTCTAGCAGAGCTTGACAAAAAACATGTTACTGCAGATTTCAGACTGAAAGAAGAAAAATGACCTCGAAACAAGTTGAAACTGTCAGAACAAGCTTCTTCCGGCAGATGCTGACAAAAGGACATGTTACTGCAGTGTTCAGACTGAAATCATCCAAATGACCTCAAAACAAGTTGAAACTGTCAGAACAAGCTTCTTCTGGCAGAGCCTGACAAAAGCACATGTTACTGCAGTGTTCAGACTGAAATCATCAAAATGACCTGAAAACTAGTCCGAACAAGCTTCTGCTAGCAGAGCCTGACAAAAAAACATGTTCCTGCAGATTTCAGACTGGAATTAGTAAAATGACCTGTAAACAAGTTGAAACTGTCAGAACAAGCTTCTTCTAGCAGAGCCTGACAAAAGGACTTGTTACTGCAGTGTTCAACCTGAAATCATCAAAATGACCTGAAAACTAGTCAGAACAAGCTTCTGCTGGCAGAGCCTTACAAAAAACATGTTCCTGCAGATTTCAGACTGGAATTAGTAAAATGACCTCGAAACAAGTTGAAACTGTCAGAACAAGCTTCTTCTAGCAGAGCCTGACAAAAGGACTTGTTACTGCAGTTTTCATACACAAATCATCCAAATGACCTCAAAACAAGTTGAAACTGTCAGAACAAGCTTCTTCTGGCAGATGCTGACAAAAGGACATGTTACTGCAGTGTTCAACCTGAAATCATCAAAATGACCTGAAAACTAGTCAGAACAAGCTTCTGCTGGCAGAGCCTTACAAAAAACATGTTCCTGCAGATTTCAGACTGGAATTAGTAAAATGACCTGTAAACAAGTTGAAACTGTCAGAACAAGCTTCTTCTAGCAGAGCCTGACAAAAGGACTTGTTACTGCAGTGTTCAACCTGAAATCATCAAAATGACCTGAAAACTAGTCAGAACAAGCTTCTGCTGGCAGAGCCTTACAAAAAACATGTTCCTGCAGATTTCAGACTGGAATTAGTAAAATGACCTGTAAACAAGTTGAAACTGTCAGAACAAGCTTCTTCTAGCAGAGCCTGACAAAAGGACTTGTTACTGCAGTTTTCATACACAAATCATCCAAATGACCTCAAAACAAGTTGAAACTGTCAGAACAAGCTTCTTCTGGCAGATGCTGACAAAAGGACATGTTACTGCAGTGTTCAACCTGAAATCATCAAAATGACCTGAAAACTAGTCAGAACAAGCTTCTGCTGGCAGAGCCTTACAAAAAACATGTTCCTGCAGATTTCAGACTGGAATTAGTAAAATGACCTGTAAACAAGTTGAAACTGTCAGAACAAGCTTCTTCTAGCAGAGCCTGACAAAAGGACTTGTTACTGCAGTGTTCAACCTGAAATCATCAAAATGACCTGAAAACTAGTCAGAACAAGCTTCTGCTGGCAGAGCCTTACAAAAAACATGTTCCTGCAGATTTCAGACTGGAATTAGTAAAATGACCTGTAAACAAGTTGAAACTGTCAGAACAAGCTTCTTCTGGCAGAGCCTGACAAAAGGACTTGTTACTGCAGTTTTCATACACAAATCATCCAAATGACCTCAAAACAAGTTGAAACTGTCAGAACAAGCTTCTTCTGGCAGATGCTGACAAAAGGACATGTTACTGCAGTGTTCAACCTGAAATCATCAAAATGACCTGAAAACTAGTCAGAACAAGCTTCTGCTGGCAGAGCCTTACAAAAAACATGTTCCTGCAGATTTCAGACTGGAATTAGTAAAATGACCTGTAAACAAGTTGAAACTGTCAGAACAAGCTTCTTCTAGCAGAGCCTGACAAAAGGACTTGTTACTGCAGTGTTCAACCTGAAATCATCAAAATGACCTGAAAACTAGTCAGAACAAGCTTCTGCTGGCAGAGCCTTACAAAAAACATGTTCCTGCAGATTTCAGACTGGAATTAGTAAAATGACCTCGAAACAAGTTGAAACTGTCAGAACAAGCTTCTTCTAGCAGAGCCTGACAAAAGGACTTGTTACTGCAGTTTTCATACACAAATCATCCAAATGACCTCAAAACAAGTTGAAACTGTCAGAACAAGCTTCTTCTGGCAGATGCTGACAAAAGGACATGTTACTGCAGTGTTCAACCTGAAATCATCAAAATGACCTGAAAACTAGTCAGAACAAGCTTCTGCTGGCAGAGCCTTACAAAAAACATGTTCCTGCAGATTTCAGACTGGAATTAGTAAAATGACCTGTAAACAAGTTGAAACTGTCAGAACAAGCTTCTTCTAGCAGAGCCTGACAAAAGGACTTGTTACTGCAGTGTTCAACCTGAAATCATCAAAATGACCTGAAAACTAGTCAGAACAAGCTTCTGCTGGCAGAGCCTTACAAAAAACATGTTCCTGCAGATTTCAGACTGGAATTAGTAAAATGACCTGTAAACAAGTTGAAACTGTCAGAACAAGCTTCTTCTGGCAGAGCCTGACAAAAGGACTTGTTACTGCAGTTTTCATACACAAATCATCCAAATGACCTCAAAACAAGTTGAAACTGTCAGAACAAGCTTCTTCTGGCAGAGCCTGACAAAAGGACTTGTTACTGCAGTTTTCATACACAAATCATCCAAATGACCTCAAAACAAGTTGAAACTGTCAGAACAAGCTTCTTCTGGCAGATGCTGACAAAAGGACATGTTACTGCAGTGTTCAACCTGAAATCATCAAAATGACCTGAAAACTAGTCAGAACAAGCTTCTGCTGGCAGAGCCTTACAAAAAACATGTTCCTGCAGATTTCAGACTGGAATTAGTAAAATGACCTGTAAACAAGTTGAAACTGTCAGAACAAGCTTCTTCTAGCAGAGCCTGACAAAAGGACTTGTTACTGCAGTGTTCAACCTGAAATCATCAAAATGACCTGAAAACTAGTCAGAACAAGCTTCTGCTGGCAGAGCCTTACAAAAAACATGTTCCTGCAGATTTCAGACTGGAATTAGTAAAATGACCTCGAAACAAGTTGAAACTGTCAGAACAAGCTTCTTCTAGCAGAGCCTGACAAAAGGACTTGTTACTGCAGTTTTCATACACAAATCATCCAAATGACCTCAAAACAAGTTGAAACTGTCAGAACAAGCTTCTTCTGGCAGATGCTGACAAAAGGACATGTTACTGCAGTGTTCAACCTGAAATCATCAAAATGACCTGAAAACTAGTCAGAACAAGCTTCTGCTGGCAGAGCCTTACAAAAAACATGTTCCTGCAGATTTCAGACTGGAATTAGTAAAATGACCTGTAAACAAGTTGAAACTGTCAGAACAAGCTTCTTCTAGCAGAGCCTGACAAAAGGACTTGTTACTGCAGTGTTCAACCTGAAATCATCAAAATGACCTGAAAACTAGTCAGAACAAGCTTCTGCTGGCAGAGCCTTACAAAAAACATGTTCCTGCAGATTTCAGACTGGAATTAGTAAAATGACCTCGAAACAAGTTGAAACTGTCAGAACAAGCTTCTTCTAGCAGAGCCTGACAAAAAAACATGTTACTGCAGATTTCAGACTGAAAGAAGAAAAATGACCTCAGAACACGTTGAAACTGTCAGAACAAGCTTCTTCCGGCAGATGCTGACAAAAGGACATGTTACTGCAGTGTTCAGACTGAAATCATCCAAATGACCTCAAAACAAGTTGAAACTGTCAGAACAAGCTTCTTCTGGCAGAGCCTGACAAAAGGACTTGTTACTGCAGTTTTCATACACAAATCATCCAAATGACCTCAAAACAAGTTGAAACTGTCAGAACAAGCTTCTTCTGGCAGAGCCTGACAAAAGGACTTGTTACTGCAGTTTTCATACACAAATCATCCAAATGACCTCAAAACAAGTTGAAACTGTCAGAACAAGCTTCTTCTGGCAGATGCTGACAAAAGGACATGTTACTGCAGTGTTCAACCTGAAATCATCAAAATGACCTGAAAACTAGTCAGAACAAGCTTCTGCTGGCAGAGCCTTACAAAAAACATGTTCCTGCAGATTTCAGACTGGAATTAGTAAAATGACCTGTAAACAAGTTGAAACTGTCAGAACAAGCTTCTTCTAGCAGAGCCTGACAAAAGGACTTGTTACTGCAGTGTTCAACCTGAAATCATCAAAATGACCTGAAAACTAGTCAGAACAAGCTTCTGCTGGCAGAGCCTTACAAAAAACATGTTCCTGCAGATTTCAGACTGGAATTAGTAAAATGACCTCGAAACAAGTTGAAACTGTCAGAACAAGCTTCTTCTAGCAGAGCCTGACAAAAGGACTTGTTACTGCAGTTTTCATACACAAATCATCCAAATGACCTCAAAACAAGTTGAAACTGTCAGAACAAGCTTCTTCTGGCAGATGCTGACAAAAGGACATGTTACTGCAGTGTTCAACCTGAAATCATCAAAATGACCTGAAAACTAGTCAGAACAAGCTTCTGCTGGCAGAGCCTTACAAAAAACATGTTCCTGCAGATTTCAGACTGGAATTAGTAAAATGACCTGTAAACAAGTTGAAACTGTCAGAACAAGCTTCTTCTAGCAGAGCCTGACAAAAGGACTTGTTACTGCAGTGTTCAACCTGAAATCATCAAAATGACCTGAAAACTAGTCAGAACAAGCTTCTGCTGGCAGAGCCTTACAAAAAACATGTTCCTGCAGATTTCAGACTGGAATTAGTAAAATGACCTGTAAACAAGTTGAAACTGTCAGAACAAGCTTCTTCTGGCAGAGCCTGACAAAAGGACTTGTTACTGCAGTTTTCATACACAAATCATCCAAATGACCTCAAAACAAGTTGAAACTGTCAGAACAAGCTTCTTCTGGCAGAGCCTGACAAAAGGACTTGTTACTGCAGTTTTCATACACAAATCATCCAAATGACCTCAAAACAAGTTGAAACTGTCAGAACAAGCTTCTTCTGGCAGATGCTGACAAAAGGACATGTTACTGCAGTGTTCAACCTGAAATCATCAAAATGACCTGAAAACTAGTCAGAACAAGCTTCTGCTGGCAGAGCCTTACAAAAAACATGTTCCTGCAGATTTCAGACTGGAATTAGTAAAATGACCTCGAAACAAGTTGAAACTGTCAGAACAAGCTTCTTCTAGCAGAGCCTGACAAAAGGACTTGTTACTGCAGTTTTCATACACAAATCATCCAAATGACCTCAAAACAAGTTGAAACTGTCAGAACAAGCTTCTTCTGGCAGATGCTGACAAAAGGACATGTTACTGCAGTGTTCAACCTGAAATCATCAAAATGACCTGAAAACTAGTCAGAACAAGCTTCTGCTGGCAGAGCCTTACAAAAAACATGTTCCTGCAGATTTCAGACTGGAATTAGTAAAATGACCTGTAAACAAGTTGAAACTGTCAGAACAAGCTTCTTCTAGCAGAGCCTGACAAAAGGACTTGTTACTGCAGTGTTCAACCTGAAATCATCAAAATGACCTGAAAACTAGTCAGAACAAGCTTCTGCTGGCAGAGCCTTACAAAAAACATGTTCCTGCAGATTTCAGACTGGAATTAGTAAAATGACCTCGAAACAAGTTGAAACTGTCAGAACAAGCTTCTTCTAGCAGAGCCTGACAAAAAAACATGTTACTGCAGATTTCAGACTGAAAGAAGAAAAATGACCTCAGAACACGTTGAAACTGTCAGAACAAGCTTCTTCCGGCAGATGCTGACAAAAGGACATGTTACTGCAGTGTTCAGACTGAAATCATCAAAATGACCTGAAAACTAGTCAGAACAAGCTTCTGCTGGCAGAGCCTTACAAAAAACATGTTCCTGCAGATTTCAGACTGGAATTAGTAAAATGACCTGTAAACAAGTTGAAACTGTCAGAACAAGCTTCTTCTAGCAGAGCTTGACAAAAAACATGTTACTGCAGATTTCAGACTGAAAGAAGAAAAATGACCTCGAAACAAGTTGAAACTGTCAGAACAAGCTTCTTCCGGCAGATGCTGACAAAAGGACATGTTACTGCAGTGTTCAGACTGAAATCATCCAAATGACCTCAAAACAAGTTGAAACTGTCAGAACAAGCTTCTTCTGGCAGAGCCTGACAAAAGCACATGTTACTGCAGTGTTCAGACTGAAATCATCAAAATGACCTGAAAACTAGTCCGAACAAGCTTCTGCTAGCAGAGCCTGACAAAAAAACATGTTCCTGCAGATTTCAGACTGGAATTAGTAAAATGACCTGTAAACAAGTTGAAACTGTCAGAACAAGCTTCTTCTAGCAGAGCCTGACAAAAGGACTTGTTACTGCAGTGTTCAACCTGAAATCATCAAAATGACCTGAAAACTAGTCAGAACAAGCTTCTGCTGGCAGAGCCTTACAAAAAACATGTTCCTGCAGATTTCAGACTGGAATTAGTAAAATGACCTCGAAACAAGTTGAAACTGTCAGAACAAGCTTCTTCTAGCAGAGCCTGACAAAAGGACTTGTTACTGCAGTTTTCATACACAAATCATCCAAATGACCTCAAAACAAGTTGAAACTGTCAGAACAAGCTTCTTCTGGCAGATGCTGACAAAAGGACATGTTACTGCAGTGTTCAACCTGAAATCATCAAAATGACCTGAAAACTAGTCAGAACAAGCTTCTGCTGGCAGAGCCTTACAAAAAACATGTTCCTGCAGATTTCAGACTGGAATTAGTAAAATGACCTGTAAACAAGTTGAAACTGTCAGAACAAGCTTCTTCTAGCAGAGCCTGACAAAAGGACTTGTTACTGCAGTGTTCAACCTGAAATCATCAAAATGACCTGAAAACTAGTCAGAACAAGCTTCTGCTGGCAGAGCCTTACAAAAAACATGTTCCTGCAGATTTCAGACTGGAATTAGTAAAATGACCTGTAAACAAGTTGAAACTGTCAGAACAAGCTTCTTCTAGCAGAGCCTGACAAAAGGACTTGTTACTGCAGTTTTCATACACAAATCATCCAAATGACCTCAAAACAAGTTGAAACTGTCAGAACAAGCTTCTTCTGGCAGATGCTGACAAAAGGACATGTTACTGCAGTGTTCAACCTGAAATCATCAAAATGACCTGAAAACTAGTCAGAACAAGCTTCTGCTGGCAGAGCCTTACAAAAAACATGTTCCTGCAGATTTCAGACTGGAATTAGTAAAATGACCTGTAAACAAGTTGAAACTGTCAGAACAAGCTTCTTCTAGCAGAGCCTGACAAAAGGACTTGTTACTGCAGTGTTCAACCTGAAATCATCAAAATGACCTGAAAACTAGTCAGAACAAGCTTCTGCTGGCAGAGCCTTACAAAAAACATGTTCCTGCAGATTTCAGACTGGAATTAGTAAAATGACCTGTAAACAAGTTGAAACTGTCAGAACAAGCTTCTTCTGGCAGAGCCTGACAAAAGGACTTGTTACTGCAGTTTTCATACACAAATCATCCAAATGACCTCAAAACAAGTTGAAACTGTCAGAACAAGCTTCTTCTGGCAGATGCTGACAAAAGGACATGTTACTGCAGTGTTCAACCTGAAATCATCAAAATGACCTGAAAACTAGTCAGAACAAGCTTCTGCTGGCAGAGCCTTACAAAAAACATGTTCCTGCAGATTTCAGACTGGAATTAGTAAAATGACCTGTAAACAAGTTGAAACTGTCAGAACAAGCTTCTTCTAGCAGAGCCTGACAAAAGGACTTGTTACTGCAGTGTTCAACCTGAAATCATCAAAATGACCTGAAAACTAGTCAGAACAAGCTTCTGCTGGCAGAGCCTTACAAAAAACATGTTCCTGCAGATTTCAGACTGGAATTAGTAAAATGACCTCGAAACAAGTTGAAACTGTCAGAACAAGCTTCTTCTAGCAGAGCCTGACAAAAGGACTTGTTACTGCAGTTTTCATACACAAATCATCCAAATGACCTCAAAACAAGTTGAAACTGTCAGAACAAGCTTCTTCTGGCAGATGCTGACAAAAGGACATGTTACTGCAGTGTTCAACCTGAAATCATCAAAATGACCTGAAAACTAGTCAGAACAAGCTTCTGCTGGCAGAGCCTTACAAAAAACATGTTCCTGCAGATTTCAGACTGGAATTAGTAAAATGACCTGTAAACAAGTTGAAACTGTCAGAACAAGCTTCTTCTAGCAGAGCCTGACAAAAGGACTTGTTACTGCAGTGTTCAACCTGAAATCATCAAAATGACCTGAAAACTAGTCAGAACAAGCTTCTGCTGGCAGAGCCTTACAAAAAACATGTTCCTGCAGATTTCAGACTGGAATTAGTAAAATGACCTGTAAACAAGTTGAAACTGTCAGAACAAGCTTCTTCTGGCAGAGCCTGACAAAAGGACTTGTTACTGCAGTTTTCATACACAAATCATCCAAATGACCTCAAAACAAGTTGAAACTGTCAGAACAAGCTTCTTCTGGCAGAGCCTGACAAAAGGACTTGTTACTGCAGTTTTCATACACAAATCATCCAAATGACCTCAAAACAAGTTGAAACTGTCAGAACAAGCTTCTTCTGGCAGATGCTGACAAAAGGACATGTTACTGCAGTGTTCAACCTGAAATCATCAAAATGACCTGAAAACTAGTCAGAACAAGCTTCTGCTGGCAGAGCCTTACAAAAAACATGTTCCTGCAGATTTCAGACTGGAATTAGTAAAATGACCTGTAAACAAGTTGAAACTGTCAGAACAAGCTTCTTCTAGCAGAGCCTGACAAAAGGACTTGTTACTGCAGTGTTCAACCTGAAATCATCAAAATGACCTGAAAACTAGTCAGAACAAGCTTCTGCTGGCAGAGCCTTACAAAAAACATGTTCCTGCAGATTTCAGACTGGAATTAGTAAAATGACCTCGAAACAAGTTGAAACTGTCAGAACAAGCTTCTTCTAGCAGAGCCTGACAAAAGGACTTGTTACTGCAGTTTTCATACACAAATCATCCAAATGACCTCAAAACAAGTTGAAACTGTCAGAACAAGCTTCTTCTGGCAGATGCTGACAAAAGGACATGTTACTGCAGTGTTCAACCTGAAATCATCAAAATGACCTGAAAACTAGTCAGAACAAGCTTCTGCTGGCAGAGCCTTACAAAAAACATGTTCCTGCAGATTTCAGACTGGAATTAGTAAAATGACCTGTAAACAAGTTGAAACTGTCAGAACAAGCTTCTTCTAGCAGAGCCTGACAAAAGGACTTGTTACTGCAGTGTTCAACCTGAAATCATCAAAATGACCTGAAAACTAGTCAGAACAAGCTTCTGCTGGCAGAGCCTTACAAAAAACATGTTCCTGCAGATTTCAGACTGGAATTAGTAAAATGACCTCGAAACAAGTTGAAACTGTCAGAACAAGCTTCTTCTAGCAGAGCCTGACAAAAAAACATGTTACTGCAGATTTCAGACTGAAAGAAGAAAAATGACCTCAGAACACGTTGAAACTGTCAGAACAAGCTTCTTCCGGCAGATGCTGACAAAAGGACATGTTACTGCAGTGTTCAGACTGAAATCATCAAAATGACCTGAAAACTAGTCAGAACAAGCTTCTGCTGGCAGAGCCTTACAAAAAACATGTTCCTGCAGATTTCAGACTGGAATTAGTAAAATGACCTGTAAACAAGTTGAAACTGTCAGAACAAGCTTCTTCTAGCAGAGCTTGACAAAAAACATGTTACTGCAGATTTCAGACTGAAAGAAGAAAAATGACCTCGAAACAAGTTGAAACTGTCAGAACAAGCTTCTTCCGGCAGATGCTGACAAAAGGACATGTTACTGCAGTGTTCAGACTGAAATCATCCAAATGACCTCAAAACAAGTTGAAACTGTCAGAACAAGCTTCTTCTGGCAGAGCCTGACAAAAGCACATGTTACTGCAGTGTTCAGACTGAAATCATCAAAATGACCTGAAAACTAGTCCGAACAAGCTTCTGCTAGCAGAGCCTGACAAAAAAACATGTTCCTGCAGATTTCAGACTGGAATTAGTAAAATGACCTGTAAACAAGTTGAAACTGTCAGAACAAGCTTCTTCTAGCAGAGCCTGACAAAAGGACTTGTTACTGCAGTGTTCAACCTGAAATCATCAAAATGACCTGAAAACTAGTCAGAACAAGCTTCTGCTGGCAGAGCCTTACAAAAAACATGTTCCTGCAGATTTCAGACTGGAATTAGTAAAATGACCTCGAAACAAGTTGAAACTGTCAGAACAAGCTTCTTCTAGCAGAGCCTGACAAAAGGACTTGTTACTGCAGTTTTCATACACAAATCATCCAAATGACCTCAAAACAAGTTGAAACTGTCAGAACAAGCTTCTTCTGGCAGATGCTGACAAAAGGACATGTTACTGCAGTGTTCAACCTGAAATCATCAAAATGACCTGAAAACTAGTCAGAACAAGCTTCTGCTGGCAGAGCCTTACAAAAAACATGTTCCTGCAGATTTCAGACTGGAATTAGTAAAATGACCTGTAAACAAGTTGAAACTGTCAGAACAAGCTTCTTCTAGCAGAGCCTGACAAAAGGACTTGTTACTGCAGTGTTCAACCTGAAATCATCAAAATGACCTGAAAACTAGTCAGAACAAGCTTCTGCTGGCAGAGCCTTACAAAAAACATGTTCCTGCAGATTTCAGACTGGAATTAGTAAAATGACCTGTAAACAAGTTGAAACTGTCAGAACAAGCTTCTTCTAGCAGAGCCTGACAAAAGGACTTGTTACTGCAGTTTTCATACACAAATCATCCAAATGACCTCAAAACAAGTTGAAACTGTCAGAACAAGCTTCTTCTGGCAGATGCTGACAAAAGGACATGTTACTGCAGTGTTCAACCTGAAATCATCAAAATGACCTGAAAACTAGTCAGAACAAGCTTCTGCTGGCAGAGCCTTACAAAAAACATGTTCCTGCAGATTTCAGACTGGAATTAGTAAAATGACCTGTAAACAAGTTGAAACTGTCAGAACAAGCTTCTTCTAGCAGAGCCTGACAAAAGGACTTGTTACTGCAGTGTTCAACCTGAAATCATCAAAATGACCTGAAAACTAGTCAGAACAAGCTTCTGCTGGCAGAGCCTTACAAAAAACATGTTCCTGCAGATTTCAGACTGGAATTAGTAAAATGACCTGTAAACAAGTTGAAACTGTCAGAACAAGCTTCTTCTGGCAGAGCCTGACAAAAGGACTTGTTACTGCAGTTTTCATACACAAATCATCCAAATGACCTCAAAACAAGTTGAAACTGTCAGAACAAGCTTCTTCTGGCAGAGCCTGACAAAAGGACTTGTTACTGCAGTTTTCATACACAAATCATCCAAATGACCTCAAAACAAGTTGAAACTGTCAGAACAAGCTTCTTCTGGCAGATGCTGACAAAAGGACATGTTACTGCAGTGTTCAACCTGAAATCATCAAAATGACCTGAAAACTAGTCAGAACAAGCTTCTGCTGGCAGAGCCTTACAAAAAACATGTTCCTGCAGATTTCAGACTGGAATTAGTAAAATGACCTGTAAACAAGTTGAAACTGTCAGAACAAGCTTCTTCTAGCAGAGCCTGACAAAAGGACTTGTTACTGCAGTGTTCAACCTGAAATCATCAAAATGACCTGAAAACTAGTCAGAACAAGCTTCTGCTGGCAGAGCCTTACAAAAAACATGTTCCTGCAGATTTCAGACTGGAATTAGTAAAATGACCTCGAAACAAGTTGAAACTGTCAGAACAAGCTTCTTCTAGCAGAGCCTGACAAAAGGACTTGTTACTGCAGTTTTCATACACAAATCATCCAAATGACCTCAAAACAAGTTGAAACTGTCAGAACAAGCTTCTTCTGGCAGATGCTGACAAAAGGACATGTTACTGCAGTGTTCAACCTGAAATCATCAAAATGACCTGAAAACTAGTCAGAACAAGCTTCTGCTGGCAGAGCCTTACAAAAAACATGTTCCTGCAGATTTCAGACTGGAATTAGTAAAATGACCTGTAAACAAGTTGAAACTGTCAGAACAAGCTTCTTCTAGCAGAGCCTGACAAAAGGACTTGTTACTGCAGTGTTCAACCTGAAATCATCAAAATGACCTGAAAACTAGTCAGAACAAGCTTCTGCTGGCAGAGCCTTACAAAAAACATGTTCCTGCAGATTTCAGACTGGAATTAGTAAAATGACCTCGAAACAAGTTGAAACTGTCAGAACAAGCTTCTTCTAGCAGAGCCTGACAAAAAAACATGTTACTGCAGATTTCAGACTGAAAGAAGAAAAATGACCTCAGAACACGTTGAAACTGTCAGAACAAGCTTCTTCCGGCAGATGCTGACAAAAGGACATGTTACTGCAGTGTTCAGACTGAAATCATCAAAATGACCTGAAAACTAGTCAGAACAAGCTTCTGCTGGCAGAGCCTTACAAAAAACATGTTCCTGCAGATTTCAGACTGGAATTAGTAAAATGACCTGTAAACAAGTTGAAACTGTCAGAACAAGCTTCTTCTAGCAGAGCTTGACAAAAAACATGTTACTGCAGATTTCAGACTGAAAGAAGAAAAATGACCTCGAAACAAGTTGAAACTGTCAGAACAAGCTTCTTCCGGCAGATGCTGACAAAAGGACATGTTACTGCAGTGTTCAGACTGAAATCATCCAAATGACCTCAAAACAAGTTGAAACTGTCAGAACAAGCTTCTTCTGGCAGAGCCTGACAAAAGCACATGTTACTGCAGTGTTCAGACTGAAATCATCAAAATGACCTGAAAACTAGTCCGAACAAGCTTCTGCTAGCAGAGCCTGACAAAAAAACATGTTCCTGCAGTGTTCAGACTGAAATCATCAAAATGACCTGAAAACTAGTCCGAACAAGCTTCTGCTAGCAGAGCCTGACAAAAAAACATGTTCCTGCAGATTTCAGACTGAAAGAAGAAAAATGACCTCAAAACAAGTTGAAACTGTCAGAACAAGCTACTTCTGGCAGAGCCTGACAAAAGGACTTGTTACTGCAGTTTTCATACAGAAATCATCCAAATGACCTCAAAACAAGTTGAAACTGTCAGAACAAGCTTCTTCTGGCAGAGCCTGACCAAAGGCCATGTTCCTGCAGATTTCAGACTGGAATTAGTAAAATGACCTGTAAACAAGTTGAAACTGTCAGAACAAGCTTCTTCTAGCAGAGCTTGACAAAAAACATGTTACTGCAGATTTCAGACTGAAAGAAGAAAAATGACCTCGAAACAAGTTGAAACTGTCAGAACAAGCTTCTTCCGGCAGATGCTGACAAAAGGACATGTTACTGCAGTGTTCAGACTGAAATCATCCAAATGACCTCAAAACAAGTTGAAACTGTCAGAACAAGCTTCTTCTGGCAGAGCCTGACAAAAGGACTTGTTACTGCAGTTTTCATACACAAATCATCCAAATGACCTCAAAACAAGTTGAAACTGTCAGAACAAGCTTCTTCTGGCAGAGCCTGACAAAAGGACTTGTTACTGCAGTTTTCATACACAAATCATCCAAATGACCTCAAAACAAGTTGAAACTGTCAGAACAAGCTTCTTCTGGCAGATGCTGACAAAAGGACATGTTACTGCAGTGTTCAACCTGAAATCATCAAAATGACCTGAAAACTAGTCAGAACAAGCTTCTGCTGGCAGAGCCTTACAAAAAACATGTTCCTGCAGATTTCAGACTGGAATTAGTAAAATGACCTGTAAACAAGTTGAAACTGTCAGAACAAGCTTCTTCTAGCAGAGCCTGACAAAAGGACTTGTTACTGCAGTGTTCAACCTGAAATCATCAAAATGACCTGAAAACTAGTCAGAACAAGCTTCTGCTGGCAGAGCCTTACAAAAAACATGTTCCTGCAGATTTCAGACTGGAATTAGTAAAATGACCTCGAAACAAGTTGAAACTGTCAGAACAAGCTTCTTCTAGCAGAGCCTGACAAAAGGACTTGTTACTGCAGTTTTCATACACAAATCATCCAAATGACCTCAAAACAAGTTGAAACTGTCAGAACAAGCTTCTTCTGGCAGATGCTGACAAAAGGACATGTTACTGCAGTGTTCAACCTGAAATCATCAAAATGACCTGAAAACTAGTCAGAACAAGCTTCTGCTGGCAGAGCCTTACAAAAAACATGTTCCTGCAGATTTCAGACTGGAATTAGTAAAATGACCTGTAAACAAGTTGAAACTGTCAGAACAAGCTTCTTCTAGCAGAGCCTGACAAAAGGACTTGTTACTGCAGTGTTCAACCTGAAATCATCAAAATGACCTGAAAACTAGTCAGAACAAGCTTCTGCTGGCAGAGCCTTACAAAAAACATGTTCCTGCAGTGTTCAGACTGAAATCATCAAAATGACCTGAAAACTAGTCCGAACAAGCTTCTGCTAGCAGAGCCTGACAAAAAAACATGTTCCTGCAGATTTCAGACTGAAAGAAGAAAAATGACCTCAAAACAAGTTGAAACTGTCAGAACAAGCTACTTCTGGCAGAGCCTGACAAAAGGACTTGTTACTGCAGTTTTCATACAGAAATCATCCAAATGACCTCAAAACAAGTTGAAACTGTCAGAACAAGCTTCTTCTGGCAGAGCCTGACCAAAGGCCATGTTCCTGCAGATTTCAGACTGGAATTAGTAAAATGACCTGTAAACAAGTTGAAACTGTCAGAACAAGCTTCTTCTAGCAGAGCTTGACAAAAAACATGTTACTGCAGATTTCAGACTGAAAGAAGAAAAATGACCTCGAAACAAGTTGAAACTGTCAGAACAAGCTTCTTCCGGCAGATGCTGACAAAAGGACATGTTACTGCAGTGTTCAGACTGAAATCATCCAAATGACCTCAAAACAAGTTGAAACTGTCAGAACAAGCTTCTTCTGGCAGAGCCTGACAAAAGGACTTGTTACTGCAGTTTTCATACACAAATCATCCAAATGACCTCAAAACAAGTTGAAACTGTCAGAACAAGCTTCTTCTGGCAGAGCCTGACAAAAGGACTTGTTACTGCAGTTTTCATACACAAATCATCCAAATGACCTCAAAACAAGTTGAAACTGTCAGAACAAGCTTCTTCTGGCAGATGCTGACAAAAGGACATGTTACTGCAGTGTTCAACCTGAAATCATCAAAATGACCTGAAAACTAGTCAGAACAAGCTTCTGCTGGCAGAGCCTTACAAAAAACATGTTCCTGCAGATTTCAGACTGGAATTAGTAAAATGACCTGTAAACAAGTTGAAACTGTCAGAACAAGCTTCTTCTAGCAGAGCCTGACAAAAGGACTTGTTACTGCAGTGTTCAACCTGAAATCATCAAAATGACCTGAAAACTAGTCAGAACAAGCTTCTGCTGGCAGAGCCTTACAAAAAACATGTTCCTGCAGATTTCAGACTGGAATTAGTAAAATGACCTCGAAACAAGTTGAAACTGTCAGAACAAGCTTCTTCTAGCAGAGCCTGACAAAAGGACTTGTTACTGCAGTTTTCATACACAAATCATCCAAATGACCTCAAAACAAGTTGAAACTGTCAGAACAAGCTTCTTCTGGCAGATGCTGACAAAAGGACATGTTACTGCAGTGTTCAACCTGAAATCATCAAAATGACCTGAAAACTAGTCAGAACAAGCTTCTGCTGGCAGAGCCTTACAAAAAACATGTTCCTGCAGATTTCAGACTGGAATTAGTAAAATGACCTGTAAACAAGTTGAAACTGTCAGAACAAGCTTCTTCTAGCAGAGCCTGACAAAAGGACTTGTTACTGCAGTGTTCAACCTGAAATCATCAAAATGACCTGAAAACTAGTCAGAACAAGCTTCTGCTGGCAGAGCCTTACAAAAAACATGTTCCTGCAGATTTCAGACTGGAATTAGTAAAATGACCTGTAAACAAGTTGAAACTGTCAGAACAAGCTTCTTCTGGCAGAGCCTGACAAAAGGACTTGTTACTGCAGTTTTCATACACAAATCATCCAAATGACCTCAAAACAAGTTGAAACTGTCAGAACAAGCTTCTTCTGGCAGAGCCTGACAAAAGGACTTGTTACTGCAGTTTTCATACACAAATCATCCAAATGACCTCAAAACAAGTTGAAACTGTCAGAACAAGCTTCTTCTGGCAGATGCTGACAAAAGGACATGTTACTGCAGTGTTCAACCTGAAATCATCAAAATGACCTGAAAACTAGTCAGAACAAGCTTCTGCTGGCAGAGCCTTACAAAAAACATGTTCCTGCAGATTTCAGACTGGAATTAGTAAAATGACCTGTAAACAAGTTGAAACTGTCAGAACAAGCTTCTTCTAGCAGAGCCTGACAAAAGGACTTGTTACTGCAGTGTTCAACCTGAAATCATCAAAATGACCTGAAAACTAGTCAGAACAAGCTTCTGCTGGCAGAGCCTTACAAAAAACATGTTCCTGCAGATTTCAGACTGGAATTAGTAAAATGACCTCGAAACAAGTTGAAACTGTCAGAACAAGCTACTTCTGGCAGAGCCTGACAAAAGGACTTGTTACTGCAGTTTTCATACAGAAATCATCCAAATGACCTCAAAACAAGTTGAAACTGTCAGAACAAGCTTCTTCTGGCAGAGCCTGACCAAAGGCCATGTTCCTGCAGATTTCAGACTGGAATTAGTAAAATGACCTGTAAACAAGTTGAAACTGTCAGAACAAGCTTCTTCTAGCAGAGCTTGACAAAAAACATGTTACTGCAGATTTCAGACTGAAAGAAGAAAAATGACCTCGAAACAAGTTGAAACTGTCAGAACAAGCTTCTTCCGGCAGATGCTGACAAAAGGACATGTTACTGCAGTGTTCAGACTGAAATCATCCAAATGACCTCAAAACAAGTTGAAACTGTCAGAACAAGCTTCTTCTGGCAGAGCCTGACAAAAGGACTTGTTACTGCAGTTTTCATACACAAATCATCCAAATGACCTCAAAACAAGTTGAAACTGTCAGAACAAGCTTCTTCTGGCAGAGCCTGACAAAAGGACTTGTTACTGCAGTTTTCATACACAAATCATCCAAATGACCTCAAAACAAGTTGAAACTGTCAGAACAAGCTTCTTCTGGCAGATGCTGACAAAAGGACATGTTACTGCAGTGTTCAACCTGAAATCATCAAAATGACCTGAAAACTAGTCAGAACAAGCTTCTGCTGGCAGAGCCTTACAAAAAACATGTTCCTGCAGATTTCAGACTGGAATTAGTAAAATGACCTGTAAACAAGTTGAAACTGTCAGAACAAGCTTCTTCTAGCAGAGCCTGACAAAAGGACTTGTTACTGCAGTGTTCAACCTGAAATCATCAAAATGACCTGAAAACTAGTCAGAACAAGCTTCTGCTGGCAGAGCCTTACAAAAAACATGTTCCTGCAGATTTCAGACTGGAATTAGTAAAATGACCTCGAAACAAGTTGAAACTGTCAGAACAAGCTTCTTCTAGCAGAGCCTGACAAAAAAACATGTTACTGCAGATTTCAGACTGAAAGAAGAAAAATGACCTCAAAACAAGTTGAAACTGTCAGAACAAGCTTCTTCTGGCAGAGCCTTACAAAAGGACATGTTACTGCAGTTTTCAGACAAATCAGTAAAATGACCTGAAAACAAGTTGAAACTGTCAGAACAAGCTTCTTCTGGCAGAGCCTGACAAAAAAACATGTTCCTGCACATTTCAGACTGGAATTAGTAAAATGACCTCGAAACAAGTTGAAACTGTCAGAACAAGCTTCTTCTAGCAGAGCCTGACAAAAAAACATGTTACAGCAGATTTCAGACTGAAAGAAGAAAAATGACCTCAAAACAAGTTGAAACTGTCAGAACAAGCTTCTTCTGGCAGAGCCTTACAAAAGGACATGTTACTGCAGTTTTCAGACAAATCAGTAAAATGACCTGAAAACAAGTTGAAACTGTCAGAACAAGCTTCTTCTGGCAGAGCCTGACAAAAAAACATGTTACTGCAGATTTCAGACTGAAAGAAGAAAAATGACCTCAGAACACGTTGAAACTGTCAGAACAAGCTTCTTCCGGCAGATGCTGACAAAAGGACATGTTACTGCAGTGTTCAGACTGAAATCATCAAAATGACCTGAAAACTAGTCAGAACAAGCTTCTGCTGGCAGAGCCTTACAAAAAACATGTTCCTGCAGATTTCAGACTGGAATTAGTAAAATGACCTGAAAACTAGTCCGAACAAGCTTCTGCTAGCAGAGCCTGACAAAAAAACATGTTCCTGCAGATTTCAGACTGAAAGAAGAAAAATGACCTCAAAACAAGTTGAAACTGTCAGAACAAGCTACTTCTGGCAGAGCCTGACAAAAGGACTTGTTACTGCAGTTTTCATACAGAAATCATCCAAATGACCTCAAAACAAGTTGAAACTGTCAGAACAAGCTTCTTCTGGCAGAGCCTGACCAAAGGCCATGTTCCTGCAGATTTCAGACTGGAATTAGTAAAATGACCTGTAAACAAGTTGAAACTGTCAGAACAAGCTTCTTCTAGCAGAGCTTGACAAAAAACATGTTACTGCAGATTTCAGACTGAAAGAAGAAAAATGACCTCGAAACAAGTTGAAACTGTCAGAACAAGCTTCTTCCGGCAGATGCTGACAAAAGGACATGTTACTGCAGTGTTCAGACTGAAATCATCCAAATGACCTCAAAACAAGTTGAAACTGTCAGAACAAGCTTCTTCTGGCAGAGCCTGACAAAAGGACTTGTTACTGCAGTTTTCATACACAAATCATCCAAATGACCTCAAAACAAGTTGAAACTGTCAGAACAAGCTTCTTCTGGCAGAGCCTGACAAAAGGACTTGTTACTGCAGTTTTCATACACAAATCATCCAAATGACCTCAAAACAAGTTGAAACTGTCAGAACAAGCTTGATGATGATGATGAATATATTTATTAGATAGAATGTTAGAGTACAAGTACAGTCACACAGTAGCATGTATTACAGTACAAGTACAGTCACACAGTAGCATGTATTACAGTACAAGTACAGTCAAACAGTAGCATGTATTACAGTACAAATAACGTCAAACATCCTGTCTAAGAGGAGCATTTCAAAAAAGCCCTTGCGGGCTTGTTTCCGTTGAAAGTCCTTCGTACATAAATCATCCACAAAAAACAATACAAATAACAATACAAATAAAAATAAATCCAATATTAAATTACGCAATTGATGCAACGTAACATTAGAAAGACAAAAATAAAATGTTATTACACCGCCAGTGCAAACTAACAATTAATCTAAAATAAATTACACCACTGATGCGAGATGACAATAAATAACTTACATAAATTACAATAAATTACTAAAGCAATTAATACGTGCAACATAGGTGGACAAAAAAAAAGGAGGGGGGGTTTGACCCGGAGAGAGTCGTGATGGCTATCTCCGTTTCTGTCCCCCTGAAAGGTGTATTTTTAGGGCCTTTTTGAAGGAGGCCAAAGAGGTGCATGTTTTGAGGGCGGGAGTCAATCCGTTCCACCCTTGGGTGGCCGTATTGTAGAAAGATGATTTACCCATGTTAGTCCTATAGGAGGGGGTAATCAGGTTGTTGTTTGAGCTCCCTCTAGTGTTGTGGCTGTGGGTGTCACTAAATCTGTGGAGGTGTTCCGTCAGGTATGCAGGGATTGAGGGGACTGAGGGCAGAGCTGCATTGACTATTTTAAATGCCAATCCCATTTTGAGTTGTTTAACCCTGTCTTCTACCCTGAGCCATTTTAGGCTAGCAAAATGTCCAGGAAGAAGGTGGGTCATGGGCCCCAGATTGAGGAGTAGCCGAATCAGTTTATTTTGGGAGGTTTGGAGCCTGGTTTTCAGGGACATTTTGATGTTTGAATACCAGGAGGTGCTAGCATAGTCAAAGAGGGGCTGAACGAGGGCTGCAGCAAGCGTCAGGAGAGCACTTTTGTTGACAAAAGCAGACATTCTGCCCAAAAATCTTGTTCTCTGATTGACTTTTTTGATCACCTTAGTTGCCATACTATCGCCAGACAGGTATTTGTCAAGAACACAGCCCAAATAGGTAATCTCTTCTTTGCTGGAGATGACTGTATTATCGACTGTGACCTTGAAATCATTAACATTTATCTCACGCAGAGAGTGTTTAGACCCAAAAAGAATCGATTCGGTTTTACCAAGATGTAGTGACAGTTTGTTATCGGTAAGCCAAGTACGGATTCTGGTGAGCTCAGAGCTGAGAGCCTCCTCAACCTGCACTTTGTCCTCTCCCGAAATCAGGAGTGCTGAGTCATCAGCAAACAGGAACAATTTGCAGTTACAGGCAGCATTCATGTCGTTAATGTATAGGAGGAACAGTAACGGCCCCAGAATGCTGCCTTGAGGAACCCCGCAGCTTACCGGGAGGGACGAGGACAAGGTTCCGTTTATGTCTACCATTTGTTCTCGTCCCTCAAGGTACGATTTCATCCAGTTTGTTGATGTGCTATCAAAACCAATCGCCCCTAGTTTATTCAATAGGATTGAATGGTTGACCGTGTCAAAGGCCTTCTGGAGGTCCAGCATGACCATGCCGCAATACTTGCCCGAGTCTACTTCACGCTTAATGTAGTCGGTCAGATATATGAGGCACGTGTCAGTGGAGTGGGATGTTCTGAAGCCTGATTGGAATTCAAAGAGCAGGCTATGCTCGGCGAGGTAGCGGTTGATTTGCTCCTGGATTATTCTCTCCATAACCTTTGAGATGGAACAAAGGATGGAAACAGGGCGGTAGTTGCCAGGTTCTAATTTGTTTCCTTTTTTATACAGAGGGATAACCCGCGCCGTCTTGAATTCCTGTGGGACGTGGCACTGATTGATGGATAAATTTATCAGATGGGTTACCACGGGGGCGATAGAGACAGCTGCGTCTCTGAGGAACCGGGTGGGTATGTTGTCAAGGCCTGTGGCCTTGTTAGGTTGAAGGGCAATTAGTTGTTTTAGCACATCAACGGTATTTACAGGTGTGAAAGAGAAAGTGTCCTTTTTAGCACCTAGCTTCTCATAGTGAGTTTGGATGTGGTCAGAACCGTACAGACCTGAATGCGGGGGTAGTTTGCTGACCAACAGGGTGGCAATAGTGGTGAAAAAGCTGTTAAAACAATTTGCTACCACCAACCTGTCGGTCTGGAGCGAACCACTTGAGTTAATGCAGATATTACTGGTTTTTGTTTGGAGTCTGTTGCTGCAGCCTAATTGTTTTAGGGCCTCCCACAGTTTTTGTGGGTTGCTTTTGTTTGCCTCAATGTTCTCATTTAAGAAATTCTTTTTGGCATTTTTTATCATTTTGTTAACCTCATTGCGTAGTTTTCTGCTTTTTTCAAGTAGTTCCTCGTTGTTGGTTTTTCTGTACTCAGAGTAACATTTGTTTCTGAGCTTGATGGCATTCAATATTTCCCCCTTCATCCAAGGTTCTGTACGGGCTCTGACCCGAACAGCAGTTATGGGTGCTATCTTATCGATTACGGACAGAAATGCAGATTTAAAGGAAGACCAGGTCCCCTCGACAGAGGCGGAGTTTAAAGTTTCAGACCAATCAGTTTCCTCCAGCGCTGTTGTTAGAGCTTCTGGGGAGTAATGCTTCATGGTTCTGCAGTTTATTGTGGTATGGCAATGGGCTGCAGGTCTATGAATTTTTCGAGTGCAGAAGATCATGTTGTGATCACTTAGACTGCACTCGATGACCCCACTGTTTTTGATTCTAGATTTGTCCGATGTCAGGATTAGGTCTATGATGGTTCTAGAAGTGGTGCTTACCCTTGTAAATTGCTGGATCAGCTGGGTAAAGTTATGCAGATTACAGAAGCTGCTGAAGGATTTGAAAGTCGGGGTGTCTTTCCGAAGGACATTGGTGTTACAATCTCCTATCAGAATGACCTCCGAGCTCCCCAAGCCGATCACATGCTTCTCCAATAAATCATAGAATGAATTTTGGTCTGGGGGTCTGTATACTGCGCCAACTTGTATACTGCGCCAACTTGTTCTGACAAGTTGAAACTGTCAGAACAAGCTTCTTCTGGCAGATGCTGACAAAAGGACATGTTACTGCAGTGTTCAACCTGAAATCATCAAAATGACCTGAAAACTAGTCAGAACAAGCTTCTGCTGGCAGAGCCTTACAAAAAACATGTTCCTGCAGATTTCAGACTGGAATTAGTAAAATGACCTCGAAACAAGTTGAAACTGTCAGAACAAGCTTCTTCTAGCAGAGCCTGACAAAAGGACTTGTTACTGCAGTTTTCATACACAAATCATCCAAATGACCTCAAAACAAGTTGAAACTGTCAGAACAAGCTTCTTCTGGCAGATGCTGACAAAAGGACATGTTACTGCAGTGTTCAACCTGAAATCATCAAAATGACCTGAAAACTAGTCAGAACAAGCTTCTGCTGGCAGAGCCTTACAAAAAACATGTTCCTGCAGATTTCAGACTGGAATTAGTAAAATGACCTGTAAACAAGTTGAAACTGTCAGAACAAGCTTCTTCTAGCAGAGCCTGACAAAAGGACTTGTTACTGCAGTGTTCAACCTGAAATCATCAAAATGACCTGAAAACTAGTCAGAACAAGCTTCTGCTGGCAGAGCCTTACAAAAAACATGTTCCTGCAGATTTCAGACTGGAATTAGTAAAATGACCTCGAAACAAGTTGAAACTGTCAGAACAAGCTTCTTCTAGCAGAGCCTGACAAAAAAACATGTTACTGCAGATTTCAGACTGAAAGAAGAAAAATGACCTCAGAACACGTTGAAACTGTCAGAACAAGCTTCTTCCGGCAGATGCTGACAAAAGGACATGTTACTGCAGTGTTCAGACTGAAATCATCAAAATGACCTGAAAACTAGTCAGAACAAGCTTCTGCTGGCAGAGCCTTACAAAAAACATGTTCCTGCAGATTTCAGACTGGAATTAGTAAAATGACCTGTAAACAAGTTGAAACTGTCAGAACAAGCTTCTTCTAGCAGAGCTTGACAAAAAACATGTTACTGCAGATTTCAGACTGAAAGAAGAAAAATGACCTCGAAACAAGTTGAAACTGTCAGAACAAGCTTCTTCCGGCAGATGCTGACAAAAGGACATGTTACTGCAGTGTTCAGACTGAAATCATCCAAATGACCTCAAAACAAGTTGAAACTGTCAGAACAAGCTTCTTCTGGCAGAGCCTGACAAAAGCACATGTTACTGCAGTGTTCAGACTGAAATCATCAAAATGACCTGAAAACTAGTCCGAACAAGCTTCTGCTAGCAGAGCCTGACAAAAAAACATGTTCCTGCAGATTTCAGACTGAAAGAAGAAAAATGACCTCAAAACAAGTTGAAACTGTCAGAACAAGCTACTTCTGGCAGAGCCTGACAAAAGGACTTGTTACTGCAGTTTTCATACAGAAATCATCCAAATGACCTCAAAACAAGTTGAAACTGTCAGAACAAGCTTCTTCTGGCAGAGCCTGACCAAAGGCCATGTTCCTGCAGATTTCAGACTGGAATTAGTAAAATGACCTGTAAACAAGTTGAAACTGTCAGAACAAGCTTCTTCTAGCAGAGCTTGACAAAAAACATGTTACTGCAGATTTCAGACTGAAAGAAGAAAAATGACCTCGAAACAAGTTGAAACTGTCAGAACAAGCTTCTTCCGGCAGATGCTGACAAAAGGACATGTTACTGCAGTGTTCAGACTGAAATCATCCAAATGACCTCAAAACAAGTTGAAACTGTCAGAACAAGCTTCTTCTGGCAGAGCCTGACAAAAGGACTTGTTACTGCAGTTTTCATACACAAATCATCCAAATGACCTCAAAACAAGTTGAAACTGTCAGAACAAGCTTCTTCTGGCAGAGCCTGACAAAAGGACTTGTTACTGCAGTTTTCATACACAAATCATCCAAATGACCTCAAAACAAGTTGAAACTGTCAGAACAAGCTTCTTCTGGCAGATGCTGACAAAAGGACATGTTACTGCAGTGTTCAACCTGAAATCATCAAAATGACCTGAAAACTAGTCAGAACAAGCTTCTGCTGGCAGAGCCTTACAAAAAACATGTTCCTGCAGATTTCAGACTGGAATTAGTAAAATGACCTGTAAACAAGTTGAAACTGTCAGAACAAGCTTCTTCTAGCAGAGCCTGACAAAAGGACTTGTTACTGCAGTGTTCAACCTGAAATCATCAAAATGACCTGAAAACTAGTCAGAACAAGCTTCTGCTGGCAGAGCCTTACAAAAAACATGTTCCTGCAGATTTCAGACTGGAATTAGTAAAATGACCTCGAAACAAGTTGAAACTGTCAGAACAAGCTTCTTCTAGCAGAGCCTGACAAAAGGACTTGTTACTGCAGTTTTCATACACAAATCATCCAAATGACCTCAAAACAAGTTGAAACTGTCAGAACAAGCTTCTTCTGGCAGATGCTGACAAAAGGACATGTTACTGCAGTGTTCAACCTGAAATCATCAAAATGACCTGAAAACTAGTCAGAACAAGCTTCTGCTGGCAGAGCCTTACAAAAAACATGTTCCTGCAGATTTCAGACTGGAATTAGTAAAATGACCTGTAAACAAGTTGAAACTGTCAGAACAAGCTTCTTCTAGCAGAGCCTGACAAAAGGACTTGTTACTGCAGTGTTCAACCTGAAATCATCAAAATGACCTGAAAACTAGTCAGAACAAGCTTCTGCTGGCAGAGCCTTACAAAAAACATGTTCCTGCAGATTTCAGACTGGAATTAGTAAAATGACCTGTAAACAAGTTGAAACTGTCAGAACAAGCTTCTTCTGGCAGAGCCTGACAAAAGGACTTGTTACTGCAGTTTTCATACACAAATCATCCAAATGACCTCAAAACAAGTTGAAACTGTCAGAACAAGCTTCTTCTGGCAGAGCCTGACAAAAGGACTTGTTACTGCAGTTTTCATACACAAATCATCCAAATGACCTCAAAACAAGTTGAAACTGTCAGAACAAGCTTCTTCTGGCAGATGCTGACAAAAGGACATGTTACTGCAGTGTTCAACCTGAAATCATCAAAATGACCTGAAAACTAGTCAGAACAAGCTTCTGCTGGCAGAGCCTTACAAAAAACATGTTCCTGCAGATTTCAGACTGGAATTAGTAAAATGACCTGTAAACAAGTTGAAACTGTCAGAACAAGCTTCTTCTAGCAGAGCCTGACAAAAGGACTTGTTACTGCAGTGTTCAACCTGAAATCATCAAAATGACCTGAAAACTAGTCAGAACAAGCTTCTGCTGGCAGAGCCTTACAAAAAACATGTTCCTGCAGATTTCAGACTGGAATTAGTAAAATGACCTCGAAACAAGTTGAAACTGTCAGAACAAGCTACTTCTGGCAGAGCCTGACAAAAGGACTTGTTACTGCAGTTTTCATACAGAAATCATCCAAATGACCTCAAAACAAGTTGAAACTGTCAGAACAAGCTTCTTCTGGCAGAGCCTGACCAAAGGCCATGTTCCTGCAGATTTCAGACTGGAATTAGTAAAATGACCTGTAAACAAGTTGAAACTGTCAGAACAAGCTTCTTCTAGCAGAGCTTGACAAAAAACATGTTACTGCAGATTTCAGACTGAAAGAAGAAAAATGACCTCGAAACAAGTTGAAACTGTCAGAACAAGCTTCTTCCGGCAGATGCTGACAAAAGGACATGTTACTGCAGTGTTCAGACTGAAATCATCCAAATGACCTCAAAACAAGTTGAAACTGTCAGAACAAGCTTCTTCTGGCAGAGCCTGACAAAAGGACTTGTTACTGCAGTTTTCATACACAAATCATCCAAATGACCTCAAAACAAGTTGAAACTGTCAGAACAAGCTTCTTCTGGCAGAGCCTGACAAAAGGACTTGTTACTGCAGTTTTCATACACAAATCATCCAAATGACCTCAAAACAAGTTGAAACTGTCAGAACAAGCTTCTTCTGGCAGATGCTGACAAAAGGACATGTTACTGCAGTGTTCAACCTGAAATCATCAAAATGACCTGAAAACTAGTCAGAACAAGCTTCTGCTGGCAGAGCCTTACAAAAAACATGTTCCTGCAGATTTCAGACTGGAATTAGTAAAATGACCTGTAAACAAGTTGAAACTGTCAGAACAAGCTTCTTCTAGCAGAGCCTGACAAAAGGACTTGTTACTGCAGTGTTCAACCTGAAATCATCAAAATGACCTGAAAACTAGTCAGAACAAGCTTCTGCTGGCAGAGCCTTACAAAAAACATGTTCCTGCAGATTTCAGACTGGAATTAGTAAAATGACCTCGAAACAAGTTGAAACTGTCAGAACAAGCTTCTTCTAGCAGAGCCTGACAAAAAAACATGTTACTGCAGATTTCAGACTGAAAGAAGAAAAATGACCTCAAAACAAGTTGAAACTGTCAGAACAAGCTTCTTCTGGCAGAGCCTTACAAAAGGACATGTTACTGCAGTTTTCAGACAAATCAGTAAAATGACCTGAAAACAAGTTGAAACTGTCAGAACAAGCTTCTTCTGGCAGAGCCTGACAAAAAAACATGTTCCTGCACATTTCAGACTGGAATTAGTAAAATGACCTCGAAACAAGTTGAAACTGTCAGAACAAGCTTCTTCTAGCAGAGCCTGACAAAAAAACATGTTACAGCAGATTTCAGACTGAAAGAAGAAAAATGACCTCAAAACAAGTTGAAACTGTCAGAACAAGCTTCTTCTGGCAGAGCCTTACAAAAGGACATGTTACTGCAGTTTTCAGACAAATCAGTAAAATGACCTGAAAACAAGTTGAAACTGTCAGAACAAGCTTCTTCTGGCAGAGCCTGACAAAAAAACATGTTACTGCAGATTTCAGACTGAAAGAAGAAAAATGACCTCAGAACACATTGAAACTGTCAGAACAAGCTTCTTCCGGCAGATGCTGACAAAAGGACATGTTACTGCAGTGTTCAGACTGAAATCATCAAAATGACCTGAAAACTAGTCAGAACAAGCTTCTGCTGGCAGAGCCTTACAAAAAACATGTTCCTGCAGATTTCAGACTGGAATTAGTAAAATGACCTGAAAACTAGTCCGAACAAGCTTCTGCTAGCAGAGCCTGACAAAAAAACATGTTCCTGCAGATTTCAGACTGAAAGAAGAAAAATGACCTCAAAACAAGTTGAAACTGTCAGAACAAGCTACTTCTGGCAGAGCCTGACAAAAGGACTTGTTACTGCAGTTTTCATACAGAAATCATCCAAATGACCTCAAAACAAGTTGAAACTGTCAGAACAAGCTTCTTCTGGCAGAGCCTGACCAAAGGCCATGTTCCTGCAGATTTCAGACTGGAATTAGTAAAATGACCTGTAAACAAGTTGAAACTGTCAGAACAAGCTTCTTCTAGCAGAGCTTGACAAAAAACATGTTACTGCAGATTTCAGACTGAAAGAAGAAAAATGACCTCGAAACAAGTTGAAACTGTCAGAACAAGCTTCTTCCGGCAGATGCTGACAAAAGGACATGTTACTGCAGTGTTCAGACTGAAATCATCCAAATGACCTCAAAACAAGTTGAAACTGTCAGAACAAGCTTCTTCTGGCAGAGCCTGACAAAAGGACTTGTTACTGCAGTTTTCATACACAAATCATCCAAATGACCTCAAAACAAGTTGAAACTGTCAGAACAAGCTTCTTCTGGCAGAGCCTGACAAAAGGACTTGTTACTGCAGTTTTCATACACAAATCATCCAAATGACCTCAAAACAAGTTGAAACTGTCAGAACAAGCTTCTTCTGGCAGATGCTGACAAAAGGACATGTTACTGCAGTGTTCAACCTGAAATCATCAAAATGACCTGAAAACTAGTCAGAACAAGCTTCTGCTGGCAGAGCCTTACAAAAAACATGTTCCTGCAGATTTCAGACTGGAATTAGTAAAATGACCTGTAAACAAGTTGAAACTGTCAGAACAAGCTTCTTCTAGCAGAGCCTGACAAAAGGACTTGTTACTGCAGTGTTCAACCTGAAATCATCAAAATGACCTGAAAACTAGTCAGAACAAGCTTCTGCTGGCAGAGCCTTACAAAAAACATGTTCCTGCAGATTTCAGACTGGAATTAGTAAAATGACCTCGAAACAAGTTGAAACTGTCAGAACAAGCTTCTTCTAGCAGAGCCTGACAAAAAAACATGTTACTGCAGATTTCAGACTGAAAGAAGAAAAATGACCTCAGAACACGTTGAAACTGTCAGAACAAGCTTCTTCCGGCAGATGCTGACAAAAGGACATGTTACTGCAGTGTTCAGACTGAAATCATCAAAATGACCTGAAAACTAGTCAGAACAAGCTTCTGCTGGCAGAGCCTTACAAAAAACATGTTCCTGCAGATTTCAGACTGGAATTAGTAAAATGACCTGTAAACAAGTTGAAACTGTCAGAACAAGCTTCTTCTAGCAGAGCTTGACAAAAAACATGTTACTGCAGATTTCAGACTGAAAGAAGAAAAATGACCTCGAAACAAGTTGAAACTGTCAGAACAAGCTTCTTCCGGCAGATGCTGACAAAAGGACATGTTACTGCAGTGTTCAGACTGAAATCATCCAAATGACCTCAAAACAAGTTGAAACTGTCAGAACAAGCTTCTTCTGGCAGAGCCTGACAAAAGCACATGTTACTGCAGTGTTCAGACTGAAATCATCAAAATGACCTGAAAACTAGTCCGAACAAGCTTCTGCTAGCAGAGCCTGACAAAAAAACATGTTCCTGCAGATTTCAGACTGAAAGAAGAAAAATGACCTCAAAACAAGTTGAAACTGTCAGAACAAGCTACTTCTGGCAGAGCCTGACAAAAGGACTTGTTACTGCAGTTTTCATACAGAAATCATCCAAATGACCTCAAAACAAGTTGAAACTGTCAGAACAAGCTTCTTCTGGCAGAGCCTGACCAAAGGCCATGTTCCTGCAGATTTCAGACTGGAATTAGTAAAATGACCTGTAAACAAGTTGAAACTGTCAGAACAAGCTTCTTCTAGCAGAGCTTGACAAAAAACATGTTACTGCAGATTTCAGACTGAAAGAAGAAAAATGACCTCGAAACAAGTTGAAACTGTCAGAACAAGCTTCTTCCGGCAGATGCTGACAAAAGGACATGTTACTGCAGTGTTCAGACTGAAATCATCCAAATGACCTCAAAACAAGTTGAAACTGTCAGAACAAGCTTCTTCTGGCAGAGCCTGACAAAAGGACTTGTTACTGCAGTTTTCATACACAAATCATCCAAATGACCTCAAAACAAGTTGAAACTGTCAGAACAAGCTTCTTCTGGCAGAGCCTGACAAAAGGACTTGTTACTGCAGTTTTCATACACAAATCATCCAAATGACCTCAAAACAAGTTGAAACTGTCAGAACAAGCTTCTTCTGGCAGATGCTGACAAAAGGACATGTTACTGCAGTGTTCAACCTGAAATCATCAAAATGACCTGAAAACTAGTCAGAACAAGCTTCTGCTGGCAGAGCCTTACAAAAAACATGTTCCTGCAGATTTCAGACTGGAATTAGTAAAATGACCTGTAAACAAGTTGAAACTGTCAGAACAAGCTTCTTCTAGCAGAGCCTGACAAAAGGACTTGTTACTGCAGTGTTCAACCTGAAATCATCAAAATGACCTGAAAACTAGTCAGAACAAGCTTCTGCTGGCAGAGCCTTACAAAAAACATGTTCCTGCAGATTTCAGACTGGAATTAGTAAAATGACCTCGAAACAAGTTGAAACTGTCAGAACAAGCTTCTTCTAGCAGAGCCTGACAAAAAAACATGTTACTGCAGATTTCAGACTGAAAGAAGAAAAATGACCTCAAAACAAGTTGAAACTGTCAGAACAAGCTTCTTCTGGCAGAGCCTTACAAAAGGACATGTTACTGCAGTTTTCAGACAAATCAGTAAAATGACCTGAAAACAAGTTGAAACTGTCAGAACAAGCTTCTTCTGGCAGAGCCTGACAAAAAAACATGTTCCTGCACATTTCAGACTGGAATTAGTAAAATGACCTCGAAACAAGTTGAAACTGTCAGAACAAGCTTCTTCTAGCAGAGCCTGACAAAAAAACATGTTACAGCAGATTTCAGACTGAAAGAAGAAAAATGACCTCAAAACAAGTTGAAACTGTCAGAACAAGCTTCTTCTGGCAGAGCCTTACAAAAGGACATGTTACTGCAGTTTTCAGACAAATCAGTAAAATGACCTGAAAACAAGTTGAAACTGTCAGAACAAGCTTCTTCTGGCAGAGCCTGACAAAAAAACATGTTACTGCAGATTTCAGACTGAAAGAAGAAAAATGACCTCAGAACACGTTGAAACTGTCAGAACAAGCTTCTTCCGGCAGATGCTGACAAAAGGACATGTTACTGCAGTGTTCAGACTGAAATCATCAAAATGACCTGAAAACTAGTCAGAACAAGCTTCTGCTGGCAGAGCCTTACAAAAAACATGTTCCTGCAGATTTCAGACTGGAATTAGTAAAATGACCTGTAAACAAGTTGAAACTGTCAGAACAAGCTTCTTCTAGCAGAGCTTGACAAAAAACATGTTACTGCAGATTTCAGACTGAAAGAAGAAAAATGACCTCGAAACAAGTTGAAACTGTCAGAACAAGCTTCTTCCGGCAGATGCTGACAAAAGGACATGTTACTGCAGTGTTCAGACTGAAATCATCCAAATGACCTCAAAACAAGTTGAAACTGTCAGAACAAGCTTCTTCTGGCAGAGCCTGACAAAAGGACATGTTACTGCAGTGTTCAGACTGAAATCATCAAAATGACCTGAAAACTAGTCCGAACAAGCTTCTGCTAGCAGAGCCTGACAAAAAAACATGTTCCTGCAGATTTCAGACTGAAAGAAGAAAAATGACCTCAAAACAAGTTGAAACTGTCAGAACAAGCTTCTTCTGGCAGAGCCTTACAAAAGGACATGTTACTGCAGTTTTCAGACAAATCAGTAAAATGACCTGAAAACAAGTTGAAACTGTCAGAACAAGCTTCTTCTGGCAGAGCCTGACAAAAAAACATGTTACTGCAGATTTCAGACTGAAAGAAGAAAAATGACCTCAGAACACGTTGAAACTGTCAGAACAAGCTTCTTCCGGCAGATGCTGACAAAAGGACATGTTACTGCAGTGTTCAGACTGAAATCATCAAAATGACCTGAAAACTAGTCAGAACAAGCTACTTCTGGCAGAGCCTGACAAAAGGACTTGTTACTGCAGTTTTCATACAGAAATCATCCAAATGACCTCAAAACAAGTTGAAACTGTCAGAACAAGCTTCTTCTGGCAGAGCCTGACCAAAGGCCATGTTCCTGCAGATTTCAGACTGGAATTAGTAAAATGACCTGTAAACAAGTTGAAACTGTCAGAACAAGCTTCTTCTAGCAGAGCTTGACAAAAAACATGTTACTGCAGATTTCAGACTGAAAGAAGAAAAATGACCTCGAAACAAGTTGAAACTGTCAGAACAAGCTTCTTCCGGCAGATGCTGACAAAAGGACATGTTACTGCAGTGTTCAGACTGAAATCATCCAAATGACCTCAAAACAAGTTGAAACTGTCAGAACAAGCTTCTTCTGGCAGAGCCTGACAAAAGGACTTGTTACTGCAGTTTTCATACACAAATCATCCAAATGACCTCAAAACAAGTTGAAACTGTCAGAACAAGCTTCTTCTGGCAGAGCCTGACAAAAGGACTTGTTACTGCAGTTTTCATACACAAATCATCAAAATGACCTGAAAACTAGTCAGAACAAGCTACTTCTGGCAGAGCCTGACAAAAGGACTTGTTACTGCAGTTTTCATACAGAAATCATCCAAATGACCTCAAAACAAGTTGAAACTGTCAGAACAAGCTTCTTCTGGCAGAGCCTGACCAAAGGCCATGTTCCTGCAGATTTCAGACTGGAATTAGTAAAATGACCTGTAAACAAGTTGAAACTGTCAGAACAAGCTTCTTCTAGCAGAGCTTGACAAAAAACATGTTACTGCAGATTTCAGACTGAAAGAAGAAAAATGACCTCGAAACAAGTTGAAACTGTCAGAACAAGCTTCTTCCGGCAGATGCTGACAAAAGGACATGTTACTGCAGTGTTCAGACTGAAATCATCCAAATGACCTCAAAACAAGTTGAAACTGTCAGAACAAGCTTCTTCTGGCAGAGCCTGACAAAAGGACTTGTTACTGCAGTTTTCATACACAAATCATCCAAATGACCTCAAAACAAGTTGAAACTGTCAGAACAAGCTTCTTCTGGCAGAGCCTGACAAAAGGACTTGTTACTGCAGTTTTCATACACAAATCATCCAAATGACCTCAAAACAAGTTGAAACTGTCAGAACAAGCTTCTTCTGGCAGATGCTGACAAAAGGACATGTTACTGCAGTGTTCAACCTGAAATCATCAAAATGACCTGAAAACTAGTCAGAACAAGCTTCTGCTGGCAGAGCCTTACAAAAAACATGTTCCTGCAGATTTCAGACTGGAATTAGTAAAATGACCTGTAAACAAGTTGAAACTGTCAGAACAAGCTTCTTCTAGCAGAGCCTGACAAAAGGACTTGTTACTGCAGTGTTCAACCTGAAATCATCAAAATGACCTGAAAACTAGTCAGAACAAGCTTCTGCTGGCAGAGCCTTACAAAAAACATGTTCCTGCAGATTTCAGACTGGAATTAGTAAAATGACCTCGAAACAAGTTGAAACTGTCAGAACAAGCTTCTTCTAGCAGAGCCTGACAAAAAAACATGTTACTGCAGATTTCAGACTGAAAGAAGAAAAATGACCTCAAAACAAGTTGAAACTGTCAGAACAAGCTTCTTCTGGCAGAGCCTTACAAAAGGACATGTTACTGCAGTTTTCAGACAAATCAGTAAAATGACCTGAAAACAAGTTGAAACTGTCAGAACAAGCTTCTTCTGGCAGAGCCTGACAAAAAAACATGTTCCTGCACATTTCAGACTGGAATTAGTAAAATGACCTCGAAACAAGTTGAAACTGTCAGAACAAGCTTCTTCTAGCAGAGCCTGACAAAAAAACATGTTACAGCAGATTTCAGACTGAAAGAAGAAAAATGACCTCAAAACAAGTTGAAACTGTCAGAACAAGCTTCTTCTGGCAGAGCCTTACAAAAGGACATGTTACTGCAGTTTTCAGACAAATCAGTAAAATGACCTGAAAACAAGTTGAAACTGTCAGAACAAGCTTCTTCTGGCAGAGCCTGACAAAAAAACATGTTACTGCAGATTTCAGACTGAAAGAAGAAAAATGACCTCAGAACACGTTGAAACTGTCAGAACAAGCTTCTTCCGGCAGATGCTGACAAAAGGACATGTTACTGCAGTGTTCAGACTGAAATCATCAAAATGACCTGAAAACTAGTCAGAACAAGCTTCTGCTGGCAGAGCCTTACAAAAAACATGTTCCTGCAGATTTCAGACTGGAATTAGTAAAATGACCTGTAAACAAGTTGAAACTGTCAGAACAAGCTTCTTCTAGCAGAGCTTGACAAAAAACATGTTACTGCAGATTTCAGACTGAAAGAAGAAAAATGACCTCGAAACAAGTTGAAACTGTCAGAACAAGCTTCTTCCGGCAGATGCTGACAAAAGGACATGTTACTGCAGTGTTCAGACTGAAATCATCCAAATGACCTCAAAACAAGTTGAAACTGTCAGAACAAGCTTCTTCTGGCAGAGCCTGACAAAAGGACATGTTACTGCAGTGTTCAGACTGAAATCATCAAAATGACCTGAAAACTAGTCCGAACAAGCTTCTGCTAGCAGAGCCTGACAAAAAAACATGTTCCTGCAGATTTCAGACTGAAAGAAGAAAAATGACCTCAAAACAAGTTGAAACTGTCAGAACAAGCTACTTCTGGCAGAGCCTGACAAAAGGACTTGTTACTGCAGTTTTCATACAGAAATCATCCAAATGACCTCAAAACAAGTTGAAACTGTCAGAACAAGCTTCTTCTGGCAGAGCCTGACCAAAGGCCATGTTCCTGCAGATTTCAGACTGGAATTAGTAAAATGACCTGTAAACAAGTTGAAACTGTCAGAACAAGCTTCTTCTAGCAGAGCTTGACAAAAAACATGTTACTGCAGATTTCAGACTGAAAGAAGAAAAATGACCTCGAAACAAGTTGAAACTGTCAGAATAAGCTTCTTCCGGCAGATGCTGACAAAAGGACATGTTACTGCAGTGTTCAGACTGAAATCATCCAAATGACCTCAAAACAAGTTGAAACTGTCAGAACAAGCTTCTTCTGGCAGAGCCTGACAAAAGGACTTGTTACTGCAGTTTTCATACACAAATCATCCAAATGACCTCAAAACAAGTTGAAACTGTCAGAACAAGCTACTTCTGGCAGAGCCTGACAAAAGGACTTGTTACTGCAGTTTTCATACAGAAATCATCCAAATGACCTCAAAACAAGTTGAAACTGTCAGAACAAGCTTCTTCTGGCAGAGCCTGACCAAAGGCCATGTTCCTGCAGATTTCAGACTGGAATTAGTAAAATGACCTGTAAACAAGTTGAAACTGTCAGAACAAGCTTCTTCTAGCAGAGCTTGACAAAAAACATGTTACTGCAGATTTCAGACTGAAAGAAGAAAAATGACCTCGAAACAAGTTGAAACTGTCAGAATAAGCTTCTTCCGGCAGATGCTGACAAAAGGACATGTTACTGCAGTGTTCAGACTGAAATCATCCAAATGACCTCAAAACAAGTTGAAACTGTCAGAACAAGCTTCTTCTGGCAGAGCCTGACAAAAGGACTTGTTACTGCAGTTTTCATACACAAATCATCCAAATGACCTCAAAACAAGTTGAAACTGTCAGAACAAGCTTCTTCTGGCAGAGCCTGACAAAAGGACTTGTTACTGCAGTTTTCATACACAAATCATCCAAATGACCTCAAAACAAGTTGAAACTGTCAGAACAAGCTTCTTCTGGCAGATGCTGACAAAAGGACATGTTACTGCAGTGTTCAACCTGAAATCATCAAAATGACCTGAAAACTAGTCAGAACAAGCTTCTGCTGGCAGAGCCTTACAAAAAACATGTTCCTGCAGATTTCAGACTGGAATTAGTAAAATGACCTGTAAACAAGTTGAAACTGTCAGAACAAGCTTCTTCTAGCAGAGCTTGACAAAAAACATGTTACTGCAGATTTCAGACTGAAAGAAGAAAAATGACCTCGAAACAAGTTGAAACTGTCAGAACAAGCTTCTTCCGGCAGATGCTGACAAAAGGACATGTTACTGCAGTGTTCAGACTGAAATCATCCAAATGACCTCAAAACAAGTTGAAACTGTCAGAACAAGCTTCTTCTGGCAGAGCCTGACAAAAGGACATGTTACTGCAGTGTTCAGACTGAAATCATCAAAATGACCTGAAAACTAGTCAGAACAAGCTTCTACTAGCAGAACCTGACAAAAAAACATGTTCCTGCAGATTTCAGACTGAAAGAAGAAAAATGACCTCGAAACAAGTTGAAACTGTCAGAACAAGCTTCTTCTAGCAGAGCCTGACAAAAAAACATGTTACTGCAGATTTCAGACTGAAAGAAGAAAAATGACCTCAAAACAAGTTGAAACTGTCAGAACAAGCTTCTTCTGGCAGAGCCTTACAAAAGGACATGTTACTGCAGTTTTCAGACAAATCAGTAAAATGACCTGAAAACAAGTTGAAACTGTCAGAACAAGCTTCTTCTGGCAGAGCCTGACAAAAAAACATGTTACTGCAGATTTCAGACTGAAAGAAGAAAAATGACCTCAGAACACGTTGAAACTGTCAGAACAAGCTTCTTCCGGCAGATGCTGACAAAAGGACATGTTACTGCAGTGTTCAGACTGAAATCATCAAAATGACCTGAAAACTAGTCAGAACAAGCTTCTGCTGGCAGAGCCTTACAAAAAACATGTTCCTGCAGATTTCAGACTGGAATTAGTAAAATGACCTCGAAACAAGTTGAAACTGTCAGAACAAGCTTCTTCTAGCAGAGCCTGACAAAAAAACATGTTACTGCAGATTTCAGACTGAAAGAAGAAAAATGACCTCAAAACAAGTTGAAACTGTCAGAACAAGCTTCTTCTGGCAGAGCCTTACAAAAGGACATGTTACTGCAGTTTTCAGACAAATCAGTAAAATGACCTGAAAACAAGTTGAAACTGTCAGAACAAGCTTCTTCTGGCAGAGCCTGACAAAAAAACATGTTCCTGCACATTTCAGACTGGAATTAGTAAAATGACCTCGAAACAAGTTGAAACTGTCAGAACAAGCTTCTTCTAGCAGAGCCTGACAAAAAAACATGTTACAGCAGATTTCAGACTGAAAGAAGAAAAATGACCTCAAAACAAGTTGAAACTGTCAGAACAAGCTTCTTCTGGCAGAGCCTTACAAAAGGACATGTTACTGCAGTTTTCAGACAAATCAGTAAAATGACCTGAAAACAAGTTGAAACTGTCAGAACAAGCTTCTTCTGGCAGAGCCTGACAAAAAAACATGTTACTGCAGATTTCAGACTGAAAGAAGAAAAATGACCTCAGAACACGTTGAAACTGTCAGAACAAGCTTCTTCCGGCAGATGCTGACAAAAGGACATGTTACTGCAGTGTTCAGACTGAAATCATCAAAATGACCTGAAAACTAGTCAGAACAAGCTTCTGCTGGCAGAGCCTTACAAAAAACATGTTCCTGCAGATTTCAGACTGGAATTAGTAAAATGACCTGTAAACAAGTTGAAACTGTCAGAACAAGCTTCTTCTAGCAGAGCTTGACAAAAAACATGTTACTGCAGATTTCAGACTGAAAGAAGAAAAATGACCTCGAAACAAGTTGAAACTGTCAGAACAAGCTTCTTCCGGCAGATGCTGACAAAAGGACATGTTACTGCAGTGTTCAGACTGAAATCATCCAAATGACCTCAAAACAAGTTGAAACTGTCAGAACAAGCTTCTTCTGGCAGAGCCTGACAAAAGGACATGTTACTGCAGTGTTCAGACTGAAATCATCAAAATGACCTGAAAACTAGTCCGAACAAGCTTCTGCTAGCAGAGCCTGACAAAAAAACATGTTCCTGCAGATTTCAGACTGAAAGAAGAAAAATGACCTCAAAACAAGTTGAAACTGTCAGAACAAGCTACTTCTGGCAGAGCCTGACAAAAGGACTTGTTACTGCAGTTTTCATACAGAAATCATCCAAATGACCTCAAAACAAGTTGAAACTGTCAGAACAAGCTTCTTCTGGCAGAGCCTGACCAAAGGCCATGTTCCTGCAGATTTCAGACTGGAATTAGTAAAATGACCTGTAAACAAGTTGAAACTGTCAGAACAAGCTTCTTCTAGCAGAGCTTGACAAAAAACATGTTACTGCAGATTTCAGACTGAAAGAAGAAAAATGACCTCGAAACAAGTTGAAACTGTCAGAATAAGCTTCTTCCGGCAGATGCTGACAAAAGGACATGTTACTGCAGTGTTCAGACTGAAATCATCCAAATGACCTCAAAACAAGTTGAAACTGTCAGAACAAGCTTCTTCTGGCAGAGCCTGACAAAAGGACTTGTTACTGCAGTTTTCATACACAAATCATCCAAATGACCTCAAAACAAGTTGAAACTGTCAGAACAAGCTTCTTCTGGCAGAGCCTGACAAAAGGACTTGTTACTGCAGTTTTCATACACAAATCATCCAAATGACCTCAAAACAAGTTGAAACTGTCAGAACAAGCTTCTTCTGGCAGATGCTGACAAAAGGACATGTTACTGCAGTGTTCAACCTGAAATCATCAAAATGACCTGAAAACTAGTCAGAACAAGCTTCTGCTGGCAGAGCCTTACAAAAAACATGTTCCTGCAGATTTCAGACTGGAATTAGTAAAATGACCTGTAAACAAGTTGAAACTGTCAGAACAAGCTTCTTCTAGCAGAGCCTGACAAAAGGACTTGTTACTGCAGTGTTCAACCTGAAATCATCAAAATGACCTGAAAACTAGTCAGAACAAGCTTCTGCTGGCAGAGCCTTACAAAAAACATGTTCCTGCAGATTTCAGACTGGAATTAGTAAAATGACCTCGAAACAAGTTGAAACTGTCAGAACAAGCTTCTTCTAGCAGAGCCTGACAAAAAAACATGTTACTGCAGATTTCAGACTGAAAGAAGAAAAATGACCTCAAAACAAGTTGAAACTGTCAGAACAAGCTTCTTCTGGCAGAGCCTTACAAAAGGACATGTTACTGCAGTTTTCAGACAAATCAGTAAAATGACCTGAAAACAAGTTGAAACTGTCAGAACAAGCTTCTTCTGGCAGAGCCTGACAAAAAAACATGTTACTGCAGATTTCAGACTGAAAGAAGAAAAATGACCTCAGAACACGTTGAAACTGTCAGAACAAGCTTCTTCCGGCAGATGCTGACAAAAGGACATGTTACTGCAGTGTTCAGACTGAAATCATCAAAATGACCTGAAAACTAGTCAGAACAAGCTTCTGCTGGCAGAGCCTTACAAAAAACATGTTCCTGCAGATTTCAGACTGGAATTAGTAAAATGACCTCGAAACAAGTTGAAACTGTCAGAACAAGCTTCTTCTAGCAGAGCCTGACAAAAAAACATGTTACTGCAGATTTCAGACTGAAAGAAGAAAAATGACCTCAAAACAAGTTGAAACTGTCAGAACAAGCTTCTTCTGGCAGAGCCTTACAAAAGGACATGTTACTGCAGTTTTCAGACAAATCAGTAAAATGACCTGAAAACAAGTTGAAACTGTCAGAACAAGCTTCTTCTGGCAGAGCCTGACAAAAAAACATGTTCCTGCAGATTTCAGACTGGAATTAGTAAAATGACCTCGAAACAAGTTGAAACTGTCAGAACAAGCTTCTTCTAGCAGAGCCTGACAAAAAAACATGTTACAGCAGATTTCAGACTGAAAGAAGAAAAATGACCTCAAAACAAGTTGAAACTGTCAGAACAAGCTTCTTCTGGCAGAGCCTTACAAAAGGACATGTTACTGCAGTTTTCAGACAAATCAGTAAAATGACCTGAAAACAAGTTGAAACTGTCAGAACAAGCTTCTTCTGGCAGAGCCTGACAAAAAAACATGTTACTGCAGATTTCAGACTGAAAGAAGAAAAATGACCTCAGAACACGTTGAAACTGTCAGAACAAGCTTCTTCCGGCAGATGCTGACAAAAGGACATGTTACTGCAGTGTTCAGACTGAAATCATCCAAATGACCTCAAAACAAGTTGAAACTGTCAGAACAAGCTTCTTCTGGCAGAGCCTGACAAAAGGACATGTTACTGCAGTGTTCAGACTGAAATCATCAAAATGACCTGAAAACTAGTCCGAACAAGCTTCTGCTAGCAGAGCCTGACAAAAAAACATGTTCCTGCAGATTTCAGACTGAAAGAAGAAAAATGACCTCAAAACAAGTTGAAACTGTCAGAACAAGCTACTTCTGGCAGAGCCTGACAAAAGGACTTGTTACTGCAGTTTTCATACAGAAATCATCCAAATGACCTCAAAACAAGTTGAAACTGTCAGAACAAGCTTCTTCTGGCAGAGCCTGACCAAAGGCCATGTTCCTGCAGATTTCAGACTGGAATTAGTAAAATGACCTGTAAACAAGTTGAAACTGTCAGAACAAGCTTCTTCTAGCAGAGCTTGACAAAAAACATGTTACTGCAGATTTCAGACTGAAAGAAGAAAAATGACCTCGAAACAAGTTGAAACTGTCAGAATAAGCTTCTTCCGGCAGATGCTGACAAAAGGACATGTTACTGCAGTGTTCAGACTGAAATCATCCAAATGACCTCAAAACAAGTTGAAACTGTCAGAACAAGCTTCTTCTGGCAGAGCCTGACAAAAGGACTTGTTACTGCAGTTTTCATACACAAATCATCCAAATGACCTCAAAACAAGTTGAAACTGTCAGAACAAGCTTCTTCTGGCAGAGCCTGACAAAAGGACTTGTTACTGCAGTTTTCATACACAAATCATCCAAATGACCTCAAAACAAGTTGAAACTGTCAGAACAAGCTTCTTCTGGCAGATGCTGACAAAAGGACATGTTACTGCAGTGTTCAACCTGAAATCATCAAAATGACCTGAAAACTAGTCAGAACAAGCTTCTGCTGGCAGAGCCTTACAAAAAACATGTTCCTGCAGATTTCAGACTGGAATTAGTAAAATGACCTGTAAACAAGTTGAAACTGTCAGAACAAGCTTCTTCTAGCAGAGCCTGACAAAAGGACTTGTTACTGCAGTGTTCAACCTGAAATCATCAAAATGACCTGAAAACTAGTCAGAACAAGCTTCTGCTGGCAGAGCCTTACAAAAAACATGTTCCTGCAGATTTCAGACTGGAATTAGTAAAATGACCTCGAAACAAGTTGAAACTGTCAGAACAAGCTTCTTCTAGCAGAGCCTGACAAAAAAACATGTTACTGCAGATTTCAGACTGAAAGAAGAAAAATGACCTCAAAACAAGTTGAAACTGTCAGAACAAGCTTCTTCTGGCAGAGCCTTACAAAAGGACATGTTACTGCAGTTTTCAGACAAATCAGTAAAATGACCTGAAAACAAGTTGAAACTGTCAGAACAAGCTTCTTCTGGCAGAGCCTGACAAAAAAACATGTTACTGCAGATTTCAGACTGAAAGAAGAAAAATGACCTCAGAACACGTTGAAACTGTCAGAACAAGCTTCTTCCGGCAGATGCTGACAAAAGGACATGTTACTGCAGTGTTCAGACTGAAATCATCAAAATGACCTGAAAACTAGTCAGAACAAGCTTCTGCTGGCAGAGCCTTACAAAAAACATGTTCCTGCAGATTTCAGACTGGAATTAGTAAAATGACCTCGAAACAAGTTGAAACTGTCAGAACAAGCTTCTTCTAGCAGAGCCTGACAAAAAAACATGTTACTGCAGATTTCAGACTGAAAGAAGAAAAATGACCTCAAAACAAGTTGAAACTGTCAGAACAAGCTTCTTCTGGCAGAGCCTTACAAAAGGACATGTTACTGCAGTTTTCAGACAAATCAGTAAAATGACCTGAAAACAAGTTGAAACTGTCAGAACAAGCTTCTTCTGGCAGAGCCTGACAAAAAAACATGTTCCTGCAGATTTCAGACTGGAATTAGTAAAATGACCTCGAAACAAGTTGAAACTGTCAGAACAAGCTTCTTCTAGCAGAGCCTGACAAAAAAACATGTTACAGCAGATTTCAGACTGAAAGAAGAAAAATGACCTCAAAACAAGTTGAAACTGTCAGAACAAGCTTCTTCTGGCAGAGCCTTACAAAAGGACATGTTACTGCAGTTTTCAGACAAATCAGTAAAATGACCTGAAAACAAGTTGAAACTGTCAGAACAAGCTTCTTCTGGCAGAGCCTGACAAAAAAACATGTTACTGCAGATTTCAGACTGAAAGAAGAAAAATGACCTCAGAACACGTTGAAACTGTCAGAACAAGCTTCTTCCGGCAGATGCTGACAAAAGGACATGTTACTGCAGTGTTCAGACTGAAATCATCAAAATGACCTGAAAACTAGTCAGAACAAGCTTCTGCTGGCAGAGCCTTACAAAAAACATGTTCCTGCAGATTTCAGACTGGAATTAGTAAAATGACCTGTAAACAAGTTGAAACTGTCAGAACAAGCTTCTTCTAGCAGAGCTTGACAAAAAACATGTTACTGCAGATTTCAGACTGAAAGAAGAAAAATGACCTCGAAACAAGTTGAAACTGTCAGAACAAGCTTCTTCCGGCAGATGCTGACAAAAGGACATGTTACTGCAGTGTTCAGACTGAAATCATCCAAATGACCTCAAAACAAGTTGAAACTGTCAGAACAAGCTTCTTCTGGCAGAGCCTGACAAAAGGACATGTTACTGCAGTGTTCAGACTGAAATCATCAAAATGACCTGAAAACTAGTCAGAACAAGCTTCTACTAGCAGAGCCTGACAAAAAAACATGTTCCTGCAGATTTCAGACTGAAAGAAGAAAAATGACCTCAAAACAAGTTGAAACTGTCAGAACAAGCTTCTTCTGGCAGAGCCTTACAAAAGGACATGTTACTGCAGTTTTCAGACAAATCAGTAAAATGACCTGAAAACAAGTTGAAACTGTCAGAACAAGCTTCTTCTGGCAGAGCCTGACAAAAAAACATGTTACTGCAGATTTCAGACTGAAAGAAGAAAAATGACCTCAGAACACGTTGAAACTGTCAGAACAAGCTTCTTCCGGCAGATGCTGACAAAAGGACTTGTTACTGCAGTGTTCAACCTGAAATCATCAAAATGACCTGAAAACTAGTCAGAACAAGCTTCTGCTGGCAGAGCCTTACAAAAAACATGTTCCTGCAGATTTCAGACTGGAATTAGTAAAATGACCTCGAAACAAGTTGAAACTGTCAGAACAAGCTTCTTCTAGCAGAGCCTTACAAAAGGACATGTTACTGCAGTTTTCAGACAAATCAGTAAAATGACCTGAAAACAAGTTGAAACTGTCAGAACAAGCTTCTTCTGGCAGAGCCTGACAAAAAAACATGTTACTGCAGATTTCAGACTGAAAGAAGAAAAATGACCTCAGAACACGTTGAAACTGTCAGAACAAGCTTCTTCCGGCAGATGCTGACAAAAGGACATGTTACTGCAGTGTTCAGACTGAAATCATCAAAATGACCTGAAAACTAGTCAGAACAAGCTTCTGCTGGCAGAGCCTTCAAAAAAACATGTTCCTGCAGATTTCAGACTGGAATTAGTAAAATGACCTCGAAACAAGTTGAAACTGTCAGAACAAGCTTCTTCTAGCAGAGCCTGACAAAAAAACATGTTACTGCAGATTTCAGACTGAAAGAAGAAAAATGACCTCAAAACAAGTTGAAACTGTCAGAACAAGCTTCTTCTGGCAGAGCCTTACAAAAGGACATGTTACTGCAGTTTTCAGACAAATCAGTAAAATGACCTGAAAACAAGTTGAAACTGTCAGAACAAGCTTCTTCTGGCAGAGCCTGACAAAAAAACATGTTACTGCAGATTTCAGACTGAAAGAAGAAAAATGACCTCAGAACACGTTGAAACTGTCAGAACAAGCTTCTTCCGGCAGATGCTGACAAAAGGACATGTTACTGCAGTGTTCAGACTGAAATCATCAAAATGACCTGAAAACTAGTCAGAACAAGCTTCTGCTGGCAGAGCCTTCAAAAAAACATGTTCCTGCAGATTTCAGACTGGAATTAGTAAAATGACCTCGAAACAAGTTGAAACTGTCAGAACAAGCTTCTTCTAGCAGAGCCTGACAAAAAACATGTTACTGCAGATTTCAGACTGAAAGAAGAAAAATGACCTCAAAACAAGTTGAAACTGTCAGAACAAGCTTCTTCTGGCAGAGCCTTACAAAAGGACATGTTACTGCAGTTTTCAGACAAATCAGTAAAATGACCTGAAAACAAGTTGAAACTGTCAGAACAAGCTTCTTCTGGCAGAGCCTGACAAAAAAACATGTTCCTGCAGATTTCAGACTGGAATTAGTAAAATGACCTCGAAACAAGTTGAAACTGTCAGAACAAGCTTCTTCTAGCAGAGCCTGACAAAAAAACATGTTACAGCAGATTTCAGACTGAAAGAAGAAAAATGACCTCAAAACAAGTTGAAACTGTCAGAACAAGCTTCTTCTGGCAGAGCCTTACAAAAGGACATGTTACTGCAGTTTTCAGACAAATCAGTAAAATGACCTGAAAACAAGTTGAAACTGTCAGAACAAGCTTCTTCTGGCAGAGCCTGACAAAAAAACATGTTACTGCAGATTTCAGACTGAAAGAAGAAAAATGACCTCAGAACACGTTGAAACTGTCAGAACAAGCTTCTTCCGGCAGATGCTGACAAAAGGACATGTTACTGCAGTGTTCAGACTGAAATCATCAAAATGACCTGAAAACTAGTCAGAACAAGCTTCTGCTGGCAGAGCCTTCAAAAAAACATGTTCCTGCAGATTTCAGACTGGAATTAGTAAAATGACCTCGAAACAAGTTGAAACTGTCAGAACAAGCTTCTTCTAGCAGAGCCTGACAAAAAAACATGTTACTGCAGATTTCAGACTGAAAGAAGAAAAATGACCTCAAAACAAGTTGAAACTGTCAGAACAAGCTTCTTCTGGCAGAGCCTTACAAAAGGACATGTTACTGCAGTTTTCAGACAAATCAGTAAAATGACCTGAAAACAAGTTGAAACTGTCAGAACAAGCTTCTTCTGGCAGAGCCTGACAAAAAAACATGTTACTGCAGATTTCAGACTGAAAGAAGAAAAATGACCTCAGAACACGTTGAAACTGTCAGAACAAGCTTCTTCCGGCAGATGCTGACAAAAGGACATGTTACTGCAGTGTTCAGACTGAAAGAAGAAAAATGACCTCAAAACAAGTTGAAACTGTCAGAACAAGCTTCTTCTGGCAGAGCCTTACAAAAGGACATGTTACTGCAGTTTTCAGACAAATCAGTAAAATGACCTGAAAACAAGTTGAAACTGTCAGAACAAGCTTCTTCTGGCAGAGCCTGACAAAAAAACATGTTACTGCAGATTTCAGACTGAAAGAAGAAAAATGACCTCAGAACACGTTGAAACTGTCAGAACAAGCTTCTTCCGGCAGATGCTGACAAAAGGACATGTTACTGCAGTGTTCAGACTGAAATCATCAAAATGACCTGAAAACTAGTCAGAACAAGCTTCTGCTGGCAGAGCCTTCAAAAAAACATGTTCCTGCAGATTTCAGACTGGAATTAGTAAAATGACCTCGAAACAAGTTGAAACTGTCAGAACAAGCTTCTTCTAGCAGAGCCTGACAAAAAAACATGTTACTGCAGATTTCAGACTGAAAGAAGAAAAATGACCTCAAAACAAGTTGAAACTGTCAGAACAAGCTTCTTCTGGCAGAGCCTTACAAAAGGACATGTTACTGCAGTTTTCAGACAAATCAGTAAAATGACCTGAAAACAAGTTGAAACTGTCAGAACAAGCTTCTTCTGGCAGAGCCTGACAAAAAAACATGTTACTGCAGATTTCAGACTGAAAGAAGAAAAATGACCTCAGAACACGTTGAAACTGTCAGAACAAGCTTCTTCCGGCAGATGCTGACAAAAGGACATGTTACTGCAGTGTTCAGACTGAAATCATCAAAATGACCTGAAAACTAGTCAGAACAAGCTTCTGCTGGCAGAGCCTTACAAAAAACATGTTCCTGCAGATTTCAGACTGGAATTAGTAAAATGACCTCGAAACAAGTTGAAACTGTCAGAACAAGCTTCTTCTAGCAGAGCCTGACAAAAAAACATGTTACTGCAGATTTCAGACTGAAAGAAGAAAAATGACCTCAAAACAAGTTGAAACTGTCAGAACAAGCTTCTTCTGGCAGAGCCTTACAAAAGGACATGTTACTGCAGTTTTCAGACAAATCAGTAAAATGACCTGAAAACAAGTTGAAACTGTCAGAACAAGCTTCTTCTGGCAGAGCCTGACAAAAAAACATGTTCCTGCAGATTTCAGACTGGAATTAGTAAAATGACCTCGAAACAAGTTGAAACTGTCAGAACAAGCTTCTTCTAGCAGAGCCTGACAAAAAAACATGTTACAGCAGATTTCAGACTGAAAGAAGAAAAATGACCTCAAAACAAGTTGAAACTGTCAGAACAAGCTTCTTCTGGCAGAGCCTTACAAAAGGACATGTTACTGCAGTTTTCAGACAAATCAGTAAAATGACCTGAAAACAAGTTGAAACTGTCAGAACAAGCTTCTTCTGGCAGAGCCTGACAAAAAAACATGTTACTGCAGATTTCAGACTGAAAGAAGAAAAATGACCTCAGAACACGTTGAAACTGTCAGAACAAGCTTCTTCCGGCAGATGCTGACAAAAGGACATGTTACTGCAGTGTTCAGACTGAAATCATCAAAATGACCTGAAAACTAGTCAGAACAAGCTTCTGCTGGCAGAGCCTTACAAAAAACATGTTCCTGCAGATTTCAGACTGGAATTAGTAAAATGACCTGTAAACAAGTTGAAACTGTCAGAACAAGCTTCTTCTAGCAGAGCTTGACAAAAAACATGTTACTGCAGATTTCAGACTGAAAGAAGAAAAATGACCTCGAAACAAGTTGAAACTGTCAGAACAAGCTTCTTCCGGCAGATGCTGACAAAAGGACATGTTACTGCAGTGTTCAGACTGAAATCATCCAAATGACCTCAAAACAAGTTGAAACTGTCAGAACAAGCTTCTTCTGGCAGAGCCTGACAAAAGGACATGTTACTGCAGTGTTCAGACTGAAATCATCAAAATGACCTGAAAACTAGTCAGAACAAGCTTCTACTAGCAGAGCCTGACAAAAAAACATGTTCCTGCAGATTTCAGACTGAAAGAAGAAAAATGACCTCAAAACAAGTTGAAACTGTCAGAACAAGCTTCTTCTGGCAGAGCCTTACAAAAGGACATGTTACTGCAGTTTTCAGACAAATCAGTAAAATGACCTGAAAACAAGTTGAAACTGTCAGAACAAGCTTCTTCTGGCAGAGCCTGACAAAAAAACATGTTACTGCAGATTTCAGACTGAAAGAAGAAAAATGACCTCAGAACACGTTGAAACTGTCAGAACAAGCTTCTTCCGGCAGATGCTGACAAAAGGACTTGTTACTGCAGTGTTCAACCTGAAATCATCAAAATGACCTGAAAACTAGTCAGAACAAGCTTCTGCTGGCAGAGCCTTACAAAAAACATGTTCCTGCAGATTTCAGACTGGAATTAGTAAAATGACCTCGAAACAAGTTGAAACTGTCAGAACAAGCTTCTTCTAGCAGAGCCTTACAAAAGGACATGTTACTGCAGTTTTCAGACAAATCAGTAAAATGACCTGAAAACAAGTTGAAACTGTCAGAACAAGCTTCTTCTGGCAGAGCCTGACAAAAAAACATGTTACTGCAGATTTCAGACTGAAAGAAGAAAAATGACCTCAGAACACGTTGAAACTGTCAGAACAAGCTTCTTCCGGCAGATGCTGACAAAAGGACATGTTACTGCAGTGTTCAGACTGAAATCATCAAAATGACCTGAAAACTAGTCAGAACAAGCTTCTGCTGGCAGAGCCTTCAAAAAAACATGTTCCTGCAGATTTCAGACTGGAATTAGTAAAATGACCTCGAAACAAGTTGAAACTGTCAGAACAAGCTTCTTCTAGCAGAGCCTGACAAAAAAACATGTTACTGCAGATTTCAGACTGAAAGAAGAAAAATGACCTCAAAACAAGTTGAAACTGTCAGAACAAGCTTCTTCTGGCAGAGCCTTACAAAAGGACATGTTACTGCAGTTTTCAGACAAATCAGTAAAATGACCTGAAAACAAGTTGAAACTGTCAGAACAAGCTTCTTCTGGCAGAGCCTGACAAAAAAACATGTTACTGCAGATTTCAGACTGAAAGAAGAAAAATGACCTCAGAACACGTTGAAACTGTCAGAACAAGCTTCTTCCGGCAGATGCTGACAAAAGGACATGTTACTGCAGTGTTCAGACTGAAATCATCAAAATGACCTGAAAACTAGTCAGAACAAGCTTCTGCTGGCAGAGCCTTCAAAAAAACATGTTCCTGCAGATTTCAGACTGGAATTAGTAAAATGACCTCGAAACAAGTTGAAACTGTCAGAACAAGCTTCTTCTAGCAGAGCCTGACAAAAAACATGTTACTGCAGATTTCAGACTGAAAGAAGAAAAATGACCTCAAAACAAGTTGAAACTGTCAGAACAAGCTTCTTCTGGCAGAGCCTTACAAAAGGACATGTTACTGCAGTTTTCAGACAAATCAGTAAAATGACCTGAAAACAAGTTGAAACTGTCAGAACAAGCTTCTTCTGGCAGAGCCTGACAAAAAAACATGTTCCTGCAGATTTCAGACTGGAATTAGTAAAATGACCTCGAAACAAGTTGAAACTGTCAGAACAAGCTTCTTCTAGCAGAGCCTGACAAAAAAACATGTTACAGCAGATTTCAGACTGAAAGAAGAAAAATGACCTCAAAACAAGTTGAAACTGTCAGAACAAGCTTCTTCTGGCAGAGCCTTACAAAAGGACATGTTACTGCAGTTTTCAGACAAATCAGTAAAATGACCTGAAAACAAGTTGAAACTGTCAGAACAAGCTTCTTCTGGCAGAGCCTGACAAAAAAACATGTTACTGCAGATTTCAGACTGAAAGAAGAAAAATGACCTCAGAACACGTTGAAACTGTCAGAACAAGCTTCTTCCGGCAGATGCTGACAAAAGGACATGTTACTGCAGTGTTCAGACTGAAATCATCAAAATGACCTGAAAACTAGTCAGAACAAGCTTCTGCTGGCAGAGCCTTCAAAAAAACATGTTCCTGCAGATTTCAGACTGGAATTAGTAAAATGACCTCGAAACAAGTTGAAACTGTCAGAACAAGCTTCTTCTAGCAGAGCCTGACAAAAAAACATGTTACTGCAGATTTCAGACTGAAAGAAGAAAAATGACCTCAAAACAAGTTGAAACTGTCAGAACAAGCTTCTTCTGGCAGAGCCTTACAAAAGGACATGTTACTGCAGTTTTCAGACAAATCAGTAAAATGACCTGAAAACAAGTTGAAACTGTCAGAACAAGCTTCTTCTGGCAGAGCCTGACAAAAAAACATGTTACTGCAGATTTCAGACTGAAAGAAGAAAAATGACCTCAGAACACGTTGAAACTGTCAGAACAAGCTTCTTCCGGCAGATGCTGACAAAAGGACATGTTACTGCAGTGTTCAGACTGAAAGAAGAAAAATGACCTCAAAACAAGTTGAAACTGTCAGAACAAGCTTCTTCTGGCAGAGCCTTACAAAAGGACATGTTACTGCAGTTTTCAGACAAATCAGTAAAATGACCTGAAAACAAGTTGAAACTGTCAGAACAAGCTTCTTCTGGCAGAGCCTGACAAAAAAACATGTTACTGCAGATTTCAGACTGAAAGAAGAAAAATGACCTCAGAACACGTTGAAACTGTCAGAACAAGCTTCTTCCGGCAGATGCTGACAAAAGGACATGTTACTGCAGTGTTCAGACTGAAATCATCAAAATGACCTGAAAACTAGTCAGAACAAGCTTCTGCTGGCAGAGCCTTCAAAAAAACATGTTCCTGCAGATTTCAGACTGGAATTAGTAAAATGACCTCGAAACAAGTTGAAACTGTCAGAACAAGCTTCTTCTAGCAGAGCCTGACAAAAAAACATGTTACTGCAGATTTCAGACTGAAAGAAGAAAAATGACCTCAAAACAAGTTGAAACTGTCAGAACAAGCTTCTTCTGGCAGAGCCTTACAAAAGGACATGTTACTGCAGTTTTCAGACAAATCAGTAAAATGACCTGAAAACAAGTTGAAACTGTCAGAACAAGCTTCTTCTGGCAGAGCCTGACAAAAAAACATGTTACTGCAGATTTCAGACTGAAAGAAGAAAAATGACCTCAGAACACGTTGAAACTGTCAGAACAAGCTTCTTCCGGCAGATGCTGACAAAAGGACATGTTACTGCAGTGTTCAGACTGAAATCATCAAAATGACCTGAAAACTAGTCAGAACAAGCTTCTGCTGGCAGAGCCTTCAAAAAAACATGTTCCTGCAGATTTCAGACTGGAATTAGTAAAATGACCTCGAAACAAGTTGAAACTGTCAGAACAAGCTTCTTCTAGCAGAGCCTGACAAAAAAACATGTTACTGCAGATTTCAGACTGAAAGAAGAAAAATGACCTCAAAACAAGTTGAAACTGTCAGAACAAGCTTCTTCTGGCAGAGCCTTACAAAAGGACATGTTACTGCAGTTTTCAGACAAATCAGTAAAATGACCTGAAAACAAGTTGAAACTGTCAGAACAAGCTTCTTCTGGCAGAGCCTGACAAAAAAACATGTTACTGCAGATTTCAGACTGAAAGAAGAAAAATGACCTCAGAACACGTTGAAACTGTCAGAACAAGCTTCTTCCGGCAGATGCTGACAAAAGGACATGTTACTGCAGTGTTCAGACTGAAATCATCAAAATGACCTGAAAACTAGTCAGAACAAGCTTCTGCTGGCAGAGCCTTCAAAAAAACATGTTCCTGCAGATTTCAGACTGGAATTAGTAAAATGACCTCGAAACAAGTTGAAACTGTCAGAACAAGCTTCTTCTAGCAGAGCCTGACAAAAAAACATGTTACTGCAGATTTCAGACTGAAAGAAGAAAAATGACCTCAAAACAAGTTGAAACTGTCAGAACAAGCTTCTTCTGGCAGAGCCTTACAAAAGGACATGTTACTGCAGTTTTCAGACAAATCAGTAAAATGACCTGAAAACAAGTTGAAACTGTCAGAACAAGCTTCTTCTGGCAGAGCCTGACAAAAAAACATGTTCCTGCAGATTTCAGACTGGAATTAGTAAAATGACCTCGAAACAAGTTGAAACTGTCAGAACAAGCTTCTTCTAGCAGAGCCTGACAAAAAAACATGTTACAGCAGATTTCAGACTGAAAGAAGAAAAATGACCTCAAAACAAGTTGAAACTGTCAGAACAAGCTTCTTCTGGCAGAGCCTTACAAAAGGACATGTTACTGCAGTTTTCAGACAAATCAGTAAAATGACCTGAAAACAAGTTGAAACTGTCAGAACAAGCTTCTTCTGGCAGAGCCTGACAAAAAAACATGTTACTGCAGATTTCAGACTGAAAGAAGAAAAATGACCTCAGAACACGTTGAAACTGTCAGAACAAGCTTCTTCCGGCAGATGCTGACAAAAGGACATGTTACTGCAGTGTTCAGACTGAAATCATCAAAATGACCTGAAAACTAGTCAGAACAAGCTTCTGCTGGCAGAGCCTTCAAAAAAACATGTTCCTGCAGATTTCAGACTGGAATTAGTAAAATGACCTCGAAACAAGTTGAAACTGTCAGAACAAGCTTCTTCTAGCAGAGCCTGACAAAAAAACATGTTACTGCAGATTTCAGACTGAAAGAAGAAAAATGACCTCAAAACAAGTTGAAACTGTCAGAACAAGCTTCTTCTGGCAGAGCCTTACAAAAGGACATGTTACTGCAGTTTTCAGACAAATCAGTAAAATGACCTGAAAACAAGTTGAAACTGTCAGAACAAGCTTCTTCTGGCAGAGCCTGACAAAAAAACATGTTACTGCAGATTTCAGACTGAAAGAAGAAAAATGACCTCAGAACACGTTGAAACTGTCAGAACAAGCTTCTTCCGGCAGATGCTGACAAAAGGACATGTTACTGCAGTGTTCAGACTGAAATCATCAAAATGACCTGAAAACTAGTCAGAACAAGCTTCTGCTGGCAGAGCCTTCAAAAAAACATGTTCCTGCAGATTTCAGACTGGAATTAGTAAAATGACCTCGAAACAAGTTGAAACTGTCAGAACAAGCTTCTTCTAGCAGAGCCTGACAAAAAAACATGTTACTGCAGATTTCAGACTGAAAGAAGAAAAATGACCTCGAAACAAGTTGAAACTGTCAGAACAAGCTTCTTCCGGCAGATGCTGACAAAAGGACATGTTACTGCAGTGTTCAGACTGAAATCATCCAAATGACCTCAAAACAAGTTGAAACTGTCAGAACAAGCTTCTTCTGGCAGAGCCTGACAAAAGGACATGTTACTGCAGTGTTCAGACTGAAATCATCAAAATGACCTGAAAACTAGTCAGAACAAGCTTCTACTAGCAGAGCCTGACAAAAAAACATGTTCCTGCAGATTTCAGACTGAAAGAAGAAAAATGACCTCAAAACAAGTTGAAACTGTCAGAACAAGCTTCTTCTGGCAGAGCCTTACAAAAGGACATGTTACTGCAGTTTTCAGACAAATCAGTAAAATGACCTGAAAACAAGTTGAAACTGTCAGAACAAGCTTCTTCTGGCAGAGCCTGACAAAAAAACATGTTACTGCAGATTTCAGACTGAAAGAAGAAAAATGACCTCAGAACACGTTGAAACTGTCAGAACAAGCTTCTTCCGGCAGATGCTGACAAAAGGACTTGTTACTGCAGTGTTCAACCTGAAATCATCAAAATGACCTGAAAACTAGTCAGAACAAGCTTCTGCTGGCAGAGCCTTACAAAAAACATGTTCCTGCAGATTTCAGACTGGAATTAGTAAAATGACCTCGAAACAAGTTGAAACTGTCAGAACAAGCTTCTTCTAGCAGAGCCTTACAAAAGGACATGTTACTGCAGTTTTCAGACAAATCAGTAAAATGACCTGAAAACAAGTTGAAACTGTCAGAACAAGCTTCTTCTGGCAGAGCCTGACAAAAAAACATGTTACTGCAGATTTCAGACTGAAAGAAGAAAAATGACCTCAGAACACGTTGAAACTGTCAGAACAAGCTTCTTCCGGCAGATGCTGACAAAAGGACATGTTACTGCAGTGTTCAGACTGAAATCATCAAAATGACCTGAAAACTAGTCAGAACAAGCTTCTGCTGGCAGAGCCTTCAAAAAAACATGTTCCTGCAGATTTCAGACTGGAATTAGTAAAATGACCTCGAAACAAGTTGAAACTGTCAGAACAAGCTTCTTCTAGCAGAGCCTGACAAAAAAACATGTTACTGCAGATTTCAGACTGAAAGAAGAAAAATGACCTCAAAACAAGTTGAAACTGTCAGAACAAGCTTCTTCTGGCAGAGCCTTACAAAAGGACATGTTACTGCAGTTTTCAGACAAATCAGTAAAATGACCTGAAAACAAGTTGAAACTGTCAGAACAAGCTTCTTCTGGCAGAGCCTGACAAAAAAACATGTTACTGCAGATTTCAGACTGAAAGAAGAAAAATGACCTCAGAACACGTTGAAACTGTCAGAACAAGCTTCTTCCGGCAGATGCTGACAAAAGGACATGTTACTGCAGTGTTCAGACTGAAATCATCAAAATGACCTGAAAACTAGTCAGAACAAGCTTCTGCTGGCAGAGCCTTCAAAAAAACATGTTCCTGCAGATTTCAGACTGGAATTAGTAAAATGACCTCGAAACAAGTTGAAACTGTCAGAACAAGCTTCTTCTGGCAGAGCCTGACAAAAAAACATGTTACTGCAGATTTCAGACTGAAAGAAGAAAAATGACCTCAGAACACGTTGAAACTGTCAGAACAAGCTTCTTCCGGCAGATGCTGACAAAAGGACATGTTACTGCAGTGTTCAGACTGAAATCATCAAAATGACCTGAAAACTAGTCAGAACAAGCTTCTGCTGGCAGAGCCTTCAAAAAAACATGTTCCTGCAGATTTCAGACTGGAATTAGTAAAATGACCTCGAAACAAGTTGAAACTGTCAGAACAAGCTTCTTCTAGCAGAGCCTGACAAAAAAACATGTTACTGCAGATTTCAGACTGAAAGAAGAAAAATGACCTCAAAACAAGTTGAAACTGTCAGAACAAGCTTCTTCTGGCAGAGCCTTACAAAAGGACATGTTACTGCAGTTTTCAGACAAATCAGTAAAATGACCTGAAAACAAGTTGAAACTGTCAGAACAAGCTTCTTCTGGCAGAGCCTGACAAAAAAACATGTTACTGCAGATTTCAGACTGAAAGAAGAAAAATGACCTCAGAACACGTTGAAACTGTCAGAACAAGCTTCTTCCGGCAGATGCTGACAAAAGGACATGTTACTGCAGTGTTCAGACTGAAATCATCAAAATGACCTGAAAACTAGTCAGAACAAGCTTCTGCTGGCAGAGCCTTCAAAAAAACATGTTCCTGCAGATTTCAGACTGGAATTAGTAAAATGACCTCGAAACAAGTTGAAACTGTCAGAACAAGCTTCTTCTAGCAGAGCCTGACAAAAAAACATGTTACTGCAGATTTCAGACTGAAAGAAGAAAAATGACCTCAAAACAAGTTGAAACTGTCAGAACAAGCTTCTTCTGGCAGAGCCTTACAAAAGGACATGTTACTGCAGTTTTCAGACAAATCAGTAAAATGACCTGAAAACAAGTTGAAACTGTCAGAACAAGCTTCTTCTGGCAGAGCCTGACAAAAAAACATGTTACTGCAGATTTCAGACTGAAAGAAGAAAAATGACCTCAGAACACGTTGAAACTGTCAGAACAAGCTTCTTCCGGCAGATGCTGACAAAAGGACATGTTACTGCAGTGTTCAGACTGAAATCATCAAAATGACCTGAAAACTAGTCAGAACAAGCTTCTGCTGGCAGAGCCTTCAAAAAAACATGTTCCTGCAGATTTCAGACTGGAATTAGTAAAATGACCTCGAAACAAGTTGAAACTGTCAGAACAAGCTTCTTCTAGCAGAGCCTGACAAAAAAACATGTTACTGCAGATTTCAGACTGAAAGAAGAAAAATGACCTCAAAACAAGTTGAAACTGTCAGAACAAGCTTCTTCTGGCAGAGCCTTACAAAAGGACATGTTACTGCAGTTTTCAGACAAATCAGTAAAATGACCTGAAAACAAGTTGAAACTGTCAGAACAAGCTTCTTCTGGCAGAGCCTGACAAAAAAACATGTTCCTGCAGATTTCAGACTGGAATTAGTAAAATGACCTCGAAACAAGTTGAAACTGTCAGAACAAGCTTCTTCTAGCAGAGCCTGACAAAAAAACATGTTACAGCAGATTTCAGACTGAAAGAAGAAAAATGACCTCAAAACAAGTTGAAACTGTCAGAACAAGCTTCTTCTGGCAGAGCCTTACAAAAGGACATGTTACTGCAGTTTTCAGACAAATCAGTAAAATGACCTGAAAACAAGTTGAAACTGTCAGAACAAGCTTCTTCTGGCAGAGCCTGACAAAAAAACATGTTACTGCAGATTTCAGACTGAAAGAAGAAAAATGACCTCAGAACACGTTGAAACTGTCAGAACAAGCTTCTTCCGGCAGATGCTGACAAAAGGACATGTTACTGCAGTGTTCAGACTGAAATCATCAAAATGACCTGAAAACTAGTCAGAACAAGCTTCTGCTGGCAGAGCCTTCAAAAAAACATGTTCCTGCAGATTTCAGACTGGAATTAGTAAAATGACCTCGAAACAAGTTGAAACTGTCAGAACAAGCTTCTTCTAGCAGAGCCTGACAAAAAAACATGTTACTGCAGATTTCAGACTGAAAGAAGAAAAATGACCTCAAAACAAGTTGAAACTGTCAGAACAAGCTTCTTCTGGCAGAGCCTTACAAAAGGACATGTTACTGCAGTTTTCAGACAAATCAGTAAAATGACCTGAAAACAAGTTGAAACTGTCAGAACAAGCTTCTTCTGGCAGAGCCTGACAAAAAAACATGTTACTGCAGATTTCAGACTGAAAGAAGAAAAATGACCTCAGAACACGTTGAAACTGTCAGAACAAGCTTCTTCCGGCAGATGCTGACAAAAGGACATGTTACTGCAGTGTTCAGACTGAAATCATCAAAATGACCTGAAAACTAGTCAGAACAAGCTTCTGCTGGCAGAGCCTTCAAAAAAACATGTTCCTGCAGATTTCAGACTGGAATTAGTCAAATGACCTCGAAACAAGTTGAAACTGTCAGAACAAGCTTCTTCTAGCAGAGCCTGACAAAAAAACATGTTACTGCAGATTTCAGACTGAAAGAAGAAAAATGACCTCGAAACAAGTTGAAACTGTCAGAACAAGCTTCTTCCGGCAGATGCTGACAAAAGGACATGTTACTGCAGTGTTCAGACTGAAATCATCCAAATGACCTCAAAACAAGTTGAAACTGTCAGAACAAGCTTCTTCTGGCAGAGCCTGACAAAAGGACATGTTACTGCAGTGTTCAGACTGAAATCATCAAAATGACCTGAAAACTAGTCAGAACAAGCTTCTACTAGCAGAGCCTGACAAAAAAACATGTTCCTGCAGATTTCAGACTGAAAGAAGAAAAATGACCTCAAAACAAGTTGAAACTGTCAGAACAAGCTTCTTCTGGCAGAGCCTTACAAAAGGACATGTTACTGCAGTTTTCAGACAAATCAGTAAAATGACCTGAAAACAAGTTGAAACTGTCAGAACAAGCTTCTTCTGGCAGAGCCTGACAAAAAAACATGTTACTGCAGATTTCAGACTGAAAGAAGAAAAATGACCTCAGAACACGTTGAAACTGTCAGAACAAGCTTCTTCCGGCAGATGCTGACAAAAGGACTTGTTACTGCAGTGTTCAACCTGAAATCATCAAAATGACCTGAAAACTAGTCAGAACAAGCTTCTGCTGGCAGAGCCTTACAAAAAACATGTTCCTGCAGATTTCAGACTGGAATTAGTAAAATGACCTCGAAACAAGTTGAAACTGTCAGAACAAGCTTCTTCTAGCAGAGCCTTACAAAAGGACATGTTACTGCAGTTTTCAGACAAATCAGTAAAATGACCTGAAAACAAGTTGAAACTGTCAGAACAAGCTTCTTCTGGCAGAGCCTGACAAAAAAACATGTTACTGCAGATTTCAGACTGAAAGAAGAAAAATGACCTCAGAACACGTTGAAACTGTCAGAACAAGCTTCTTCCGGCAGATGCTGACAAAAGGACATGTTACTGCAGTGTTCAGACTGAAATCATCAAAATGACCTGAAAACTAGTCAGAACAAGCTTCTGCTGGCAGAGCCTTCAAAAAAACATGTTCCTGCAGATTTCAGACTGGAATTAGTAAAATGACCTCGAAACAAGTTGAAACTGTCAGAACAAGCTTCTTCTAGCAGAGCCTGACAAAAAAACATGTTACTGCAGATTTCAGACTGAAAGAAGAAAAATGACCTCAAAACAAGTTGAAACTGTCAGAACAAGCTTCTTCTGGCAGAGCCTTACAAAAGGACATGTTACTGCAGTTTTCAGACAAATCAGTAAAATGACCTGAAAACAAGTTGAAACTGTCAGAACAAGCTTCTTCTGGCAGAGCCTGACAAAAAAACATGTTACTGCAGATTTCAGACTGAAAGAAGAAAAATGACCTCAGAACACGTTGAAACTGTCAGAACAAGCTTCTTCCGGCAGATGCTGACAAAAGGACATGTTACTGCAGTGTTCAGACTGAAATCATCAAAATGACCTGAAAACTAGTCAGAACAAGCTTCTGCTGGCAGAGCCTTCAAAAAAACATGTTCCTGCAGATTTCAGACTGGAATTAGTAAAATGACCTCGAAACAAGTTGAAACTGTCAGAACAAGCTTCTTCTAGCAGAGCCTGACAAAAAACATGTTACTGCAGATTTCAGACTGAAAGAAGAAAAATGACCTCAAAACAAGTTGAAACTGTCAGAACAAGCTTCTTCTGGCAGAGCCTTACAAAAGGACATGTTACTGCAGTTTTCAGACAAATCAGTAAAATGACCTGAAAACAAGTTGAAACTGTCAGAACAAGCTTCTTCTGGCAGAGCCTGACAAAAAAACATGTTCCTGCAGATTTCAGACTGGAATTAGTAAAATGACCTCGAAACAAGTTGAAACTGTCAGAACAAGCTTCTTCTAGCAGAGCCTGACAAAAAAACATGTTACAGCAGATTTCAGACTGAAAGAAGAAAAATGACCTCAAAACAAGTTGAAACTGTCAGAACAAGCTTCTTCTGGCAGAGCCTTACAAAAGGACATGTTACTGCAGTTTTCAGACAAATCAGTAAAATGACCTGAAAACAAGTTGAAACTGTCAGAACAAGCTTCTTCTGGCAGAGCCTGACAAAAAAACATGTTACTGCAGATTTCAGACTGAAAGAAGAAAAATGACCTCAGAACACGTTGAAACTGTCAGAACAAGCTTCTTCCGGCAGATGCTGACAAAAGGACATGTTACTGCAGTGTTCAGACTGAAATCATCAAAATGACCTGAAAACTAGTCAGAACAAGCTTCTGCTGGCAGAGCCTTACAAAAAACATGTTCCTGCAGATTTCAGACTGGAATTAGTAAAATGACCTGTAAACAAGTTGAAACTGTCAGAACAAGCTTCTTCTAGCAGAGCTTGACAAAAAACATGTTACTGCAGATTTCAGACTGAAAGAAGAAAAATGACCTCGAAACAAGTTGAAACTGTCAGAACAAGCTTCTTCCGGCAGATGCTGACAAAAGGACATGTTACTGCAGTGTTCAGACTGAAATCATCCAAATGACCTCAAAACAAGTTGAAACTGTCAGAACAAGCTTCTTCCGGCAGATGCTGACAAAAGGACATGTTACTGCAGTGTTCAGACTGAAATCATCAAAATGACCTGAAAACTAGTCAGAACAAGCTTCTGCTGGCAGAGCCTTACAAAAAACATGTTCCTGCAGATTTCAGACTGGAATTAGTAAAATGACCTCGAAACAAGTTGAAACTGTCAGAACAAGCTTCTTCTAGCAGAGCCTGACAAAAAAACATGTTACTGCAGATTTCAGACTGAAAGAAGAAAAATGACCTCAAAACAAGTTGAAACTGTCAGAACAAGCTTCTTCTGGCAGAGCCTTACAAAAGGACATGTTACTGCAGTTTTCAGACAAATCAGTAAAATGACCTGAAAACAAGTTGAAACTGTCAGAACAAGCTTCTTCTGGCAGAGCCTGACAAAAAAACATGTTACTGCAGATTTCAGACTGAAAGAAGAAAAATGACCTCAGAACACGTTGAAACTGTCAGAACAAGCTTCTTCCGGCAGATGCTGACAAAAGGACATGTTACTGCAGTGTTCAGACTGAAATCATCAAAATGACCTGAAAACTAGTCAGAACAAGCTTCTGCTGGCAGAGCCTTACAAAAAACATGTTCCTGCAGATTTCAGACTGGAATTAGTAAAATGACCTCGAAACAAGTTGAAACTGTCAGAACAAGCTTCTTCTAGCAGAGCCTGACAAAAAAACATGTTACTGCAGATTTCAGACTGAAAGAAGAAAAATGACCTCAAAACAAGTTGAAACTGTCAGAACAAGCTTCTTCTGGCAGAGCCTTACAAAAGGACATGTTACTGCAGTTTTCAGACAAATCAGTAAAATGACCTGAAAACAAGTTGAAACTGTCAGAACAAGCTTCTTCTGGCAGAGCCTGACAAAAAAACATGTTCCTGCAGATTTCAGACTGGAATTAGTAAAATGACCTCGAAACAAGTTGAAACTGTCAGAACAAGCTTCTTCTAGCAGAGCCTGACAAAAAAACATGTTACAGCAGATTTCAGACTGAAAGAAGAAAAATGACCTCAAAACAAGTTGAAACTGTCAGAACAAGCTTCTTCTGGCAGAGCCTTACAAAAGGACATGTTACTGCAGTTTTCAGACAAATCAGTAAAATGACCTGAAAACAAGTTGAAACTGTCAGAACAAGCTTCTTCTGGCAGAGCCTGACAAAAAAACATGTTACTGCAGATTTCAGACTGAAAGAAGAAAAATGACCTCAGAACACGTTGAAACTGTCAGAACAAGCTTCTTCCGGCAGATGCTGACAAAAGGACATGTTACTGCAGTGTTCAGACTGAAATCATCAAAATGACCTGAAAACTAGTCAGAACAAGCTTCTGCTGGCAGAGCCTTACAAAAAACATGTTCCTGCAGATTTCAGACTGGAATTAGTAAAATGACCTGTAAACAAGTTGAAACTGTCAGAACAAGCTTCTTCTAGCAGAGCTTGACAAAAAACATGTTACTGCAGATTTCAGACTGAAAGAAGAAAAATGACCTCGAAACAAGTTGAAACTGTCAGAACAAGCTTCTTCCGGCAGATGCTGACAAAAGGACATGTTACTGCAGTGTTCAGACTGAAATCATCCAAATGACCTCAAAACAAGTTGAAACTGTCAGAACAAGCTTCTTCCGGCAGATGCTGACAAAAGGACATGTTACTGCAGTGTTCAGACTGAAATCATCAAAATGACCTGAAAACTAGTCAGAACAAGCTTCTGCTGGCAGAGCCTTACAAAAAACATGTTCCTGCAGATTTCAGACTGGAATTAGTAAAATGACCTCGAAACAAGTTGAAACTGTCAGAACAAGCTTCTTCTAGCAGAGCCTGACAAAAAAACATGTTACTGCAGATTTCAGACTGAAAGAAGAAAAATGACCTCAAAACAAGTTGAAACTGTCAGAACAAGCTTCTTCTGGCAGAGCCTTACAAAAGGACATGTTACTGCAGTTTTCAGACAAATCAGTAAAATGACCTGAAAACAAGTTGAAACTGTCAGAACAAGCTTCTTCTGGCAGAGCCTGACAAAAAAACATGTTCCTGCAGATTTCAGACTGGAATTAGTAAAATGACCTCGAAACAAGTTGAAACTGTCAGAACAAGCTTCTTCTAGCAGAGCCTGACAAAAAAACATGTTACAGCAGATTTCAGACTGAAAGAAGAAAAATGACCTCAAAACAAGTTGAAACTGTCAGAACAAGCTTCTTCTGGCAGAGCCTTACAAAAGGACATGTTACTGCAGTTTTCAGACTGGAATTAGTAAAATGACCTCGAAACAAGTTGAAACTGTCAGAACAAGCTTCTTCTAGCAGAGCCTGACAAAAAAACATGTTACTGCAGATTTCAGACTGAAAGAAGAAAAATGACCTCAAAACAAGTTGAAACTGTCAGAACAAGCTTCTTCTGGCAGAGCCTTACAAAAGGACATGTTACTGCAGTTTTCAGACAAATCAGTAAAATGACCTGAAAACAAGTTGAAACTGTCAGAACAAGCTTCTTCTGGCAGAGCCTGACAAAAAAACATGTTCCTGCAGATTTCAGACTGGAATTAGTAAAATGACCTCGAAACAAGTTGAAACTGTCAGAACAAGCTTCTTCTAGCAGAGCCTGACAAAAAAACATGTTACAGCAGATTTCAGACTGAAAGAAGAAAAATGACCTCAAAACAAGTTGAAACTGTCAGAACAAGCTTCTTCTGGCAGAGCCTTACAAAAGGACATGTTACTGCAGTTTTCAGACAAATCAGTAAAATGACCTGAAAACAAGTTGAAACTGTCAGAACAAGCTTCTTCTGGCAGAGCCTGACAAAAAAACATGTTACTGCAGATTTCAGACTGAAAGAAGAAAAATGACCTCAGAACACGTTGAAACTGTCAGAACAAGCTTCTTCCGGCAGATGCTGACAAAAGGACATGTTACTGCAGTGTTCAGACTGAAATCATCAAAATGACCTGAAAACTAGTCAGAACAAGCTTCTGCTGGCAGAGCCTTACAAAAAACATGTTCCTGCAGATTTCAGACTGGAATTAGTAAAATGACCTGAAAACTAGTCCGAACAAGCTTCTGCTAGCAGAGCCTGACAAAAAAACATGTTCCTGCAGATTTCAGACTGAAAGAAGAAAAATGACCTCAAAACAAGTTGAAACTGTCAGAACAAGCTACTTCTGGCAGAGCCTGACAAAAGGACTTGTTACTGCAGTTTTCATACAGAAATCATCCAAATGACCTCAAAACAAGTTGAAACTGTCAGAACAAGCTTCTTCTGGCAGAGCCTGACCAAAGGCCATGTTCCTGCAGATTTCAGACTGGAATTAGTAAAATGACCTGTAAACAAGTTGAAACTGTCAGAACAAGCTTCTTCTAGCAGAGCTTGACAAAAAACATGTTACTGCAGATTTCAGACTGAAAGAAGAAAAATGACCTCGAAACAAGTTGAAACTGTCAGAACAAGCTTCTTCCGGCAGATGCTGACAAAAGGACATGTTACTGCAGTGTTCAGACTGAAATCATCCAAATGACCTCAAAACAAGTTGAAACTGTCAGAACAAGCTTCTTCTGGCAGAGCCTGACAAAAGGACTTGTTACTGCAGTTTTCATACACAAATCATCCAAATGACCTCAAAACAAGTTGAAACTGTCAGAACAAGCTTCTTCTGGCAGATGCTGACAAAAGGACTTGTTACTGCAGTGTTCAACCTGAAATCATCAAAATGACCTGAAAACTAGTCAGAACAAGCTTCTGCTGGCAGAGCCTTACAAAAAACATGTTCCTGCAGATTTCAGACTGGAATTAGTAAAATGACCTCGAAACAAGTTGAAACTGTCAGAACAAGCTTCTTCTAGCAGAGCCTTACAAAAGGACATGTTACTGCAGTTTTCAGACAAATCAGTAAAATGACCTGAAAACAAGTTGAAACTGTCAGAACAAGCTTCTTCTGGCAGAGCCTGACAAAAAAACATGTTACTGCAGATTTCAGACTGAAAGAAGAAAAATGACCTCAGAACACGTTGAAACTGTCAGAACAAGCTTCTTCCGGCAGATGCTGACAAAAGGACATGTTACTGCAGTGTTCAGACTGAAATCATCAAAATGACCTGAAAACTAGTCAGAACAAGCTTCTGCTGGCAGAGCCTTCAAAAAAACATGTTCCTGCAGATTTCAGACTGGAATTAGTAAAATGACCTCGAAACAAGTTGAAACTGTCAGAACAAGCTTCTTCTAGCAGAGCCTGACAAAAAAACATGTTACTGCAGATTTCAGACTGAAAGAAGAAAAATGACCTCAAAACAAGTTGAAACTGTCAGAACAAGCTTCTTCTGGCAGAGCCTTACAAAAGGACATGTTACTGCAGTTTTCAGACAAATCAGTAAAATGACCTGAAAACAAGTTGAAACTGTCAGAACAAGCTTCTTCTGGCAGAGCCTGACAAAAAAACATGTTACTGCAGATTTCAGACTGAAAGAAGAAAAATGACCTCAGAACACGTTGAAACTGTCAGAACAAGCTTCTTCCGGCAGATGCTGACAAAAGGACATGTTACTGCAGTGTTCAGACTGAAATCATCAAAATGACCTGAAAACTAGTCAGAACAAGCTTCTGCTGGCAGAGCCTTCAAAAAAACATGTTCCTGCAGATTTCAGACTGGAATTAGTAAAATGACCTCGAAACAAGTTGAAACTGTCAGAACAAGCTTCTTCTAGCAGAGCCTGACAAAAAACATGTTACTGCAGATTTCAGACTGAAAGAAGAAAAATGACCTCAAAACAAGTTGAAACTGTCAGAACAAGCTTCTTCTGGCAGAGCCTTACAAAAGGACATGTTACTGCAGTTTTCAGACAAATCAGTAAAATGACCTGAAAACAAGTTGAAACTGTCAGAACAAGCTTCTTCTGGCAGAGCCTGACAAAAAAACATGTTCCTGCAGATTTCAGACTGGAATTAGTAAAATGACCTCGAAACAAGTTGAAACTGTCAGAACAAGCTTCTTCTAGCAGAGCCTGACAAAAAAACATGTTACAGCAGATTTCAGACTGAAAGAAGAAAAATGACCTCAAAACAAGTTGAAACTGTCAGAACAAGCTTCTTCTGGCAGAGCCTTACAAAAGGACATGTTACTGCAGTTTTCAGACAAATCAGTAAAATGACCTGAAAACAAGTTGAAACTGTCAGAACAAGCTTCTTCTGGCAGAGCCTGACAAAAAAACATGTTACTGCAGATTTCAGACTGAAAGAAGAAAAATGACCTCAGAACACGTTGAAACTGTCAGAACAAGCTTCTTCCGGCAGATGCTGACAAAAGGACATGTTACTGCAGTGTTCAGACTGAAATCATCAAAATGACCTGAAAACTAGTCAGAACAAGCTTCTGCTGGCAGAGCCTTACAAAAAACATGTTCCTGCAGATTTCAGACTGGAATTAGTAAAATGACCTGTAAACAAGTTGAAACTGTCAGAACAAGCTTCTTCTAGCAGAGCTTGACAAAAAACATGTTACTGCAGATTTCAGACTGAAAGAAGAAAAATGACCTCGAAACAAGTTGAAACTGTCAGAACAAGCTTCTTCCGGCAGATGCTGACAAAAGGACATGTTACTGCAGTGTTCAGACTGAAATCATCCAAATGACCTCAAAACAAGTTGAAACTGTCAGAACAAGCTTCTTCCGGCAGATGCTGACAAAAGGACATGTTACTGCAGTGTTCAGACTGAAATCATCAAAATGACCTGAAAACTAGTCAGAACAAGCTTCTGCTGGCAGAGCCTTACAAAAAACATGTTCCTGCAGATTTCAGACTGGAATTAGTAAAATGACCTCGAAACAAGTTGAAACTGTCAGAACAAGCTTCTTCTAGCAGAGCCTGACAAAAAAACATGTTACTGCAGATTTCAGACTGAAAGAAGAAAAATGACCTCAAAACAAGTTGAAACTGTCAGAACAAGCTTCTTCTGGCAGAGCCTTACAAAAGGACATGTTACTGCAGTTTTCAGACAAATCAGTAAAATGACCTGAAAACAAGTTGAAACTGTCAGAACAAGCTTCTTCTGGCAGAGCCTGACAAAAAAACATGTTACTGCAGATTTCAGACTGAAAGAAGAAAAATGACCTCAGAACACGTTGAAACTGTCAGAACAAGCTTCTTCCGGCAGATGCTGACAAAAGGACATGTTACTGCAGTGTTCAGACTGAAATCATCAAAATGACCTGAAAACTAGTCAGAACAAGCTTCTGCTGGCAGAGCCTTACAAAAAACATGTTCCTGCAGATTTCAGACTGGAATTAGTAAAATGACCTCGAAACAAGTTGAAACTGTCAGAACAAGCTTCTTCTAGCAGAGCCTGACAAAAAAACATGTTACTGCAGATTTCAGACTGAAAGAAGAAAAATGACCTCAAAACAAGTTGAAACTGTCAGAACAAGCTTCTTCTGGCAGAGCCTTACAAAAGGACATGTTACTGCAGTTTTCAGACAAATCAGTAAAATGACCTGAAAACAAGTTGAAACTGTCAGAACAAGCTTCTTCTGGCAGAGCCTGACAAAAAAACATGTTCCTGCAGATTTCAGACTGGAATTAGTAAAATGACCTCGAAACAAGTTGAAACTGTCAGAACAAGCTTCTTCTAGCAGAGCCTGACAAAAAAACATGTTACAGCAGATTTCAGACTGAAAGAAGAAAAATGACCTCAAAACAAGTTGAAACTGTCAGAACAAGCTTCTTCTGGCAGAGCCTTACAAAAGGACATGTTACTGCAGTTTTCAGACAAATCAGTAAAATGACCTGAAAACAAGTTGAAACTGTCAGAACAAGCTTCTTCTGGCAGAGCCTGACAAAAAAACATGTTACTGCAGATTTCAGACTGAAAGAAGAAAAATGACCTCAGAACACGTTGAAACTGTCAGAACAAGCTTCTTCCGGCAGATGCTGACAAAAGGACATGTTACTGCAGTGTTCAGACTGAAATCATCAAAATGACCTGAAAACTAGTCAGAACAAGCTTCTGCTGGCAGAGCCTTACAAAAAACATGTTCCTGCAGATTTCAGACTGGAATTAGTAAAATGACCTGTAAACAAGTTGAAACTGTCAGAACAAGCTTCTTCTAGCAGAGCTTGACAAAAAACATGTTACTGCAGATTTCAGACTGAAAGAAGAAAAATGACCTCGAAACAAGTTGAAACTGTCAGAACAAGCTTCTTCCGGCAGATGCTGACAAAAGGACATGTTACTGCAGTGTTCAGACTGAAATCATCCAAATGACCTCAAAACAAGTTGAAACTGTCAGAACAAGCTTCTTCCGGCAGATGCTGACAAAAGGACATGTTACTGCAGTGTTCAGACTGAAATCATCAAAATGACCTGAAAACTAGTCAGAACAAGCTTCTGCTGGCAGAGCCTTACAAAAAACATGTTCCTGCAGATTTCAGACTGGAATTAGTAAAATGACCTCGAAACAAGTTGAAACTGTCAGAACAAGCTTCTTCTAGCAGAGCCTGACAAAAAAACATGTTACTGCAGATTTCAGACTGAAAGAAGAAAAATGACCTCAAAACAAGTTGAAACTGTCAGAACAAGCTTCTTCTGGCAGAGCCTTACAAAAGGACATGTTACTGCAGTTTTCAGACAAATCAGTAAAATGACCTGAAAACAAGTTGAAACTGTCAGAACAAGCTTCTTCTGGCAGAGCCTGACAAAAAAACATGTTCCTGCAGATTTCAGACTGGAATTAGTAAAATGACCTCGAAACAAGTTGAAACTGTCAGAACAAGCTTCTTCTAGCAGAGCCTGACAAAAAAACATGTTACAGCAGATTTCAGACTGAAAGAAGAAAAATGACCTCAAAACAAGTTGAAACTGTCAGAACAAGCTTCTTCTGGCAGAGCCTTACAAAAGGACATGTTACTGCAGTTTTCAGACTGGAATTAGTAAAATGACCTCGAAACAAGTTGAAACTGTCAGAACAAGCTTCTTCTAGCAGAGCCTGACAAAAAAACATGTTACTGCAGATTTCAGACTGAAAGAAGAAAAATGACCTCAAAACAAGTTGAAACTGTCAGAACAAGCTTCTTCTGGCAGAGCCTTACAAAAGGACATGTTACTGCAGTTTTCAGACAAATCAGTAAAATGACCTGAAAACAAGTTGAAACTGTCAGAACAAGCTTCTTCTGGCAGAGCCTGACAAAAAAACATGTTCCTGCAGATTTCAGACTGGAATTAGTAAAATGACCTCGAAACAAGTTGAAACTGTCAGAACAAGCTTCTTCTAGCAGAGCCTGACAAAAAAACATGTTACAGCAGATTTCAGACTGAAAGAAGAAAAATGACCTCAAAACAAGTTGAAACTGTCAGAACAAGCTTCTTCTGGCAGAGCCTTACAAAAGGACATGTTACTGCAGTTTTCAGACAAATCAGTAAAATGACCTGAAAACAAGTTGAAACTGTCAGAACAAGCTTCTTCTGGCAGAGCCTGACAAAAAAACATGTTACTGCAGATTTCAGACTGAAAGAAGAAAAATGACCTCAGAACACGTTGAAACTGTCAGAACAAGCTTCTTCCGGCAGATGCTGACAAAAGGACATGTTACTGCAGTGTTCAGACTGAAATCATCAAAATGACCTGAAAACTAGTCAGAACAAGCTTCTGCTGGCAGAGCCTTACAAAAAACATGTTCCTGCAGATTTCAGACTGGAATTAGTAAAATGACCTGTAAACAAGTTGAAACTGTCAGAACAAGCTTCTTCTAGCAGAGCTTGACAAAAAACATGTTACTGCAGATTTCAGACTGAAAGAAGAAAAATGACCTCGAAACAAGTTGAAACTGTCAGAACAAGCTTCTTCCGGCAGATGCTGACAAAAGGACATGTTACTGCAGTGTTCAGACTGAAATCATCCAAATGACCTCAAAACAAGTTGAAACTGTCAGAACAAGCTTCTTCCGGCAGATGCTGACAAAAGGACATGTTACTGCAGTGTTCAGACTGAAATCATCAAAATGACCTGAAAACTAGTCAGAACAAGCTTCTGCTGGCAGAGCCTTACAAAAAACATGTTCCTGCAGATTTCAGACTGGAATTAGTAAAATGACCTGTAAACAAGTTGAAACTGTCAGAACAAGCTTCTTCTAGCAGAGCTTGACAAAAAACATGTTACTGCAGATTTCAGACTGAAAGAAGAAAAATGACCTCGAAACAAGTTGAAACTGTCAGAACAAGCTTCTTCCGGCAGATGCTGACAAAAGGACATGTTACTGCAGTGTTCAGACTGAAATCATCCAAATGACCTCAAAACAAGTTGAAACTGTCAGAACAAGCTTCTTCTGGCAGAGCCTGACAAAAGGACATGTTACTGCAGTGTTCAGACTGAAATCATCAAAATGACCTGAAAACTAGTCAGAACAAGCTTCTACTAGCAGAGCCTGACAAAAAAACATGTTCCTGCAGATTTCAGACTGAAAGAAGAAAAATGACCTCAAAACAAGTTGAAACTGTCAGAACAAGCTTCTTCTGGCAGAGCCTTACAAAAGGACATGTTACTGCAGTTTTCAGACAAATCAGTAAAATGACCTGAAAACAAGTTGAAACTGTCAGAACAAGCTTCTTCTGGCAGAGCCTGACAAAAAAACATGTTACTGCAGATTTCAGACTGAAAGAAGAAAAATGACCTCAGAACACGTTGAAACTGTCAGAACAAGCTTCTTCCGGCAGATGCTGACAAAAGGACTTGTTACTGCAGTGTTCAACCTGAAATCATCAAAATGACCTGAAAACTAGTCAGAACAAGCTTCTTCTGGCAGAGCCTGACAAAAAAACATGTTCCTGCAGATTTCAGACTGGAATTAGTAAAATGACCTCGAAACAAGTTGAAACTGTCAGAACAAGCTTCTTCTAGCAGAGCCTGACAAAAAAACATGTTACAGCAGATTTCAGACTGAAAGAAGAAAAATGACCTCAAAACAAGTTGAAACTGTCAGAACAAGCTTCTTCTGGCAGAGCCTTACAAAAGGACATGTTACTGCAGTTTTCAGACTGGAATTAGTAAAATGACCTCGAAACAAGTTGAAACTGTCAGAACAAGCTTCTTCTAGCAGAGCCTGACAAAAAAACATGTTACTGCAGATTTCAGACTGAAAGAAGAAAAATGACCTCAAAACAAGTTGAAACTGTCAGAACAAGCTTCTTCTGGCAGAGCCTTACAAAAGGACATGTTACTGCAGTTTTCAGACAAATCAGTAAAATGACCTGAAAACAAGTTGAAACTGTCAGAACAAGCTTCTTCTGGCAGAGCCTGACAAAAAAACATGTTCCTGCAGATTTCAGACTGGAATTAGTAAAATGACCTCGAAACAAGTTGAAACTGTCAGAACAAGCTTCTTCTAGCAGAGCCTGACAAAAAAACATGTTACAGCAGATTTCAGACTGAAAGAAGAAAAATGACCTCAAAACAAGTTGAAACTGTCAGAACAAGCTTCTTCTGGCAGAGCCTTACAAAAGGACATGTTACTGCAGTTTTCAGACAAATCAGTAAAATGACCTGAAAACAAGTTGAAACTGTCAGAACAAGCTTCTTCTGGCAGAGCCTGACAAAAAAACATGTTACTGCAGATTTCAGACTGAAAGAAGAAAAATGACCTCAGAACACGTTGAAACTGTCAGAACAAGCTTCTTCCGGCAGATGCTGACAAAAGGACATGTTACTGCAGTGTTCAGACTGAAATCATCAAAATGACCTGAAAACTAGTCAGAACAAGCTTCTGCTGGCAGAGCCTTACAAAAAACATGTTCCTGCAGATTTCAGACTGGAATTAGTAAAATGACCTGTAAACAAGTTGAAACTGTCAGAACAAGCTTCTTCTAGCAGAGCTTGACAAAAAACATGTTACTGCAGATTTCAGACTGAAAGAAGAAAAATGACCTCGAAACAAGTTGAAACTGTCAGAACAAGCTTCTTCCGGCAGATGCTGACAAAAGGACATGTTACTGCAGTGTTCAGACTGAAATCATCCAAATGACCTCAAAACAAGTTGAAATTGTCAGAACAAGCTTCTTCCGGCAGATGCTGACAAAAGGACATGTTACTGCAGTGTTCAGACTGAAATCATCAAAATGACCTGAAAACTAGTCAGAACAAGCTTCTGCTGGCAGAGCCTTACAAAAAACATGTTCCTGCAGATTTCAGACTGGAATTAGTAAAATGACCTGTAAACAAGTTGAAACTGTCAGAACAAGCTTCTTCTAGCAGAGCTTGACAAAAAACATGTTACTGCAGATTTCAGACTGAAAGAAGAAAAATGACCTCGAAACAAGTTGAAACTGTCAGAACAAGCTTCTTCCGGCAGATGCTGACAAAAGGACATGTTACTGCAGTGTTCAGACTGAAATCATCCAAATGACCTCAAAACAAGTTGAAACTGTCAGAACAAGCTTCTTCTGGCAGAGCCTGACAAAAGGACATGTTACTGCAGTGTTCAGACTGAAATCATCAAAATGACCTGAAAACTAGTCAGAACAAGCTTCTACTAGCAGAGCCTGACAAAAAAACATGTTCCTGCAGATTTCAGACTGAAAGAAGAAAAATGACCTCAAAACAAGTTGAAACTGTCAGAACAAGCTTCTTCTGGCAGAGCCTTACAAAAGGACATGTTACTGCAGTTTTCAGACAAATCAGTAAAATGACCTGAAAACAAGTTGAAACTGTCAGAACAAGCTTCTTCTGGCAGAGCCTGACAAAAAAACATGTTACTGCAGATTTCAGACTGAAAGAAGAAAAATGACCTCAGAACACGTTGAAACTGTCAGAACAAGCTTCTTCCGGCAGATGCTGACAAAAGGACTTGTTACTGCAGTGTTCAACCTGAAATCATCAAAATGACCTGAAAACTAGTCAGAACAAGCTTCTGCTGGCAGAGCCTTACAAAAAACATGTTCCTGCAGATTTCAGACTGGAATTAGTAAAATGACCTCGAAACAAGTTGAAACTGTCAGAACAAGCTTCTTCTAGCAGAGCCTGACAAAAAAACATGTTACTGCAGATTTCAGACTGAAAGAAGAAAAATGACCTCAAAACAAGTTGAAACTGTCAGAACAAGCTTCTTCTGGCAGAGCCTTACAAAAGGACATGTTACTGCAGTTTTCAGACAAATCAGTAAAATGACCTGAAAACAAGTTGAAACTGTCAGAACAAGCTTCTTCTGGCAGAGCCTGACAAAAAAACATGTTACTGCAGATTTCAGACTGAAAGAAGAAAAATGACCTCAGAACACGTTGAAACTGTCAGAACAAGCTTCTTCCGGCAGATGCTGACAAAAGGACATGTTACTGCAGTGTTCAGACTGAAATCATCAAAATGACCTGAAAACTAGTCAGAACAAGCTTCTGCTGGCAGAGCCTTCAAAAAAACATGTTCCTGCAGATTTCAGACTGGAATTAGTAAAATGACCTCGAAACAAGTTGAAACTGTCAGAACAAGCTTCTTCTAGCAGAGCCTGACAAAAAAACATGTTACTGCAGATTTCAGACTGAAAGAAGAAAAATGACCTCAAAACAAGTTGAAACTGTCAGAACAAGCTTCTTCTGGCAGAGCCTTACAAAAGGACATGTTACTGCAGTTTTCAGACAAATCAGTAAAATGACCTGAAAACAAGTTGAAACTGTCAGAACAAGCTTCTTCTGGCAGAGCCTGACAAAAAAACATGTTACTGCAGATTTCAGACTGAAAGAAGAAAAATGACCTCAGAACACGTTGAAACTGTCAGAACAAGCTTCTTCCGGCAGATGCTGACAAAAGGACATGTTACTGCAGTGTTCAGACTGAAATCATCAAAATGACCTGAAAACTAGTCAGAACAAGCTTCTGCTGGCAGAGCCTTACAAAAAACATGTTCCTGCAGATTTCAGACTGGAATTAGTAAAATGACCTGTAAACAAGTTGAAACTGTCAGAACAAGCTTCTTCTAGCAGAGCTTGACAAAAAACATGTTACTGCAGATTTCAGACTGAAAGAAGAAAAATGACCTCGAAACAAGTTGAAACTGTCAGAACAAGCTTCTTCCGGCAGATGCTGACAAAAGGACATGTTACTGCAGTGTTCAGACTGAAATCATCCAAATGACCTCAAAACAAGTTGAAATTGTCAGAACAAGCTTCTTCCGGCAGATGCTGACAAAAGGACATGTTACTGCAGTGTTCAGACTGAAATCATCAAAATGACCTGAAAACTAGTCAGAACAAGCTTCTGCTGGCAGAGCCTTACAAAAAACATGTTCCTGCAGATTTCAGACTGGAATTAGTAAAATGACCTGTAAACAAGTTGAAACTGTCAGAACAAGCTTCTTCTAGCAGAGCTTGACAAAAAACATGTTACTGCAGATTTCAGACTGAAAGAAGAAAAATGACCTCGAAACAAGTTGAAACTGTCAGAACAAGCTTCTTCCGGCAGATGCTGACAAAAGGACATGTTACTGCAGTGTTCAGACTGAAATCATCCAAATGACCTCAAAACAAGTTGAAACTGTCAGAACAAGCTTCTTCTGGCAGAGCCTGACAAAAGGACATGTTACTGCAGTGTTCAGACTGAAATCATCAAAATGACCTGAAAACTAGTCAGAACAAGCTTCTACTAGCAGAGCCTGACAAAAAAACATGTTCCTGCAGATTTCAGACTGAAAGAAGAAAAATGACCTCAAAACAAGTTGAAACTGTCAGAACAAGCTTCTTCTGGCAGAGCCTTACAAAAGGACATGTTACTGCAGTTTTCAGACAAATCAGTAAAATGACCTGAAAACAAGTTGAAACTGTCAGAACAAGCTTCTTCTGGCAGAGCCTGACAAAAAAACATGTTACTGCAGATTTCAGACTGAAAGAAGAAAAATGACCTCAGAACACGTTGAAACTGTCAGAACAAGCTTCTTCCGGCAGATGCTGACAAAAGGACTTGTTACTGCAGTGTTCAACCTGAAATCATCAAAATGACCTGAAAACTAGTCAGAACAAGCTTCTGCTGGCAGAGCCTTACAAAAAACATGTTCCTGCAGATTTCAGACTGGAATTAGTAAAATGACCTCGAAACAAGTTGAAACTGTCAGAACAAGCTTCTTCTAGCAGAGCCTGACAAAAAAACATGTTACTGCAGATTTCAGACTGAAAGAAGAAAAATGACCTCAAAACAAGTTGAAACTGTCAGAACAAGCTTCTTCTGGCAGAGCCTTACAAAAGGACATGTTACTGCAGTTTTCAGACAAATCAGTAAAATGACCTGAAAACAAGTTGAAACTGTCAGAACAAGCTTCTTCTGGCAGAGCCTGACAAAAAAACATGTTACTGCAGATTTCAGACTGAAAGAAGAAAAATGACCTCAGAACACGTTGAAACTGTCAGAACAAGCTTCTTCCGGCAGATGCTGACAAAAGGACATGTTACTGCAGTGTTCAGACTGAAATCATCAAAATGACCTGAAAACTAGTCAGAACAAGCTTCTGCTGGCAGAGCCTTCAAAAAAACATGTTCCTGCAGATTTCAGACTGGAATTAGTAAAATGACCTCGAAACAAGTTGAAACTGTCAGAACAAGCTTCTTCTAGCAGAGCCTGACAAAAAAACATGTTACTGCAGATTTCAGACTGAAAGAAGAAAAATGACCTCAAAACAAGTTGAAACTGTCAGAACAAGCTTCTTCTGGCAGAGCCTTACAAAAGGACATGTTACTGCAGTTTTCAGACAAATCAGTAAAATGACCTGAAAACAAGTTGAAACTGTCAGAACAAGCTTCTTCTGGCAGAGCCTGACAAAAAAACATGTTACTGCAGATTTCAGACTGAAAGAAGAAAAATGACCTCAGAACACGTTGAAACTGTCAGAACAAGCTTCTTCCGGCAGATGCTGACAAAAGGACATGTTACTGCAGTGTTCAGACTGAAATCATCAAAATGACCTGAAAACTAGTCAGAACAAGCTTCTGCTGGCAGAGCCTTCAAAAAAACATGTTCCTGCAGATTTCAGACTGGAATTAGTAAAATGACCTCGAAACAAGTTGAAACTGTCAGAACAAGCTTCTTCTAGCAGAGCCTGACAAAAAACATGTTACTGCAGATTTCAGACTGAAAGAAGAAAAATGACCTCAAAACAAGTTGAAACTGTCAGAACAAGCTTCTTCTGGCAGAGCCTTACAAAAGGACATGTTACTGCAGTTTTCAGACAAATCAGTAAAATGACCTGAAAACAAGTTGAAACTGTCAGAACAAGCTTCTTCTGGCAGAGCCTGACAAAAAAACATGTTCCTGCAGATTTCAGACTGGAATTAGTAAAATGACCTCGAAACAAGTTGAAACTGTCAGAACAAGCTTCTTCTAGCAGAGCCTGACAAAAAAACATGTTACAGCAGATTTCAGACTGAAAGAAGAAAAATGACCTCAAAACAAGTTGAAACTGTCAGAACAAGCTTCTTCTGGCAGAGCCTTACAAAAGGACATGTTACTGCAGTTTTCAGACAAATCAGTAAAATGACCTGAAAACAAGTTGAAACTGTCAGAACAAGCTTCTTCTGGCAGAGCCTGACAAAAAAACATGTTACTGCAGATTTCAGACTGAAAGAAGAAAAATGACCTCAGAACACGTTGAAACTGTCAGAACAAGCTTCTTCCGGCAGATGCTGACAAAAGGACATGTTACTGCAGTGTTCAGACTGAAATCATCAAAATGACCTGAAAACTAGTCAGAACAAGCTTCTGCTGGCAGAGCCTTACAAAAAACATGTTCCTGCAGATTTCAGACTGGAATTAGTAAAATGACCTGTAAACAAGTTGAAACTGTCAGAACAAGCTTCTTCTAGCAGAGCTTGACAAAAAACATGTTACTGCAGATTTCAGACTGAAAGAAGAAAAATGACCTCGAAACAAGTTGAAACTGTCAGAACAAGCTTCTTCCGGCAGATGCTGACAAAAGGACATGTTACTGCAGTGTTCAGACTGAAATCATCCAAATGACCTCAAAACAAGTTGAAACTGTCAGAACAAGCTTCTTCCGGCAGATGCTGACAAAAGGACATGTTACTGCAGTGTTCAGACTGAAATCATCAAAATGACCTGAAAACTAGTCAGAACAAGCTTCTGCTGGCAGAGCCTTACAAAAAACATGTTCCTGCAGATTTCAGACTGGAATTAGTAAAATGACCTCGAAACAAGTTGAAACTGTCAGAACAAGCTTCTTCTAGCAGAGCCTGACAAAAAAACATGTTACTGCAGATTTCAGACTGAAAGAAGAAAAATGACCTCAAAACAAGTTGAAACTGTCAGAACAAGCTTCTTCTGGCAGAGCCTTACAAAAGGACATGTTACTGCAGTTTTCAGACAAATCAGTAAAATGACCTGAAAACAAGTTGAAACTGTCAGAACAAGCTTCTTCTGGCAGAGCCTGACAAAAAAACATGTTACTGCAGATTTCAGACTGAAAGAAGAAAAATGACCTCAGAACACGTTGAAACTGTCAGAACAAGCTTCTTCCGGCAGATGCTGACAAAAGGACATGTTACTGCAGTGTTCAGACTGAAATCATCAAAATGACCTGAAAACTAGTCAGAACAAGCTTCTGCTGGCAGAGCCTTACAAAAAACATGTTCCTGCAGATTTCAGACTGGAATTAGTAAAATGACCTCGAAACAAGTTGAAACTGTCAGAACAAGCTTCTTCTAGCAGAGCCTGACAAAAAAACATGTTACTGCAGATTTCAGACTGAAAGAAGAAAAATGACCTCAAAACAAGTTGAAACTGTCAGAACAAGCTTCTTCTGGCAGAGCCTTACAAAAGGACATGTTACTGCAGTTTTCAGACAAATCAGTAAAATGACCTGAAAACAAGTTGAAACTGTCAGAACAAGCTTCTTCTGGCAGAGCCTGACAAAAAAACATGTTCCTGCAGATTTCAGACTGGAATTAGTAAAATGACCTCGAAACAAGTTGAAACTGTCAGAACAAGCTTCTTCTAGCAGAGCCTGACAAAAAAACATGTTACAGCAGATTTCAGACTGAAAGAAGAAAAATGACCTCAAAACAAGTTGAAACTGTCAGAACAAGCTTCTTCTGGCAGAGCCTTACAAAAGGACATGTTACTGCAGTTTTCAGACAAATCAGTAAAATGACCTGAAAACAAGTTGAAACTGTCAGAACAAGCTTCTTCTGGCAGAGCCTGACAAAAAAACATGTTACTGCAGATTTCAGACTGAAAGAAGAAAAATGACCTCAGAACACGTTGAAACTGTCAGAACAAGCTTCTTCCGGCAGATGCTGACAAAAGGACATGTTACTGCAGTGTTCAGACTGAAATCATCAAAATGACCTGAAAACTAGTCAGAACAAGCTTCTGCTGGCAGAGCCTTACAAAAAACATGTTCCTGCAGATTTCAGACTGGAATTAGTAAAATGACCTGTAAACAAGTTGAAACTGTCAGAACAAGCTTCTTCTAGCAGAGCTTGACAAAAAACATGTTACTGCAGATTTCAGACTGAAAGAAGAAAAATGACCTCGAAACAAGTTGAAACTGTCAGAACAAGCTTCTTCCGGCAGATGCTGACAAAAGGACATGTTACTGCAGTGTTCAGACTGAAATCATCCAAATGACCTCAAAACAAGTTGAAACTGTCAGAACAAGCTTCTTCCGGCAGATGCTGACAAAAGGACATGTTACTGCAGTGTTCAGACTGAAATCATCAAAATGACCTGAAAACTAGTCAGAACAAGCTTCTGCTGGCAGAGCCTTACAAAAAACATGTTCCTGCAGATTTCAGACTGGAATTAGTAAAATGACCTGTAAACAAGTTGAAACTGTCAGAACAAGCTTCTTCTAGCAGAGCTTGACAAAAAACATGTTACTGCAGATTTCAGACTGAAAGAAGAAAAATGACCTCAAAACAAGTTGAAACTGTCAGAACAAGCTTCTTCTGGCAGAGCCTTACAAAAGGACATGTTACTGCAGTTTTCAGACAAATCAGTAAAATGACCTGAAAACAAGTTGAAACTGTCAGAACAAGCTTCTTCTGGCAGAGCCTGACAAAAAAACATGTTCCTGCAGATTTCAGACTGGAATTAGTAAAATGACCTCGAAACAAGTTGAAACTGTCAGAACAAGCTTCTTCTAGCAGAGCCTGACAAAAAAACATGTTACTGCAGATTTCAGACTGAAAGAAGAAAAATGACCTCAAAACAAGTTGAAACTGTCAGAACAAGCTTCTTCTGGCAGAGCCTTACAAAAGGACATGTTACTGCAGTTTTCAGACAAATCAGTAAAATGACCTGAAAACAAGTTGAAACTGTCAGAACAAGCTTCTTCTGGCAGAGCCTGACAAAAAAACATGTTCCTGCAGATTTCAGACTGGAATTAGTAAAATGACCTCGAAACAAGTTGAAACTGTCAGAACAAGCTTCTTCTAGCAGAGCCTGACAAAAAAACATGTTACAGCAGATTTCAGACTGAAAGAAGAAAAATGACCTCAAAACAAGTTGAAACTGTCAGAACAAGCTTCTTCTGGCAGAGCCTTACAAAAGGACATGTTACTGCAGTTTTCAGACAAATCAGTAAAATGACCTGAAAACAAGTTGAAACTGTCAGAACAAGCTTCTTCTGGCAGAGCCTGACAAAAAAACATGTTACTGCAGATTTCAGACTGAAAGAAGAAAAATGACCTCAGAACACGTTGAAACTGTCAGAACAAGCTTCTTCCGGCAGATGCTGACAAAAGGACATGTTACTGCAGTGTTCAGACTGAAATCATCAAAATGACCTGAAAACTAGTCAGAACAAGCTTCTGCTGGCAGAGCCTTACAAAAAACATGTTCCTGCAGATTTCAGACTGGAATTAGTAAAATGACCTGTAAACAAGTTGAAACTGTCAGAACAAGCTTCTTCTAGCAGAGCTTGACAAAAAACATGTTACTGCAGATTTCAGACTGAAAGAAGAAAAATGACCTCGAAACAAGTTGAAACTGTCAGAACAAGCTTCTTCCGGCAGATGCTGACAAAAGGACATGTTACTGCAGTGTTCAGACTGAAATCATCCAAATGACCTCAAAACAAGTTGAAACTGTCAGAACAAGCTTCTTCCGGCAGATGCTGACAAAAGGACATGTTACTGCAGTGTTCAGACTGAAATCATCAAAATGACCTGAAAACTAGTCAGAACAAGCTTCTGCTGGCAGAGCCTTACAAAAAACATGTTCCTGCAGATTTCAGACTGGAATTAGTAAAATGACCTCGAAACAAGTTGAAACTGTCAGAACAAGCTTCTTCTAGCAGAGCCTGACAAAAAAACATGTTACTGCAGATTTCAGACTGAAAGAAGAAAAATGACCTCAAAACAAGTTGAAACTGTCAGAACAAGCTTCTTCTGGCAGAGCCTTACAAAAGGACATGTTACTGCAGTTTTCAGACAAATCAGTAAAATGACCTGAAAACAAGTTGAAACTGTCAGAACAAGCTTCTTCTGGCAGAGCCTGACAAAAAAACATGTTCCTGCAGATTTCAGACTGGAATTAGTAAAATGACCTCGAAACAAGTTGAAACTGTCAGAACAAGCTTCTTCTAGCAGAGCCTGACAAAAAAACATGTTACAGCAGATTTCAGACTGAAAGAAGAAAAATGACCTCAAAACAAGTTGAAACTGTCAGAACAAGCTTCTTCTGGCAGAGCCTTACAAAAGGACATGTTACTGCAGTTTTCAGACAAATCAGTAAAATGACCTGAAAACAAGTTGAAACTGTCAGAACAAGCTTCTTCTGGCAGAGCCTGACAAAAAAACATGTTACTGCAGATTTCAGACTGAAAGAAGAAAAATGACCTCAGAACACGTTGAAACTGTCAGAACAAGCTTCTTCCGGCAGATGCTGACAAAAGGACATGTTACTGCAGTGTTCAGACTGAAATCATCAAAATGACCTGAAAACTAGTCAGAACAAGCTTCTGCTGGCAGAGCCTTACAAAAAACATGTTCCTGCAGATTTCAGACTGGAATTAGTAAAATGACCTGTAAACAAGTTGAAACTGTCAGAACAAGCTTCTTCTAGCAGAGCTTGACAAAAAACATGTTACTGCAGATTTCAGACTGAAAGAAGAAAAATGACCTCGAAACAAGTTGAAACTGTCAGAACAAGCTTCTTCCGGCAGATGCTGACAAAAGGACATGTTACTGCAGTGTTCAGACTGAAATCATCCAAATGACCTCAAAACAAGTTGAAACTGTCAGAACAAGCTTCTTCTGGCAGAGCCTGACAAAAGGACATGTTACTGCAGTGTTCAGACTGAAATCATCAAAATGACCTGAAAACTAGTCAGAACAAGCTTCTACTAGCAGAGCCTGACAAAAAAACATGTTCCTGCAGATTTCAGACTGAAAGAAGAAAAATGACCTCAAAACAAGTTGAAACTGTCAGAACAAGCTACTTCTGGCAGAGCCTGACAAAAGGACTTGTTACTGCAGTTTTCATACAGAAATCATCCAAATGACCTCAAAACAAGTTGAAACTGTCAGAACAAGCTTCTTCTGGCAGAGCCTGACAAAAAAACATGTTCCTGCAGATTTCAGACTGGAATTAGTAAAATGACCTCGAAACAAGTTGAAACTGTCAGAACAAGCTTCTTCTAGCAGAGCCTGACAAAAAAACATGTTACAGCAGATTTCAGACTGAAAGAAGAAAAATGACCTCAAAACAAGTTGAAACTGTCAGAACAAGCTTCTTCTGGCAGAGCCTTACAAAAGGACATGTTACTGCAGTTTTCAGACAAATCAGTAAAATGACCTGAAAACAAGTTGAAACTGTCAGAACAAGCTTCTTCTGGCAGAGCCTGACAAAAAAACATGTTACTGCAGATTTCAGACTGAAAGAAGAAAAATGACCTCAGAACACGTTGAAACTGTCAGAACAAGCTTCTTCCGGCAGATGCTGACAAAAGGACATGTTACTGCAGTGTTCAGACTGAAATCATCAAAATGACCTGAAAACTAGTCAGAACAAGCTTCTGCTGGCAGAGCCTTACAAAAAACATGTTCCTGCAGATTTCAGACTGGAATTAGTAAAATGACCTGTAAACAAGTTGAAACTGTCAGAACAAGCTTCTTCTAGCAGAGCTTGACAAAAAACATGTTACTGCAGATTTCAGACTGAAAGAAGAAAAATGACCTCGAAACAAGTTGAAACTGTCAGAACAAGCTTCTTCCGGCAGATGCTGACAAAAGGACATGTTACTGCAGTGTTCAGACTGAAATCATCCAAATGACCTCAAAACAAGTTGAAACTGTCAGAACAAGCTTCTTCTGGCAGAGCCTGACAAAAGGACTTGTTACTGCAGTTTTCATACACAAATCATCCAAATGACCTCAAAACAAGTTGAAACTGTCAGAACAAGCTTCTTCTGGCAGAGCCTGACAAAAGGACTTGTTACTGCAGTTTTCATACACAAATCATCCAAATGACCTCAAAACAAGTTGAAACTGTCAGAACAAGCTTCTTCTGGCAGATGCTGACAAAAGGACATGTTACTGCAGTGTTCAACCTGAAATCATCAAAATGACCTGAAAACTAGTCAGAACAAGCTTCTGCTGGCAGAGCCTTACAAAAAACATGTTCCTGCAGATTTCAGACTGGAATTAGTAAAATGACCTGTAAACAAGTTGAAACTGTCAGAACAAGCTTCTTCTAGCAGAGCTTGACAAAAAACATGTTACTGCAGATTTCAGACTGAAAGAAGAAAAATGACCTCGAAACAAGTTGAAACTGTCAGAACAAGCTTCTTCCGGCAGATGCTGACAAAAGGACATGTTACTGCAGTGTTCAGACTGAAATCATCCAAATGACCTCAAAACAAGTTGAAACTGTCAGAACAAGCTTCTTCTGGCAGAGCCTGACAAAAGGACATGTTACTGCAGTGTTCAGACTGAAATCATCAAAATGACCTGAAAACTAGTCAGAACAAGCTTCTGCTAGCAGAGCCTGACAAAAAAACATGTTCCTGCAGATTTCAGACTGGAATTAGTAAAATGACCTGTAAACAAGTTGAAACTGTCAGAACAAGCTTCTTCTAGCAGAGCCTGACAAAAAAACATGTTACTGCAGATTTCAGACTGAAAGAAGAAAAATGACCTCAAAACAAGTTGAAACTGTCAGAACAAGCTTCTTCTGGCAGAGCCTTACAAAAGGACATGTTACTGCAGTTTTCAGACAAATCAGTAAAATGACCTGAAAACAAGTTGAAACTGTCAGAACAAGCTTCTTCTGGCAGAGCCTGACAAAAAAACATGTTCCTGCAGATTTCAGACTGGAATTAGTAAAATGACCTCGAAACAAGTTGAAACTGTCAGAACAAGCTTCTTCTAGCAGAGCCTGACAAAAAAACATGTTACAGCAGATTTCAGACTGAAAGAAGAAAAATGACCTCAAAACAAGTTGAAACTGTCAGAACAAGCTTCTTCTGGCAGAGCCTTACAAAAGGACATGTTACTGCAGTTTTCAGACTGGAATTAGTAAAATGACCTCGAAACAAGTTGAAACTGTCAGAACAAGCTTCTTCTAGCAGAGCCTGACAAAAAAACATGTTACTGCAGATTTCAGACTGAAAGAAGAAAAATGACCTCAAAACAAGTTGAAACTGTCAGAACAAGCTTCTTCTGGCAGAGCCTTACAAAAGGACATGTTACTGCAGTTTTCAGACAAATCAGTAAAATGACCTGAAAACAAGTTGAAACTGTCAGAACAAGCTTCTTCTGGCAGAGCCTGACAAAAAAACATGTTCCTGCAGATTTCAGACTGGAATTAGTAAAATGACCTCGAAACAAGTTGAAACTGTCAGAACAAGCTTCTTCTAGCAGAGCCTGACAAAAAAACATGTTACAGCAGATTTCAGACTGAAAGAAGAAAAATGACCTCAAAACAAGTTGAAACTGTCAGAACAAGCTTCTTCTGGCAGAGCCTTACAAAAGGACATGTTACTGCAGTTTTCAGACTGGAATTAGTAAAATGACCTCGAAACAAGTTGAAACTGTCAGAACAAGCTTCTTCTAGCAGAGCCTGACAAAAAAACATGTTACTGCAGATTTCAGACTGAAAGAAGAAAAATGACCTCAAAACAAGTTGAAACTGTCAGAACAAGCTTCTTCTGGCAGAGCCTTACAAAAGGACATGTTACTGCAGTTTTCAGACAAATCAGTAAAATGACCTGAAAACAAGTTGAAACTGTCAGAACAAGCTTCTTCTGGCAGAGCCTGACAAAAAAACATGTTCCTGCAGATTTCAGACTGGAATTAGTAAAATGACCTCGAAACAAGTTGAAACTGTCAGAACAAGCTTCTTCTAGCAGAGCCTGACAAAAAAACATGTTACAGCAGATTTCAGACTGAAAGAAGAAAAATGACCTCAAAACAAGTTGAAACTGTCAGAACAAGCTTCTTCTGGCAGAGCCTTACAAAAGGACATGTTACTGCAGTTTTCAGACAAATCAGTAAAATGACCTGAAAACAAGTTGAAACTGTCAGAACAAGCTTCTTCTGGCAGAGCCTGACAAAAAAACATGTTACTGCAGATTTCAGACTGAAAGAAGAAAAATGACCTCAGAACACGTTGAAACTGTCAGAACAAGCTTCTTCCGGCAGATGCTGACAAAAGGACATGTTACTGCAGTGTTCAGACTGAAATCATCAAAATGACCTGAAAACTAGTCAGAACAAGCTTCTGCTGGCAGAGCCTTACAAAAAACATGTTCCTGCAGATTTCAGACTGGAATTAGTAAAATGACCTGTAAACAAGTTGAAACTGTCAGAACAAGCTTCTTCTAGCAGAGCTTGACAAAAAACATGTTACTGCAGATTTCAGACTGAAAGAAGAAAAATGACCTCGAAACAAGTTGAAACTGTCAGAACAAGCTTCTTCCGGCAGATGCTGACAAAAGGACATGTTACTGCAGTGTTCAGACTGAAATCATCCAAATGACCTCAAAACAAGTTGAAACTGTCAGAACAAGCTTCTTCCGGCAGATGCTGACAAAAGGACATGTTACTGCAGTGTTCAGACTGAAATCATCAAAATGACCTGAAAACTAGTCAGAACAAGCTTCTGCTGGCAGAGCCTTACAAAAAACATGTTCCTGCAGATTTCAGACTGGAATTAGTAAAATGACCTCGAAACAAGTTGAAACTGTCAGAACAAGCTTCTTCTAGCAGAGCCTGACAAAAAAACATGTTACTGCAGATTTCAGACTGAAAGAAGAAAAATGACCTCAAAACAAGTTGAAACTGTCAGAACAAGCTTCTTCTGGCAGAGCCTTACAAAAGGACATGTTACTGCAGTTTTCAGACAAATCAGTAAAATGACCTGAAAACAAGTTGAAACTGTCAGAACAAGCTTCTTCTGGCAGAGCCTGACAAAAAAACATGTTACTGCAGATTTCAGACTGAAAGAAGAAAAATGACCTCAGAACACGTTGAAACTGTCAGAACAAGCTTCTTCCGGCAGATGCTGACAAAAGGACATGTTACTGCAGTGTTCAGACTGAAATCATCAAAATGACCTGAAAACTAGTCAGAACAAGCTTCTGCTGGCAGAGCCTTACAAAAAACATGTTCCTGCAGATTTCAGACTGGAATTAGTAAAATGACCTCGAAACAAGTTGAAACTGTCAGAACAAGCTTCTTCTAGCAGAGCCTGACAAAAAAACATGTTACTGCAGATTTCAGACTGAAAGAAGAAAAATGACCTCAAAACAAGTTGAAACTGTCAGAACAAGCTTCTTCTGGCAGAGCCTTACAAAAGGACATGTTACTGCAGTTTTCAGACAAATCAGTAAAATGACCTGAAAACAAGTTGAAACTGTCAGAACAAGCTTCTTCTGGCAGAGCCTGACAAAAAAACATGTTCCTGCAGATTTCAGACTGGAATTAGTAAAATGACCTCGAAACAAGTTGAAACTGTCAGAACAAGCTTCTTCTAGCAGAGCCTGACAAAAAAACATGTTACAGCAGATTTCAGACTGAAAGAAGAAAAATGACCTCAAAACAAGTTGAAACTGTCAGAACAAGCTTCTTCTGGCAGAGCCTTACAAAAGGACATGTTACTGCAGTTTTCAGACAAATCAGTAAAATGACCTGAAAACAAGTTGAAACTGTCAGAACAAGCTTCTTCTGGCAGAGCCTGACAAAAAAACATGTTACTGCAGATTTCAGACTGAAAGAAGAAAAATGACCTCAGAACACGTTGAAACTGTCAGAACAAGCTTCTTCCGGCAGATGCTGACAAAAGGACATGTTACTGCAGTGTTCAGACTGAAATCATCAAAATGACCTGAAAACTAGTCAGAACAAGCTTCTGCTGGCAGAGCCTTACAAAAAACATGTTCCTGCAGATTTCAGACTGGAATTAGTAAAATGACCTGTAAACAAGTTGAAACTGTCAGAACAAGCTTCTTCTAGCAGAGCTTGACAAAAAACATGTTACTGCAGATTTCAGACTGAAAGAAGAAAAATGACCTCGAAACAAGTTGAAACTGTCAGAACAAGCTTCTTCCGGCAGATGCTGACAAAAGGACATGTTACTGCAGTGTTCAGACTGAAATCATCCAAATGACCTCAAAACAAGTTGAAACTGTCAGAACAAGCTTCTTCCGGCAGATGCTGACAAAAGGACATGTTACTGCAGTGTTCAGACTGAAATCATCAAAATGACCTGAAAACTAGTCAGAACAAGCTTCTGCTGGCAGAGCCTTACAAAAAACATGTTCCTGCAGATTTCAGACTGGAATTAGTAAAATGACCTGTAAACAAGTTGAAACTGTCAGAACAAGCTTCTTCTAGCAGAGCTTGACAAAAAACATGTTACTGCAGATTTCAGACTGAAAGAAGAAAAATGACCTCAAAACAAGTTGAAACTGTCAGAACAAGCTTCTTCTGGCAGAGCCTTACAAAAGGACATGTTACTGCAGTTTTCAGACAAATCAGTAAAATGACCTGAAAACAAGTTGAAACTGTCAGAACAAGCTTCTTCTGGCAGAGCCTGACAAAAAAACATGTTCCTGCAGATTTCAGACTGGAATTAGTAAAATGACCTCGAAACAAGTTGAAACTGTCAGAACAAGCTTCTTCTAGCAGAGCCTGACAAAAAAACATGTTACTGCAGATTTCAGACTGAAAGAAGAAAAATGACCTCAAAACAAGTTGAAACTGTCAGAACAAGCTTCTTCTGGCAGAGCCTTACAAAAGGACATGTTACTGCAGTTTTCAGACAAATCAGTAAAATGACCTGAAAACAAGTTGAAACTGTCAGAACAAGCTTCTTCTGGCAGAGCCTGACAAAAAAACATGTTCCTGCAGATTTCAGACTGGAATTAGTAAAATGACCTCGAAACAAGTTGAAACTGTCAGAACAAGCTTCTTCTAGCAGAGCCTGACAAAAAAACATGTTACAGCAGATTTCAGACTGAAAGAAGAAAAATGACCTCAAAACAAGTTGAAACTGTCAGAACAAGCTTCTTCTGGCAGAGCCTTACAAAAGGACATGTTACTGCAGTTTTCAGACAAATCAGTAAAATGACCTGAAAACAAGTTGAAACTGTCAGAACAAGCTTCTTCTGGCAGAGCCTGACAAAAAAACATGTTACTGCAGATTTCAGACTGAAAGAAGAAAAATGACCTCAGAACACGTTGAAACTGTCAGAACAAGCTTCTTCCGGCAGATGCTGACAAAAGGACATGTTACTGCAGTGTTCAGACTGAAATCATCAAAATGACCTGAAAACTAGTCAGAACAAGCTTCTGCTGGCAGAGCCTTACAAAAAACATGTTCCTGCAGATTTCAGACTGGAATTAGTAAAATGACCTGTAAACAAGTTGAAACTGTCAGAACAAGCTTCTTCTAGCAGAGCTTGACAAAAAACATGTTACTGCAGATTTCAGACTGAAAGAAGAAAAATGACCTCGAAACAAGTTGAAACTGTCAGAACAAGCTTCTTCCGGCAGATGCTGACAAAAGGACATGTTACTGCAGTGTTCAGACTGAAATCATCCAAATGACCTCAAAACAAGTTGAAACTGTCAGAACAAGCTTCTTCCGGCAGATGCTGACAAAAGGACATGTTACTGCAGTGTTCAGACTGAAATCATCAAAATGACCTGAAAACTAGTCAGAACAAGCTTCTGCTGGCAGAGCCTTACAAAAAACATGTTCCTGCAGATTTCAGACTGGAATTAGTAAAATGACCTCGAAACAAGTTGAAACTGTCAGAACAAGCTTCTTCTAGCAGAGCCTGACAAAAAAACATGTTACTGCAGATTTCAGACTGAAAGAAGAAAAATGACCTCAAAACAAGTTGAAACTGTCAGAACAAGCTTCTTCTGGCAGAGCCTTACAAAAGGACATGTTACTGCAGTTTTCAGACAAATCAGTAAAATGACCTGAAAACAAGTTGAAACTGTCAGAACAAGCTTCTTCTGGCAGAGCCTGACAAAAAAACATGTTCCTGCAGATTTCAGACTGGAATTAGTAAAATGACCTCGAAACAAGTTGAAACTGTCAGAACAAGCTTCTTCTAGCAGAGCCTGACAAAAAAACATGTTACAGCAGATTTCAGACTGAAAGAAGAAAAATGACCTCAAAACAAGTTGAAACTGTCAGAACAAGCTTCTTCTGGCAGAGCCTTACAAAAGGACATGTTACTGCAGTTTTCAGACAAATCAGTAAAATGACCTGAAAACAAGTTGAAACTGTCAGAACAAGCTTCTTCTGGCAGAGCCTGACAAAAAAACATGTTACTGCAGATTTCAGACTGAAAGAAGAAAAATGACCTCAGAACACGTTGAAACTGTCAGAACAAGCTTCTTCCGGCAGATGCTGACAAAAGGACATGTTACTGCAGTGTTCAGACTGAAATCATCAAAATGACCTGAAAACTAGTCAGAACAAGCTTCTGCTGGCAGAGCCTTACAAAAAACATGTTCCTGCAGATTTCAGACTGGAATTAGTAAAATGACCTGTAAACAAGTTGAAACTGTCAGAACAAGCTTCTTCTAGCAGAGCTTGACAAAAAACATGTTACTGCAGATTTCAGACTGAAAGAAGAAAAATGACCTCGAAACAAGTTGAAACTGTCAGAACAAGCTTCTTCCGGCAGATGCTGACAAAAGGACATGTTACTGCAGTGTTCAGACTGAAATCATCCAAATGACCTCAAAACAAGTTGAAACTGTCAGAACAAGCTTCTTCTGGCAGAGCCTGACAAAAGGACATGTTACTGCAGTGTTCAGACTGAAATCATCAAAATGACCTGAAAACTAGTCAGAACAAGCTTCTACTAGCAGAGCCTGACAAAAAAACATGTTCCTGCAGATTTCAGACTGAAAGAAGAAAAATGACCTCAAAACAAGTTGAAACTGTCAGAACAAGCTACTTCTGGCAGAGCCTGACAAAAGGACTTGTTACTGCAGTTTTCATACAGAAATCATCCAAATGACCTCAAAACAAGTTGAAACTGTCAGAACAAGCTTCTTCTGGCAGAGCCTGACAAAAAAACATGTTCCTGCAGATTTCAGACTGGAATTAGTAAAATGACCTCGAAACAAGTTGAAACTGTCAGAACAAGCTTCTTCTAGCAGAGCCTGACAAAAAAACATGTTACAGCAGATTTCAGACTGAAAGAAGAAAAATGACCTCAAAACAAGTTGAAACTGTCAGAACAAGCTTCTTCTGGCAGAGCCTTACAAAAGGACATGTTACTGCAGTTTTCAGACAAATCAGTAAAATGACCTGAAAACAAGTTGAAACTGTCAGAACAAGCTTCTTCTGGCAGAGCCTGACAAAAAAACATGTTACTGCAGATTTCAGACTGAAAGAAGAAAAATGACCTCAGAACACGTTGAAACTGTCAGAACAAGCTTCTTCCGGCAGATGCTGACAAAAGGACATGTTACTGCAGTGTTCAGACTGAAATCATCAAAATGACCTGAAAACTAGTCAGAACAAGCTTCTGCTGGCAGAGCCTTACAAAAAACATGTTCCTGCAGATTTCAGACTGGAATTAGTAAAATGACCTGTAAACAAGTTGAAACTGTCAGAACAAGCTTCTTCTAGCAGAGCTTGACAAAAAACATGTTACTGCAGATTTCAGACTGAAAGAAGAAAAATGACCTCGAAACAAGTTGAAACTGTCAGAACAAGCTTCTTCCGGCAGATGCTGACAAAAGGACATGTTACTGCAGTGTTCAGACTGAAATCATCCAAATGACCTCAAAACAAGTTGAAACTGTCAGAACAAGCTTCTTCTGGCAGAGCCTGACAAAAGGACTTGTTACTGCAGTTTTCATACACAAATCATCCAAATGACCTCAAAACAAGTTGAAACTGTCAGAACAAGCTTCTTCTGGCAGAGCCTGACAAAAGGACTTGTTACTGCAGTTTTCATACACAAATCATCCAAATGACCTCAAAACAAGTTGAAACTGTCAGAACAAGCTTCTTCTGGCAGATGCTGACAAAAGGACATGTTACTGCAGTGTTCAACCTGAAATCATCAAAATGACCTGAAAACTAGTCAGAACAAGCTTCTGCTGGCAGAGCCTTACAAAAAACATGTTCCTGCAGATTTCAGACTGGAATTAGTAAAATGACCTGTAAACAAGTTGAAACTGTCAGAACAAGCTTCTTCTAGCAGAGCTTGACAAAAAACATGTTACTGCAGATTTCAGACTGAAAGAAGAAAAATGACCTCGAAACAAGTTGAAACTGTCAGAACAAGCTTCTTCCGGCAGATGCTGACAAAAGGACATGTTACTGCAGTGTTCAGACTGAAATCATCCAAATGACCTCAAAACAAGTTGAAACTGTCAGAACAAGCTTCTTCTGGCAGAGCCTGACAAAAGGACATGTTACTGCAGTGTTCAGACTGAAATCATCAAAATGACCTGAAAACTAGTCAGAACAAGCTTCTGCTAGCAGAGCCTGACAAAAAAACATGTTCCTGCAGATTTCAGACTGGAATTAGTAAAATGACCTGTAAACAAGTTGAAACTGTCAGAACAAGCTTCTTCTAGCAGAGCCTGACAAAAAAACATGTTACTGCAGATTTCAGACTGAAAGAAGAAAAATGACCTCAAAACAAGTTGAAACTGTCAGAACAAGCTTCTTCTGGCAGAGCCTTACAAAAGGACATGTTACTGCAGTTTTCAGACAAATCAGTAAAATGACCTGAAAACAAGTTGAAACTGTCAGAACAAGCTTCTTCTGGCAGAGCCTGACAAAAAAACATGTTCCTGCAGATTTCAGACTGGAATTAGTAAAATGACCTCGAAACAAGTTGAAACTGTCAGAACAAGCTTCTTCTAGCAGAGCCTGACAAAAAAACATGTTACAGCAGATTTCAGACTGAAAGAAGAAAAATGACCTCAAAACAAGTTGAAACTGTCAGAACAAGCTTCTTCTGGCAGAGCCTTACAAAAGGACATGTTACTGCAGTTTTCAGACTGGAATTAGTAAAATGACCTCGAAACAAGTTGAAACTGTCAGAACAAGCTTCTTCTAGCAGAGCCTGACAAAAAAACATGTTACTGCAGATTTCAGACTGAAAGAAGAAAAATGACCTCAAAACAAGTTGAAACTGTCAGAACAAGCTTCTTCTGGCAGAGCCTTACAAAAGGACATGTTACTGCAGTTTTCAGACAAATCAGTAAAATGACCTGAAAACAAGTTGAAACTGTCAGAACAAGCTTCTTCTGGCAGAGCCTGACAAAAAAACATGTTCCTGCAGATTTCAGACTGGAATTAGTAAAATGACCTCGAAACAAGTTGAAACTGTCAGAACAAGCTTCTTCTAGCAGAGCCTGACAAAAAAACATGTTACAGCAGATTTCAGACTGAAAGAAGAAAAATGACCTCAAAACAAGTTGAAACTGTCAGAACAAGCTTCTTCTGGCAGAGCCTTACAAAAGGACATGTTACTGCAGTTTTCAGACTGGAATTAGTAAAATGACCTCGAAACAAGTTGAAACTGTCAGAACAAGCTTCTTCTAGCAGAGCCTGACAAAAAAACATGTTACTGCAGATTTCAGACTGAAAGAAGAAAAATGACCTCAAAACAAGTTGAAACTGTCAGAACAAGCTTCTTCTGGCAGAGCCTTACAAAAGGACATGTTACTGCAGTTTTCAGACAAATCAGTAAAATGACCTGAAAACAAGTTGAAACTGTCAGAACAAGCTTCTTCTGGCAGAGCCTGACAAAAAAACATGTTCCTGCAGATTTCAGACTGGAATTAGTAAAATGACCTCGAAACAAGTTGAAACTGTCAGAACAAGCTTCTTCTAGCAGAGCCTGACAAAAAAACATGTTACAGCAGATTTCAGACTGAAAGAAGAAAAATGACCTCAAAACAAGTTGAAACTGTCAGAACAAGCTTCTTCTGGCAGAGCCTTACAAAAGGACATGTTACTGCAGTTTTCAGACAAATCAGTAAAATGACCTGAAAACAAGTTGAAACTGTCAGAACAAGCTTCTTCTGGCAGAGCCTGACAAAAAAACATGTTACTGCAGATTTCAGACTGAAAGAAGAAAAATGACCTCAGAACACGTTGAAACTGTCAGAACAAGCTTCTTCCGGCAGATGCTGACAAAAGGACATGTTACTGCAGTGTTCAGACTGAAATCATCAAAATGACCTGAAAACTAGTCAGAACAAGCTTCTGCTGGCAGAGCCTTACAAAAAACATGTTCCTGCAGATTTCAGACTGGAATTAGTAAAATGACCTGTAAACAAGTTGAAACTGTCAGAACAAGCTTCTTCTAGCAGAGCTTGACAAAAAACATGTTACTGCAGATTTCAGACTGAAAGAAGAAAAATGACCTCGAAACAAGTTGAAACTGTCAGAACAAGCTTCTTCCGGCAGATGCTGACAAAAGGACATGTTACTGCAGTGTTCAGACTGAAATCATCCAAATGACCTCAAAACAAGTTGAAACTGTCAGAACAAGCTTCTTCTGGCAGAGCCTGACAAAAGGACATGTTACTGCAGTGTTCAGACTGAAATCATCAAAATGACCTGAAAACTAGTCAGAACAAGCTTCTACTAGCAGAGCCTGACAAAAAAACATGTTCCTGCAGATTTCAGACTGAAAGAAGAAAAATGACCTCAAAACAAGTTGAAACTGTCAGAACAAGCTACTTCTGGCAGAGCCTGACAAAAGGACTTGTTACTGCAGTTTTCATACAGAAATCATCCAAATGACCTCAAAACAAGTTGAAACTGTCAGAACAAGCTTCTTCTGGCAGAGCCTGACAAAAAAACATGTTCCTGCAGATTTCAGACTGGAATTAGTAAAATGACCTCGAAACAAGTTGAAACTGTCAGAACAAGCTTCTTCTAGCAGAGCCTGACAAAAAAACATGTTACAGCAGATTTCAGACTGAAAGAAGAAAAATGACCTCAAAACAAGTTGAAACTGTCAGAACAAGCTTCTTCTGGCAGAGCCTTACAAAAGGACATGTTACTGCAGTTTTCAGACAAATCAGTAAAATGACCTGAAAACAAGTTGAAACTGTCAGAACAAGCTTCTTCTGGCAGGCCTGACAAAAAAACATGTTACTGCAGATTTCAGACTGAAAGAAGAAAAATGACCTCAGAACACGTTGAAACTGTCAGAACAAGCTTCTTCCGGCAGATGCTGACAAAAGGACATGTTACTGCAGTGTTCAGACTGAAATCATCAAAATGACCTGAAAACTAGTCAGAACAAGCTTCTGCTGGCAGAGCCTTACAAAAAACATGTTCCTGCAGATTTCAGACTGGAATTAGTAAAATGACCTGTAAACAAGTTGAAACTGTCAGAACAAGCTTCTTCTAGCAGAGCTTGACAAAAAACATGTTACTGCAGATTTCAGACTGAAAGAAGAAAAATGACCTCGAAACAAGTTGAAACTGTCAGAACAAGCTTCTTCCGGCAGATGCTGACAAAAGGACATGTTACTGCAGTGTTCAGACTGAAATCATCCAAATGACCTCAAAACAAGTTGAAACTGTCAGAACAAGCTTCTTCTGGCAGAGCCTGACAAAAGGACTTGTTACTGCAGTTTTCATACACAAATCATCCAAATGACCTCAAAACAAGTTGAAACTGTCAGAACAAGCTTCTTCTGGCAGAGCCTGACAAAAGGACTTGTTACTGCAGTTTTCATACACAAATCATCCAAATGACCTCAAAACAAGTTGAAACTGTCAGAACAAGCTTCTTCTGGCAGATGCTGACAAAAGGACATGTTACTGCAGTGTTCAACCTGAAATCATCAAAATGACCTGAAAACTAGTCAGAACAAGCTTCTGCTGGCAGAGCCTTACAAAAAACATGTTCCTGCAGATTTCAGACTGGAATTAGTAAAATGACCTGTAAACAAGTTGAAACTGTCAGAACAAGCTTCTTCTAGCAGAGCTTGACAAAAAACATGTTACTGCAGATTTCAGACTGAAAGAAGAAAAATGACCTCGAAACAAGTTGAAACTGTCAGAACAAGCTTCTTCCGGCAGATGCTGACAAAAGGACATGTTACTGCAGTGTTCAGACTGAAATCATCCAAATGACCTCAAAACAAGTTGAAACTGTCAGAACAAGCTTCTTCTGGCAGAGCCTGACAAAAGGACATGTTACTGCAGTGTTCAGACTGAAATCATCAAAATGACCTGAAAACTAGTCAGAACAAGCTTCTGCTAGCAGAGCCTGACAAAAAAACATGTTCCTGCAGATTTCAGACTGGAATTAGTAAAATGACCTGTAAACAAGTTGAAACTGTCAGAACAAGCTTCTTCTAGCAGAGCCTGACAAAAAAACATGTTACTGCAGATTTCAGACTGAAAGAAGAAAAATGACCTCAAAACAAGTTGAAACTGTCAGAACAAGCTTCTTCTGGCAGAGCCTTACAAAAGGACATGTTACTGCAGTTTTCAGACAAATCAGTAAAATGACCTGAAAACAAGTTGAAACTGTCAGAACAAGCTTCTTCTGGCAGAGCCTGACAAAAAAACATGTTCCTGCAGATTTCAGACTGGAATTAGTAAAATGACCTCGAAACAAGTTGAAACTGTCAGAACAAGCTTCTTCTAGCAGAGCCTGACAAAAAAACATGTTACAGCAGATTTCAGACTGAAAGAAGAAAAATGACCTCAAAACAAGTTGAAACTGTCAGAACAAGCTTCTTCTGGCAGAGCCTTACAAAAGGACATGTTACTGCAGTTTTCAGACTGGAATTAGTAAAATGACCTCGAAACAAGTTGAAACTGTCAGAACAAGCTTCTTCTAGCAGAGCCTGACAAAAAAACATGTTACTGCAGATTTCAGACTGAAAGAAGAAAAATGACCTCAAAACAAGTTGAAACTGTCAGAACAAGCTTCTTCTGGCAGAGCCTTACAAAAGGACATGTTACTGCAGTTTTCAGACAAATCAGTAAAATGACCTGAAAACAAGTTGAAACTGTCAGAACAAGCTTCTTCTGGCAGAGCCTGACAAAAAAACATGTTCCTGCAGATTTCAGACTGGAATTAGTAAAATGACCTCGAAACAAGTTGAAACTGTCAGAACAAGCTTCTTCTAGCAGAGCCTGACAAAAAAACATGTTACAGCAGATTTCAGACTGAAAGAAGAAAAATGACCTCAAAACAAGTTGAAACTGTCAGAACAAGCTTCTTCTGGCAGAGCCTTACAAAAGGACATGTTACTGCAGTTTTCAGACTGGAATTAGTAAAATGACCTCGAAACAAGTTGAAACTGTCAGAACAAGCTTCTTCTAGCAGAGCCTGACAAAAAAACATGTTACTGCAGATTTCAGACTGAAAGAAGAAAAATGACCTCAAAACAAGTTGAAACTGTCAGAACAAGCTTCTTCTGGCAGAGCCTTACAAAAGGACATGTTACTGCAGTTTTCAGACAAATCAGTAAAATGACCTGAAAACAAGTTGAAACTGTCAGAACAAGCTTCTTCTGGCAGAGCCTGACAAAAAAACATGTTCCTGCAGATTTCAGACTGGAATTAGTAAAATGACCTCGAAACAAGTTGAAACTGTCAGAACAAGCTTCTTCTAGCAGAGCCTGACAAAAAAACATGTTACAGCAGATTTCAGACTGAAAGAAGAAAAATGACCTCAAAACAAGTTGAAACTGTCAGAACAAGCTTCTTCTGGCAGAGCCTTACAAAAGGACATGTTACTGCAGTTTTCAGACAAATCAGTAAAATGACCTGAAAACAAGTTGAAACTGTCAGAACAAGCTTCTTCTGGCAGAGCCTGACAAAAAAACATGTTACTGCAGATTTCAGACTGAAAGAAGAAAAATGACCTCAGAACACGTTGAAACTGTCAGAACAAGCTTCTTCCGGCAGATGCTGACAAAAGGACATGTTACTGCAGTGTTCAGACTGAAATCATCAAAATGACCTGAAAACTAGTCAGAACAAGCTTCTGCTGGCAGAGCCTTACAAAAAACATGTTCCTGCAGATTTCAGACTGGAATTAGTAAAATGACCTGTAAACAAGTTGAAACTGTCAGAACAAGCTTCTTCTAGCAGAGCTTGACAAAAAACATGTTACTGCAGATTTCAGACTGAAAGAAGAAAAATGACCTCGAAACAAGTTGAAACTGTCAGAACAAGCTTCTTCCGGCAGATGCTGACAAAAGGACATGTTACTGCAGTGTTCAGACTGAAATCATCCAAATGACCTCAAAACAAGTTGAAACTGTCAGAACAAGCTTCTTCCGGCAGATGCTGACAAAAGGACATGTTACTGCAGTGTTCAGACTGAAATCATCAAAATGACCTGAAAACTAGTCAGAACAAGCTTCTGCTGGCAGAGCCTTACAAAAAACATGTTCCTGCAGATTTCAGACTGGAATTAGTAAAATGACCTCGAAACAAGTTGAAACTGTCAGAACAAGCTTCTTCTAGCAGAGCCTGACAAAAAAACATGTTACTGCAGATTTCAGACTGAAAGAAGAAAAATGACCTCAAAACAAGTTGAAACTGTCAGAACAAGCTTCTTCTGGCAGAGCCTTACAAAAGGACATGTTACTGCAGTTTTCAGACAAATCAGTAAAATGACCTGAAAACAAGTTGAAACTGTCAGAACAAGCTTCTTCTGGCAGAGCCTGACAAAAAAACATGTTCCTGCAGATTTCAGACTGGAATTAGTAAAATGACCTCGAAACAAGTTGAAACTGTCAGAACAAGCTTCTTCTAGCAGAGCCTGACAAAAAAACATGTTACAGCAGATTTCAGACTGAAAGAAGAAAAATGACCTCAAAACAAGTTGAAACTGTCAGAACAAGCTTCTTCTGGCAGAGCCTTACAAAAGGACATGTTACTGCAGTTTTCAGACAAATCAGTAAAATGACCTGAAAACAAGTTGAAACTGTCAGAACAAGCTTCTTCTGGCAGAGCCTGACAAAAAAACATGTTACTGCAGATTTCAGACTGAAAGAAGAAAAATGACCTCAGAACACGTTGAAACTGTCAGAACAAGCTTCTTCTGGCAGAGCCTTACAAAAGGACATGTTACTGCAGTTTTCAGACAAATCAGTAAAATGACCTGAAAACAAGTTGAAACTGTCAGAACAAGCTTCTTCTGGCAGAGCCTGACAAAAAAACATGTTCCTGCAGATTTCAGACTGGAATTAGTAAAATGACCTCGAAACAAGTTGAAACTGTCAGAACAAGCTTCTTCTAGCAGAGCCTGACAAAAAAACATGTTACAGCAGATTTCAGACTGAAAGAAGAAAAATGACCTCAAAACAAGTTGAAACTGTCAGAACAAGCTTCTTCTGGCAGAGCCTTACAAAAGGACATGTTACTGCAGTTTTCAGACAAATCAGTAAAATGACCTGAAAACAAGTTGAAACTGTCAGAACAAGCTTCTTCTGGCAGAGCCTGACAAAAAAACATGTTACTGCAGATTTCAGACTGAAAGAAGAAAAATGACCTCAGAACACGTTGAAACTGTCAGAACAAGCTTCTTCCGGCAGATGCTGACAAAAGGACATGTTACTGCAGTGTTCAGACTGAAATCATCAAAATGACCTGAAAACTAGTCAGAACAAGCTTCTGCTGGCAGAGCCTTACAAAAAACATGTTCCTGCAGATTTCAGACTGGAATTAGTAAAATGACCTGTAAACAAGTTGACACTGTCAGAACAAGCTTCTTCTAGCAGAGCTTGACAAAAAACATGTTACTGCAGATTTCAGACTGAAAGAAGAAAAATGACCTCGAAACAAGTTGAAACTGTCAGAACAAGCTTCTTCCGGCAGATGCTGACAAAAGGACATGTTACTGCAGTGTTCAGACTGAAATCATCAAAATGACCTGAAAACTAGTCAGAACAAGCTTCTGCTGGCAGAGCCTTACAAAAAACATGTTCCTGCAGATTTCAGACTGGAATTAGTAAAATGACCTCGAAACAAGTTGAAACTGTCAGAACAAGCTTCTTCTAGCAGAGCCTGACAAAAAAACATGTTACTGCAGATTTCAGACTGAAAGAAGAAAAATGACCTCAAAACAAGTTGAAACTGTCAGAACAAGCTTCTTCTGGCAGAGCCTTACAAAAGGACATGTTACTGCAGTTTTCAGACAAATCAGTAAAATGACCTGAAAACAAGTTGAAACTGTCAGAACAAGCTTCTTCTGGCAGAGCCTGACAAAAAAACATGTTCCTGCAGATTTCAGACTGGAATTAGTAAAATGACCTCGAAACAAGTTGAAACTGTCAGAACAAGCTTCTTCTAGCAGAGCCTGACAAAAAAACATGTTACAGCAGATTTCAGACTGAAAGAAGAAAAATGACCTCAAAACAAGTTGAAACTGTCAGAACAAGCTTCTTCTGGCAGAGCCTTACAAAAGGACATGTTACTGCAGTTTTCAGACAAATCAGTAAAATGACCTGAAAACAAGTTGAAACTGTCAGAACAAGCTTCTTCTGGCAGAGCCTGACAAAAAAACATGTTACTGCAGATTTCAGACTGAAAGAAGAAAAATGACCTCAGAACACGTTGAAACTGTCAGAACAAGCTTCTTCTGGCAGAGCCTTACAAAAGGACATGTTACTGCAGTTTTCAGACAAATCAGTAAAATGACCTGAAAACAAGTTGAAACTGTCAGAACAAGCTTCTTCTGGCAGAGCCTGACAAAAAAACATGTTCCTGCAGATTTCAGACTGGAATTAGTAAAATGACCTCGAAACAAGTTGAAACTGTCAGAACAAGCTTCTTCTAGCAGAGCCTGACAAAAAAACATGTTACAGCAGATTTCAGACTGAAAGAAGAAAAATGACCTCAAAACAAGTTGAAACTGTCAGAACAAGCTTCTTCTGGCAGAGCCTTACAAAAGGACATGTTACTGCAGTTTTCAGACAAATCAGTAAAATGACCTGAAAACAAGTTGAAACTGTCAGAACAAGCTTCTTCTGGCAGAGCCTGACAAAAAAACATGTTACTGCAGATTTCAGACTGAAAGAAGAAAAATGACCTCAGAACACGTTGAAACTGTCAGAACAAGCTTCTTCCGGCAGATGCTGACAAAAGGACATGTTACTGCAGTGTTCAGACTGAAATCATCAAAATGACCTGAAAACTAGTCAGAACAAGCTTCTGCTGGCAGAGCCTTACAAAAAACATGTTCCTGCAGATTTCAGACTGGAATTAGTAAAATGACCTGTAAACAAGTTGACACTGTCAGAACAAGCTTCTTCTAGCAGAGCTTGACAAAAAACATGTTACTGCAGATTTCAGACTGAAAGAAGAAAAATGACCTCGAAACAAGTTGAAACTGTCAGAACAAGCTTCTTCCGGCAGATGCTGACAAAAGGACATGTTACTGCAGTGTTCAGACTGAAATCATCCAAATGACCTCAAAACAAGTTGAAACTGTCAGAACAAGCTTCTTCTGGCAGAGCCTGACAAAAGGACATGTTACTGCAGTGTTCAGACTGAAATCATCAAAATGACCTGAAAACTAGTCAGAACAAGCTTCTACTAGCAGAGCCTGACAAAAAAACATGTTCCTGCAGATTTCAGACTGAAAGAAGAAAAATGACCTCAAAACAAGTTGAAACTGTCAGAACAAGCTACTTCTGGCAGAGCCTGACAAAAGGACTTGTTACTGCAGTTTTCATACAGAAATCATCCAAATGACCTCAAAACAAGTTGAAACTGTCAGAACAAGCTTCTGCTGGCAGAGCCTTACAAAAAACATGTTCCTGCAGATTTCAGACTGGAATTAGTAAAATGACCTGTAAACAAGTTGAAACTGTCAGAACAAGCTTCTTCTAGCAGAGCTTGACAAAAAACATGTTACTGCAGATTTCAGACTGAAAGAAGAAAAATGACCTCGAAACAAGTTGAAACTGTCAGAACAAGCTTCTTCCGGCAGATGCTGACAAAAGGACATGTTACTGCAGTGTTCAGACTGAAATCATCCAAATGACCTCAAAACAAGTTGAAACTGTCAGAACAAGCTTCTTCTGGCAGAGCCTGACAAAAGGACTTGTTACTGCAGTTTTCATACACAAATCATCCAAATGACCTCAAAACAAGTTGAAACTGTCAGAACAAGCTTCTTCTGGCAGAGCCTGACAAAAGGACTTGTTACTGCAGTTTTCATACACAAATCATCCAAATGACCTCAAAACAAGTTGAAACTGTCAGAACAAGCTTCTTCTGGCAGATGCTGACAAAAGGACATGTTACTGCAGTGTTCAACCTGAAATCATCAAAATGACCTGAAAACTAGTCAGAACAAGCTTCTGCTGGCAGAGCCTTACAAAAAACATGTTCCTGCAGATTTCAGACTGGAATTAGTAAAATGACCTGTAAACAAGTTGAAACTGTCAGAACAAGCTTCTTCTAGCAGAGCTTGACAAAAAACATGTTACTGCAGATTTCAGACTGAAAGAAGAAAAATGACCTCGAAACAAGTTGAAACTGTCAGAACAAGCTTCTTCCGGCAGATGCTGACAAAAGGACATGTTACTGCAGTGTTCAGACTGAAATCATCCAAATGACCTCAAAACAAGTTGAAACTGTCAGAACAAGCTTCTTCTGGCAGAGCCTGACAAAAGGACATGTTACTGCAGTGTTCAGACTGAAATCATCAAAATGACCTGAAAACTAGTCAGAACAAGCTTCTGCTAGCAGAGCCTGACAAAAAAACATGTTCCTGCAGATTTCAGACTGAAAGAAGAAAAATGACCTCAAAACAAGTTGAAACTGTCAGAACAAGCTACTTCTGGCAGAGCCTGACAAAAGGACTTGTTACTGCAGTTTTCATACAGAAATCATCCAAATGACCTCAAAACAAGTTGAAACTGTCAGAACAAGCTTCTTCTGGCAGAGCCTGACAAAAGGACATGCGACTGCAGTGTTCAGACTGAAATCATCCAAATGACCTCAAAACAAGTTGAAACTGTCAGAACAAGCTTCTTCTGGCAGAGCCTGACCAAAGGCCATGTTACTGCAGTGTTCAGACTGAAATCATCAAAATGACCTGAAAACTAGTCAGAACAAGCTTCTTCTGGCAGAGCCTTACAAAAGGACATGTTACTGCAGTTTTCAGACAAATCAGTAAAATGACCTGAAAACAAGTTGAAACTGTCAGAACAAGCTTCTTCTGGCAGAGCCTGACCAAAGGACATGTTACTGCAGTGTTCAGACTGAAATTAGTAAAATGACCTGAAAACAAGTTGAAACTGTCAGAACAAGCTTCTTCCGGCAGATGCTGACAAAAGGACATGTTACTGCAGTGTTCAGACTGAAAGAAGAAAAATGACCTCAAAACACGTTGAAACTGTCAGAACAAGCTTCTTCTGGCAGAGCCTGACCAAAGGCCATGTTACTGCAGTGTTCAGACTGAAATCATCAAAATGACCTGAAAACTAGTCAGAACAAGCTTCTTCTGGCAGAGCCTTACAAAAGGACATGTTACTGCAGTTTTCAGACAAATCAGTAAAATGACCTGAAAACAAGTTGAAACTGTCAGAACAAGCTTCTTCTGGCAGAGCCTGACCAAAGGACATGTTACTGCAGTGTTCAGACTGAAATCATCAAAATGACCTCAAAACAAGTTGAAACTGTCAGAACAAGCTTCTTCTGGCAGATGCTGACAAAAGGACTTGTTACTGCAGTTTTCAGACTGAAATTAGTAAAATGACCTGAAAACAAGTTGAAACTGTCAGAACAAGCTTCTTCTGGCAGAGCCTGACAAAAGGACTTGTTACTGCAGTGTTCAGACTGAAATTAGTAAAATGACCTGAAAACAAGTTGAAACTGTCAGAACAAGCTTCGTCCAGCAGATGCTGACAAAAGGACATGCTACTGCATTTTTCAGACTGAAAGAAGAAAAATGACCTCGAAACAAGTTGAAACTGTCAGAACAAGCTTCTTCTGGCAGATGCTGACAAAAGGACATGTTACTGCAGTGTTCAGACTGAAATTAGTTAAATGACCTGAAAACAAGTTGAAACTGTCAGAACAAGCGTCTTCTGGCAGAGCCTGACCAAAGGACTTGTTACTGCAGTGTTCAGACAGGAATCATCCAAATGACCTCGAAACAAGTTGAAACTGTCAGAACAAGCTTCTTCCGGCAGATGCTGACAAAAGGACATGTTACTGCAGTGTTCAGACTGAAAGAAGAAAAATGACCTCAAAACACAAGCTTCTTCTGGCAGAGCCTGACCAAAGGCCATGTTACTGCAGTGTTCAGACTGAAATCATCAAAATGACCTGAAAACTAGTCAGAACAAGCTTCTTCTGGCAGAGCCTTACAAAAGGACATGTTACTGCAGTTTTCAGACAAATCAGTAAAATGACCTGAAAACAAGTTGAAACTGTCAGAACAAGCTTCTTCTGGCAGAGCCTGACAAAAGGACATGCGACTGCAGTGTTCAGACTGAAATCATCAAAATGACCTGAAAACTAGTCAGAACAAGCTTCTTCTGGCAGAGCCTTACAAAAGGACATGTTACTGCAGTTTTCAGACAAATCAGTAAAATGACCTGAAAACAAGTTGAAACTGTCAGAACAAGCTTCTTCTGGCAGAGCCTGACCAAAGGCCATGTTACTGCAGTGTTCAGACTGAAATCATCAAAATGACCTGAAAACTAGTCAGAACAAGCTTCTTCTGGCAGAGCCTTACAAAAGGACATGTTACTGCAGTTTTCAGACAAATCAGTAAAATGACCTGAAAACAAGTTGAAACTGTCAGAACAAGCTTCTTCTGGCAGAGCCTGACAAAAGGACATGCGACTGCAGTGTTCAGACTGAAATCATCAAAATGACCTGAAAACTAGTCAGAACAAGCTTCTTCTGGCAGAGCCTTACAAAAGGACATGTTACTGCAGTTTTCAGACAAATCAGTAAAATGACCTGAAAACAAGTTGAAACTGTCAGAACAAGCTTCTTCTGGCAGAGCCTGACAAAAGGACATGCGACTGCAGTGTTCAGACTGAAATCATCAAAATGACCTGAAAACTAGTCAGAACAAGCTTCTTCTGGCAGAGCCTTACAAAAGGACATGTTACTGCATTTTTCAGACTGAAAGAAGAAAAATGACCTCGAAACAAGTTGAAACTGTCAGAACAAGCTTCTTCTGGCAGATGCTGACAAAAGGACATGTTACTGCAGTGTTCAGACTGAAATTAGTTAAATGACCTGAAAACAAGTTGAAACTGTCAGAACAAGCGTCTTCTGGCAGAGCCTGACCAAAGGACTTGTTACTGCAGTGTTCAGACAGGAATCATCCAAATGACCTCGAAACAAGTTGAAACTGTCAGAACAAGCTTCTTCCGGCAGATGCTGACAAAAGGACATGTTACTGCAGTTCTCAGACTGAAAGAAGAAAAATGACCTCAAAACACGTTGAAACTGTCAGAACAAGCTTCTTCTGGCAGAGCCTGACCAAAGGCCATGTTACTGCAGTGTTCAGACTGAAATCATCAAAATGACCTGAAAACTAGTCAGAACAAGCTTCTTCTGGCAGAGCCTTACAAAAGGACATGTTACTGCAGTTTTCAGACAAATCAGTAAAATGACCTGAAAACAAGTTGAAACTGTCAGAACAAGCTTCTTCTGGCAGAGCCTGACAAAAGGACATGCGACTGCAGTGTTCAGACTGAAATCATCAAAATGACCTGAAAACTAGTCAGAACAAGCTTCTTCTGGCAGAGCCTTACAAAAGGACATGTTACTGCAGTTTTCAGACAAATCAGTAAAATGACCTGAAAACAAGTTGAAACTGTCAGAACAAGCTTCTTCTGGCAGAGCCTGACAAAAGGACATGCGACTGCAGTGTTCAGACTGAAATCATCCAAATGACCTCAAAACAAGTTGAAACTGTCAGAACAAGCTTCTTCTGGCAGAGCCTGACCAAAGGCCATGTTACTGCAGTGTTCAGACTGAAATCATCAAAATGACCTGAAAACTAGTCAGAACAAGCTTCTTCTGGCAGAGCCTTACAAAAGGACATGTTACTGCAGTTTTCAGACAAATCAGTAAAATGACCTGAAAACAAGTTGAAACTGTCAGAAGAAGCTTCTTCTGGCAGAGCCTGACAAAAGGACATGCGACTGCAGTGTTCAGACTGAAATCATCAAAATGACCTGAAAACTAGTCAGAACAAGCTTCTTCTGGCAGAGCCTTACAAAAGGACATGTTACTGCATTTTTCAGACTGAAAGAAGAAAAATGACCTCGAAACAAGTTGAAACTGTCAGAACAAGCTTCTTCTGGCAGATGCTGACAAAAGGACATGTTACTGCAGTGTTCAGACTGAAATTAGTTAAATGACCTGAAAACAAGTTGAAACTGTCAGAACAAGCGTCTTCTGGCAGAGCCTGACCAAAGGACTTGTTACTGCAGTGTTCAGACAGGAATCATCCAAATGACCTCGAAACAAGTTGAAACTGTCAGAACAAGCTTCTTCTGGCAGAGCCTGACAAAAGGACATGCGACTGCAGTGTTCAGACTGAAATCATCCAAATGACCTCAAAACAAGTTGAAACTGTCAGAACAAGCTTCTTCTGGCAGAGCCTGACCAAAGGCCATGTTACTGCAGTGTTCAGACTGAAATCATCAAAATGACCTGAAAACTAGTCAGAACAAGCTTCTTCTGGCAGAGCCTTACAAAAGGACATGTTACTGCAGTTTTCAGACAAATCAGTAAAATGACCTGAAAACAAGTTGAAACTGTCAGAAGAAGCTTCTTCTGGCAGAGCCTGACAAAAGGACATGCGACTGCAGTGTTCAGACTGAAATCATCAAAATGACCTGAAAACTAGTCAGAACAAGCTTCTTCTGGCAGAGCCTTACAAAAGGACATGTTACTGCATTTTTCAGACTGAAAGAAGAAAAATGACCTCGAAACAAGTTGAAACTGTCAGAACAAGCTTCTTCTGGCAGATGCTGACAAAAGGACTTGTTACTGCAGTGTTCAGACAGGAATCATCCAAATGACCTCGAAACAAGTTGAAACTGTCAGAACAAGCTTCTTCCGGCAGATGCTGACAAAAGGACATGTTACTGCAGTGTTCAGACTGAAAGAAGAAAAATGACCTCAAAACACATTGAAACTGTCAGAACAAGCTTCTTCTGGCAGAGCCTGACCAAAGGCCATGTTACTGCAGTGTTCAGACTGAAATCATCAAAATGACCTGAAAACTAGTCAGAACAAGCTTCTTCTGGCAGAGCCTTACAAAAGGACATGTTACTGCAGTTTTCAGACAAATCAGTAAAATGACCTGAAAACAAGTTGAAACTGTCAGAACAAGCTTCTTCTGGCAGAGCCTGACAAAAGGACATGCGACTGCAGTGTTCAGACTGAAATCATCAAAATGACCTGAAAACTAGTCAGAACAAGCTTCTTCTGGCAGAGCCTTACAAAAGGACATGTTACTGCAGTTTTCAGACAAATCAGTAAAATGACCTGAAAACAAGTTGAAACTGTCAGAACAAGCTTCTTCTGGCAGAGCCTGACAAAAGGACATGCGACTGCAGTGTTCAGACTGAAATCATCCAAATGACCTCAAAACAAGTTGAAACTGTCAGAACAAGCTTCTTCTGGCAGAGCCTGACCAAAGGCCATGTTACTGCAGTGTTCAGACTGAAATCATCAAAATGACCTGAAAACTAGTCAGAACAAGCTTCTTCTGGCAGAGCCTTACAAAAGGACATGTTACTGCAGTTTTCAGACAAATCAGTAAAATGACCTGAAAACAAGTTGAAACTGTCAGAACAAGCTTCTTCTGGCAGAGCCTGACAAAAGGACATGCGACTGCAGTGTTCAGACTGAAATCATCAAAATGACCTGAAAACTAGTCAGAACAAGCTTCTTCTGGCAGAGCCTTACAAAAGGACATGTTACTGCAGTTTTCAGACAAATCAGTAAAATGACCTGAAAACAAGTTGAAACTGTCAGAACAAGCTTCTTCTGGCAGAGCCTGACAAAAGGACATGCGACTGCAGTGTTCAGACTGAAATCATCCAAATGACCTCAAAACAAGTTGAAACTGTCAGAACAAGCTTCTTCTGGCAGAGCCTGACCAAAGGCCATGTTACTGCAGTGTTCAGACTGAAATCATCAAAATGACCTGAAAACTAGTCAGAACAAGCTTCTTCTGGCAGAGCCTTACAAAAGGACATGTTACTGCAGTTTTCAGACAAATCAGTAAAATGACCTGAAAACAAGTTGAAACTGTCAGAAGAAGCTTCTTCTGGCAGAGCCTGACAAAAGGACATGCGACTGCAGTGTTCAGACTGAAATCATCAAAATGACCTGAAAACTAGTCAGAACAAGCTTCTTCTGGCAGAGCCTTACAAAAGGACATGTTACTGCATTTTTCAGACTGAAAGAAGAAAAATGACCTCGAAACAAGTTGAAACTGTCAGAACAAGCTTCTTCTGGCAGATGCTGACAAAAGGACATGTTACTGCAGTGTTCAGACTGAAATTAGTTAAATGACCTGAAAACAAGTTGAAACTGTCAGAACAAGCGTCTTCTGGCAGAGCCTGACCAAAGGACTTGTTACTGCAGTGTTCAGACAGGAATCATCCAAATGACCTCGAAACAAGTTGAAACTGTCAGAACAAGCTTCTTCTGGCAGAGCCTGACAAAAGGACATGCGACTGCAGTGTTCAGACTGAAATCATCCAAATGACCTCAAAACAAGTTGAAACTGTCAGAACAAGCTTCTTCTGGCAGAGCCTGACCAAAGGCCATGTTACTGCAGTGTTCAGACTGAAATCATCAAAATGACCTGAAAACTAGTCAGAACAAGCTTCTTCTGGCAGAGCCTTACAAAAGGACATGTTACTGCAGTTTTCAGACAAATCAGTAAAATGACCTGAAAACAAGTTGAAACTGTCAGAAGAAGCTTCTTCTGGCAGAGCCTGACAAAAGGACATGCGACTGCAGTGTTCAGACTGAAATCATCAAAATGACCTGAAAACTAGTCAGAACAAGCTTCTTCTGGCAGAGCCTTACAAAAGGACATGTTACTGCATTTTTCAGACTGAAAGAAGAAAAATGACCTCGAAACAAGTTGAAACTGTCAGAACAAGCTTCTTCTGGCAGATGCTGACAAAAGGACTTGTTACTGCAGTGTTCAGACAGGAATCATCCAAATGACCTCGAAACAAGTTGAAACTGTCAGAACAAGCTTCTTCCGGCAGATGCTGACAAAAGGACATGTTACTGCAGTGTTCAGACTGAAAGAAGAAAAATGACCTCAAAACACATTGAAACTGTCAGAACAAGCTTCTTCTGGCAGAGCCTGACCAAAGGCCATGTTACTGCAGTGTTCAGACTGAAATCATCAAAATGACCTGAAAACTAGTCAGAACAAGCTTCTTCTGGCAGAGCCTTACAAAAGGACATGTTACTGCAGTTTTCAGACAAATCAGTAAAATGACCTGAAAACAAGTTGAAACTGTCAGAACAAGCTTCTTCTGGCAGAGCCTGACAAAAGGACATGCGACTGCAGTGTTCAGACTGAAATCATCAAAATGACCTGAAAACTAGTCAGAACAAGCTTCTTCTGGCAGAGCCTTACAAAAGGACATGTTACTGCAGTTTTCAGACAAATCAGTAAAATGACCTGAAAACAAGTTGAAACTGTCAGAACAAGCTTCTTCTGGCAGAGCCTGACAAAAGGACATGCGACTGCAGTGTTCAGACTGAAATCATCCAAATGACCTCAAAACAAGTTGAAACTGTCAGAACAAGCTTCTTCTGGCAGAGCCTGACCAAAGGCCATGTTACTGCAGTGTTCAGACTGAAATCATCAAAATGACCTGAAAACTAGTCAGAACAAGCTTCTTCTGGCAGAGCCTTACAAAAGGACATGTTACTGCAGTTTTCAGACAAATCAGTAAAATGACCTGAAAACAAGTTGAAACTGTCAGAAGAAGCTTCTTCTGGCAGAGCCTGACAAAAGGACATGCGACTGCAGTGTTCAGACTGAAATCATCAAAATGACCTGAAAACTAGTCAGAACAAGCTTCTTCTGGCAGAGCCTTACAAAAGGACATGTTACTGCATTTTTCAGACTGAAAGAAGAAAAATGACCTCGAAACAAGTTGAAACTGTCAGAACAAGCTTCTTCTGGCAGATGCTGACAAAAGGACATGTTACTGCAGTGTTCAGACTGAAATTAGTTAAATGACCTGAAAACAAGTTGAAACTGTCAGAACAAGCGTCTTCTGGCAGAGCCTGACCAAAGGACTTGTTACTGCAGTGTTCAGACAGGAATCATCCAAATGACCTCGAAACAAGTTGAAACTGTCAGAACAAGCTTCTTCTGGCAGATGCTGACAAAAGGACTTGTTACTGCAGTTTTCAGACTGAAATTAGTAAAATGACCTGAAAACAAGTTGAAACTGTCAGAACAAGCTTCTTCTGGCAGAGCCTGACAAAAGGACTTGTTACTGCAGTGTTCAGACTGAAATTAGTAAAATGACCTGAAAACAAGTTGAAACTGTCAGAACAAGCTTCTTCCAGCAGATGCTGACAAAAGGACATGCTACTGCATTTTTCAGACTGAAAGAAGAAAAATGACCTCGAAACAAGTTGAAACTGTCAGAACAAGCTTCTTCTGGCAGATGCTGACAAAAGGACATGTTACTGCAGTGTTCAGACTGAAATTAGTTAAATGACCTGAAAACAAGTTGAAACTGTCAGAACAAGCGTCTTCTGGCAGAGCCTGACCAAAGGACTTGTTACTGCAGTGTTCAGACAGGAATCATCCAAATGACCTCGAAACAAGTTGAAACTGTCAGAACAAGCTTCTTCCGGCAGATGCTGACAAAAGGACATGTTACTGCAGTGTTCAGACTGAAAGAAGAAAAATGACCTCAAAACACGTTGAAACTGTCAGAACAAGCTTCTTCTGGCAGAGCCTGACCAAAGGCCATGTTACTGCAGTGTTCAGACTGAAATCATCAAAATGACCTGAAAACTAGTCAGAACAAGCTTCTTCTGGCAGAGCCTTACAAAAGGACATGTTACTGCAGTTTTCAGACAAATCAGTAAAATGACCTGAAAACAAGTTGAAACTGTCAGAACAAGCTTCTTCTGGCAGAGCCTGACCAAAGGACATGTTACTGCAGTGTTCAGACTGAAATCATCAAAATGACCTCAAAACAAGTTGAAACTGTCAGAACAAGCTTCTTCTGGCAGATGCTGACAAAAGGACTTGTTACTGCAGTTTTCAGACTGAAATTAGTAAAATGACCTGAAAACAAGTTGAAACTGTCAGAACAAGCTTCTTCTGGCAGAGCCTGACAAAAGGACTTGTTACTGCAGTGTTCAGACTGAAATTAGTAAAATGACCTGAAAACAAGTTGAAACTGTCAGAACAAGCTTTTTCCAGCAGATGCTGACAAAAGGACATGCTACTGCATTTTTCAGACTGAAAGAAGAAAAATGACCTCGAAACAAGTTGAAACTGTCAGAACAAGCTTCTTCTGGCAGATGCTGACAAAAGGACATGTTACTGCAGTGTTCAGACTGAAATTAGTTAAATGACCTGAAAACAAGTTGAAACTGTCAGAACAAGCGTCTTCTGGCAGAGCCTGACCAAAGGACTTGTTACTGCAGTGTTCAGACAGGAATCATCCAAATGACCTCGAAACAAGTTGAAACTGTCAGAACAAGCTTCTTCCGGCAGATGCTGACAAAAGGACATGTTACTGCAGTGTTCAGACTGAAAGAAGAAAAATGACCTCAAAACACGTTGAAACTGTCAGAACAAGCTTCTTCTGGCAGAGCCTGACCAAAGGCCATGTTACTGCAGTGTTCAGACTGAAATCATCAAAATGACCTGAAAACTAGTCAGAACAAGCTTCTTCTGGCAGAGCCTTACAAAAGGACATGTTACTGCAGTTTTCAGACAAATCAGTAAAATGACCTGAAAACAAGTTGAAACTGTCAGAACAAGCTTCTTCTGGCAGAGCCTGACCAAAGGACATGTTACTGCAGTGTTCAGACTGAAATCATCAAAATGACCTCAAAACAAGTTGAAACTGTCAGAACAAGCTTCTTCTGGCAGATGCTGACAAAAGGACTTGTTACTGCAGTTTTCAGACTGAAATTAGTAAAATGACCTGAAAACAAGTTGAAACTGTCAGAACAAGCTTCTTCTGGCAGAGCCTGACAAAAGGACTTGTTACTGCAGTGTTCAGACTGAAATTAGTAAAATGACCTGAAAACAAGTTGAAACTGTCAGAACAAGCTTCTTCCAGCAGATGCTGACAAAAGGACATGCTACTGCATTTTTCAGACTGAAAGAAGAAAAATGACCTCGAAACAAGTTGAAACTGTCAGAACAAGCTTCTTCTGGCAGATGCTGACAAAAGGACTTGTTACTGCAGTTTTCAGACTGAAATTAGTAAAATGACCTGAAAACAAGTTGAAACTGTCAGAACAAGCTTCTTCTGGCAGAGCCTGACAAAAGGACTTGTTACTGCAGTGTTCAGACTGAAATTAGTAAAATGACCTGAAAACAAGTTGAAACTGTCAGAACAAGCTTCTTCCAGCAGATGCTGACAAAAGGACATGCTACTGCATTTTTCAGACTGAAAGAAGAAAAATGACCTCGAAACAAGTTGAAACTGTCAGAACAAGCTTCTTCTGGCAGATGCTGACAAAAGGACATGTTACTGCAGTGTTCAGACTGAAATTAGTTAAATGACCTGAAAACAAGTTGAAACTGTCAGAACAAGCGTCTTCTGGCAGAGCCTGACCAAAGGACTTGTTACTGCAGTGTTCAGACAGGAATCATCCAAATGACCTCAAAACAAGTTGAAACTGTCAGAACAAGCTTCTTCTGGCAGATGCTGACAAAAGGACATGTTACTGCAGTGTTCAGACTGAAAGAAGAAAAATGACCTCAAAACACGTTGAAACTGTCAGAACAAGCTTCTTCTGGCAGAGCCTGACCAAAGGCCATGTTACTGCAGTGTTCAGACTGAAATCATCAAAATGACCTGAAAACTAGTCAGAACAAGCTTCTTCTGGCAGAGCCTTACAAAAGGACATGTTACTGCAGTTTTCAGACAAATCAGTAAAATGACCTGAAAACAAGTTGAAACTGTCAGAACAAGCTTCTTCCGGCAGATGCTGACAAAAGGACATGTTACTGCAGTGTTCAGACTGAAAGAAGAAAAATGACCTCAAAACACGTTGAAACTGTCAGAACAAGCTTCTTCTGGCAGAGCCTGACAAAAGGACATGCGACTGCAGTGTTCAGACTGAAATCATCAAAATGACCTGAAAACTAGTCAGAACAAGCTTCTTCTGGCAGAGCCTTACAAAAGGACATGTTACTGCATTTTTCAGACTGAAAGAAGAAAAATGACCTCGAAACAAGTTGAAACTGTCAGAACAAGCTTCTTCTGGCAGATGCTGACAAAAGGACATGTTACTGCAGTGTTCAGACTGAAATTAGTTAAATGACCTGAAAACAAGTTGAAACTGTCAGAACAAGCGTCTTCTGGCAGAGCCTGACCAAAGGACTTGTTACTGCAGTGTTCAGACAGGAATCATCCAAATGACCTCGAAACAAGTTGAAACTGTCAGAACAAGCTTCTTCTGGCAGATGCTGACAAAAGGACATGTTACTGCAGTGTTCAGACTGAAATTAGTTAAATGACCTGAAAACAAGTTGAAACTGTCAGAACAAGCGTCTTCTGGCAGAGCCTGACCAAAGGACTTGTTACTGCAGTGTTCAGACAGGAATCATCCAAATGACCTCGAAACAAGTTGAAACTGTCAGAACAAGCTTCTTCCGGCAGATGCTGACAAAAGGACATGTTACTGCAGTGTTCAGACTGAAAGAAGAAAAATGACCTCAAAACACGTTGAAACTGTCAGAACAAGCTTCTTCTGGCAGAGCCTGACCAAAGGCCATGTTACTGCAGTGTTCAGACTGAAATCATCAAAATGACCTGAAAACTAGTCAGAACAAGCTTCTTCTGGCAGAGCCTTACAAAAGGACATGTTACTGCAGTTTTCAGACAAATCAGTAAAATGACCTGAAAACAAGTTGAAACTGTCAGAACAAGCTTCTTCTGGCAGAGCCTGACCAAAGGACATGTTACTGCAGTGTTCAGACTGAAATCATCAAAATGACCTCAAAACAAGTTGAAACTGTCAGAACAAGCTTCTTCTGGCAGATGCTGACAAAAGGACTTGTTACTGCAGTTTTCAGACTGAAATTAGTAAAATGACCTGAAAACAAGTTGAAACTGTCAGAACAAGCTTCTTCTGGCAGAGCCTGACAAAAGGACTTGTTACTGCAGTGTTCAGACTGAAATTAGTAAAATGACCTGAAAACAAGTTGAAACTGTCAGAACAAGCTTTTTCCAGCAGATGCTGACAAAAGGACATGCTACTGCATTTTTCAGACTGAAAGAAGAAAAATGACCTCGAAACAAGTTGAAACTGTCAGAACAAGCTTCTTCTGGCAGATGCTGACAAAAGGACATGTTACTGCAGTGTTCAGACTGAAATTAGTTAAATGACCTGAAAACAAGTTGAAACTGTCAGAACAAGCGTCTTCTGGCAGAGCCTGACCAAAGGACTTGTTACTGCAGTGTTCAGACAGGAATCATCCAAATGACCTCGAAACAAGTTGAAACTGTCAGAACAAGCTTCTTCCGGCAGATGCTGACAAAAGGACATGTTACTGCAGTGTTCAGACTGAAAGAAGAAAAATGACCTCAAAACACGTTGAAACTGTCAGAACAAGCTTCTTCTGGCAGAGCCTGACCAAAGGCCATGTTACTGCAGTGTTCAGACTGAAATCATCAAAATGACCTGAAAACTAGTCAGAACAAGCTTCTTCTGGCAGAGCCTTACAAAAGGACATGTTACTGCAGTTTTCAGACAAATCAGTAAAATGACCTGAAAACAAGTTGAAACTGTCAGAACAAGCTTCTTCTGGCAGAGCCTGACCAAAGGACATGTTACTGCAGTGTTCAGACTGAAATCATCAAAATGACCTCAAAACAAGTTGAAACTGTCAGAACAAGCTTCTTCTGGCAGATGCTGACAAAAGGACTTGTTACTGCAGTTTTCAGACTGAAATTAGTAAAATGACCTGAAAACAAGTTGAAACTGTCAGAACAAGCTTCTTCTGGCAGAGCCTGACAAAAGGACTTGTTACTGCAGTGTTCAGACTGAAATTAGTAAAATGACCTGAAAACAAGTTGAAACTGTCAGAACAAGCTTCTTCCAGCAGATGCTGACAAAAGGACATGCTACTGCATTTTTCAGACTGAAAGAAGAAAAATGACCTCGAAACAAGTTGAAACTGTCAGAACAAGCTTCTTCTGGCAGATGCTGACAAAAGGACTTGTTACTGCAGTTTTCAGACTGAAATTAGTAAAATGACCTGAAAACAAGTTGAAACTGTCAGAACAAGCTTCTTCTGGCAGAGCCTGACAAAAGGACTTGTTACTGCAGTGTTCAGACTGAAATTAGTAAAATGACCTGAAAACAAGTTGAAACTGTCAGAACAAGCTTCTTCCAGCAGATGCTGACAAAAGGACATGCTACTGCATTTTTCAGACTGAAAGAAGAAAAATGACCTCGAAACAAGTTGAAACTGTCAGAACAAGCTTCTTCTGGCAGATGCTGACAAAAGGACATGTTACTGCAGTGTTCAGACTGAAATTAGTTAAATGACCTGAAAACAAGTTGAAACTGTCAGAACAAGCGTCTTCTGGCAGAGCCTGACCAAAGGACTTGTTACTGCAGTGTTCAGACAGGAATCATCCAAATGACCTCAAAACAAGTTGAAACTGTCAGAACAAGCTTCTTCTGGCAGATGCTGACAAAAGGACATGTTACTGCAGTGTTCAGACTGAAAGAAGAAAAATGACCTCAAAACATGTTGAAACTGTCAGAACAAGCTTCTTCTGGCAGAGCCTGACCAAAGGCCATGTTACTGCAGTGTTCAGACTGAAATCATCAAAATGACCTGAAAACTAGTCAGAACAAGCTTCTTCTGGCAGAGCCTTACAAAAGGACATGTTACTGCAGTTTTCAGACAAATCAGTAAAATGACCTGAAAACAAGTTGAAACTGTCAGAACAAGCTTCTTCCGGCAGATGCTGACAAAAGGACATGTTACTGCAGTGTTCAGACTGAAAGAAGAAAAATGACCTCAAAACACGTTGAAACTGTCAGAACAAGCTTCTTCTGGCAGAGCCTGACAAAAGGACATGCGACTGCAGTGTTCAGACTGAAATCATCAAAATGACCTGAAAACTAGTCAGAACAAGCTTCTTCTGGCAGAGCCTTACAAAAGGACATGTTACTGCATTTTTCAGACTGAAAGAAGAAAAATGACCTCGAAACAAGTTGAAACTGTCAGAACAAGCTTCTTCTGGCAGATGCTGACAAAAGGACATGTTACTGCAGTGTTCAGACTGAAATTAGTTAAATGACCTGAAAACAAGTTGAAACTGTCAGAACAAGCGTCTTCTGGCAGAGCCTGACCAAAGGACTTGTTACTGCAGTGTTCAGACAGGAATCATCCAAATGACCTCGAAACAAGTTGAAACTGTCAGAACAAGCTTCTTCCGGCAGATGCTGACAAAAGGACATGTTACTGCAGTTCTCAGACTGAAAGAAGAAAAATGACCTCAAAACACGTTGAAACTGTCAGAACAAGCTTCTTCTGGCAGAGCCTGACCAAAGGCCATGTTACTGCAGTGTTCAGACTGAAATCATCAAAATGACCTGAAAACTAGTCAGAACAAGCTTCTTCTGGCAGAGCCTTACAAAAGGACATGTTACTGCAGTTTTCAGACAAATCAGTAAAATGACCTGAAAACAAGTTGAAACTGTCAGAACAAGCTTCTTCTGGCAGAGCCTGACAAAAGGACATGCGACTGCAGTGTTCAGACTGAAATCATCAAAATGACCTGAAAACTAGTCAGAACAAGCTTCTTCTGGCAGAGCCTTACAAAAGGACATGTTACTGCAGTTTTCAGACAAATCAGTAAAATGACCTGAAAACAAGTTGAAACTGTCAGAACAAGCTTCTTCTGGCAGAGCCTGACAAAAGGACATGCGACTGCAGTGTTCAGACTGAAATCATCCAAATGACCTCAAAACAAGTTGAAACTGTCAGAACAAGCTTCTTCTGGCAGAGCCTGACCAAAGGCCATGTTACTGCAGTGTTCAGACTGAAATCATCAAAATGACCTGAAAACTAGTCAGAACAAGCTTCTTCTGGCAGAGCCTTACAAAAGGACATGTTACTGCAGTTTTCAGACAAATCAGTAAAATGACCTGAAAACAAGTTGAAACTGTCAGAAGAAGCTTCTTCTGGCAGAGCCTGACAAAAGGACATGCGACTGCAGTGTTCAGACTGAAATCATCAAAATGACCTGAAAACTAGTCAGAACAAGCTTCTTCTGGCAGAGCCTTACAAAAGGACATGTTACTGCATTTTTCAGACTGAAAGAAGAAAAATGACCTCGAAACAAGTTGAAACTGTCAGAACAAGCTTCTTCTGGCAGATGCTGACAAAAGGACATGTTACTGCAGTGTTCAGACTGAAATTAGTTAAATGACCTGAAAACAAGTTGAAACTGTCAGAACAAGCGTCTTCTGGCAGAGCCTGACCAAAGGACTTGTTACTGCAGTGTTCAGACAGGAATCATCCAAATGACCTCGAAACAAGTTGAAACTGTCAGAACAAGCTTCTTCTGGCAGAGCCTGACAAAAGGACATGCGACTGCAGTGTTCAGACTGAAATCATCCAAATGACCTCAAAACAAGTTGAAACTGTCAGAACAAGCTTCTTCTGGCAGAGCCTGACCAAAGGCCATGTTACTGCAGTGTTCAGACTGAAATCATCAAAATGACCTGAAAACTAGTCAGAACAAGCTTCTTCTGGCAGAGCCTTACAAAAGGACATGTTACTGCAGTTTTCAGACAAATCAGTAAAATGACCTGAAAACAAGTTGAAACTGTCAGAAGAAGCTTCTTCTGGCAGAGCCTGACAAAAGGACATGCGACTGCAGTGTTCAGACTGAAATCATCAAAATGACCTGAAAACTAGTCAGAACAAGCTTCTTCTGGCAGAGCCTTACAAAAGGACATGTTACTGCATTTTTCAGACTGAAAGAAGAAAAATGACCTCGAAACAAGTTGAAACTGTCAGAACAAGCTTCTTCTGGCAGATGCTGACAAAAGGACTTGTTACTGCAGTGTTCAGACAGGAATCATCCAAATGACCTCGAAACAAGTTGAAACTGTCAGAACAAGCTTCTTCCGGCAGATGCTGACAAAAGGACATGTTACTGCAGTGTTCAGACTGAAAGAAGAAAAATGACCTCAAAACACATTGAAACTGTCAGAACAAGCTTCTTCTGGCAGAGCCTGACCAAAGGCCATGTTACTGCAGTGTTCAGACTGAAATCATCAAAATGACCTGAAAACTAGTCAGAACAAGCTTCTTCTGGCAGAGCCTTACAAAAGGACATGTTACTGCAGTTTTCAGACAAATCAGTAAAATGACCTGAAAACAAGTTGAAACTGTCAGAACAAGCTTCTTCTGGCAGAGCCTGACAAAAGGACATGCGACTGCAGTGTTCAGACTGAAATCATCAAAATGACCTGAAAACTAGTCAGAACAAGCTTCTTCTGGCAGAGCCTTACAAAAGGACATGTTACTGCAGTTTTCAGACAAATCAGTAAAATGACCTGAAAACAAGTTGAAACTGTCAGAACAAGCTTCTTCTGGCAGAGCCTGACAAAAGGACATGCGACTGCAGTGTTCAGACTGAAATCATCCAAATGACCTCAAAACAAGTTGAAACTGTCAGAACAAGCTTCTTCTGGCAGAGCCTGACCAAAGGCCATGTTACTGCAGTGTTCAGACTGAAATCATGAAAATGACCTGAAAACTAGTCAGAACAAGCTTCTTCTGGCAGAGCCTTACAAAAGGACATGTTACTGCAGTTTTCAGACAAATCAGTAAAATGACCTGAAAACAAGTTGAAACTGTCAGAACAAGCTTCTTCTGGCAGAGCCTGACAAAAGGACATGCGACTGCAGTGTTCAGACTGAAATCATCAAAATGACCTGAAAACTAGTCAGAACAAGCTTCTTCTGGCAGAGCCTTACAAAAGGACATGTTACTGCAGTTTTCAGACAAATCAGTAAAATGACCTGAAAACAAGTTGAAACTGTCAGAACAAGCTTCTTCTGGCAGAGCCTGACAAAAGGACATGCGACTGCAGTGTTCAGACTGAAATCATCCAAATGACCTCAAAACAAGTTGAAACTGTCAGAACAAGCTTCTTCTGGCAGAGCCTGACCAAAGGCCATGTTACTGCAGTGTTCAGACTGAAATCATCAAAATGACCTGAAAACTAGTCAGAACAAGCTTCTTCTGGCAGAGCCTTACAAAAGGACATGTTACTGCAGTTTTCAGACAAATCAGTAAAATGACCTGAAAACAAGTTGAAACTGTCAGAAGAAGCTTCTTCTGGCAGAGCCTGACAAAAGGACATGCGACTGCAGTGTTCAGACTGAAATCATCAAAATGACCTGAAAACTAGTCAGAACAAGCTTCTTCTGGCAGAGCCTTACAAAAGGACATGTTACTGCATTTTTCAGACTGAAAGAAGAAAAATGACCTCGAAACAAGTTGAAACTGTCAGAACAAGCTTCTTCTGGCAGATGCTGACAAAAGGACATGTTACTGCAGTGTTCAGACTGAAATTAGTTAAATGACCTGAAAACAAGTTGAAACTGTCAGAACAAGCGTCTTCTGGCAGAGCCTGACCAAAGGACTTGTTACTGCAGTGTTCAGACAGGAATCATCCAAATGACCTCGAAACAAGTTGAAACTGTCAGAACAAGCTTCTTCTGGCAGAGCCTGACAAAAGGACATGCGACTGCAGTGTTCAGACTGAAATCATCCAAATGACCTCAAAACAAGTTGAAACTGTCAGAACAAGCTTCTTCTGGCAGAGCCTGACCAAAGGCCATGTTACTGCAGTGTTCAGACTGAAATCATCAAAATGACCTGAAAACTAGTCAGAACAAGCTTCTTCTGGCAGAGCCTTACAAAAGGACATGTTACTGCAGTTTTCAGACAAATCAGTAAAATGACCTGAAAACAAGTTGAAACTGTCAGAAGAAGCTTCTTCTGGCAGAGCCTGACAAAAGGACATGCGACTGCAGTGTTCAGACTGAAATCATCAAAATGACCTGAAAACTAGTCAGAACAAGCTTCTTCTGGCAGAGCCTTACAAAAGGACATGTTACTGCATTTTTCAGACTGAAAGAAGAAAAATGACCTCGAAACAAGTTGAAACTGTCAGAACAAGCTTCTTCTGGCAGATGCTGACAAAAGGACTTGTTACTGCAGTGTTCAGACAGGAATCATCCAAATGACCTCGAAACAAGTTGAAACTGTCAGAACAAGCTTCTTCCGGCAGATGCTGACAAAAGGACATGTTACTGCAGTGTTCAGACTGAAAGAAGAAAAATGACCTCAAAACACATTGAAACTGTCAGAACAAGCTTCTTCTGGCAGAGCCTGACCAAAGGCCATGTTACTGCAGTGTTCAGACTGAAATCATCAAAATGACCTGAAAACTAGTCAGAACAAGCTTCTTCTGGCAGAGCCTTACAAAAGGACATGTTACTGCAGTTTTCAGACAAATCAGTAAAATGACCTGAAAACAAGTTGAAACTGTCAGAACAAGCTTCTTCTGGCAGAGCCTGACAAAAGGACATGCGACTGCAGTGTTCAGACTGAAATCATCAAAATGACCTGAAAACTAGTCAGAACAAGCTTCTTCTGGCAGAGCCTTACAAAAGGACATGTTACTGCAGTTTTCAGACAAATCAGTAAAATGACCTGAAAACAAGTTGAAACTGTCAGAACAAGCTTCTTCTGGCAGAGCCTGACAAAAGGACATGCGACTGCAGTGTTCAGACTGAAATCATCCAAATGACCTCAAAACAAGTTGAAACTGTCAGAACAAGCTTCTTCTGGCAGAGCCTGACCAAAGGCCATGTTACTGCAGTGTTCAGACTGAAATCATCAAAATGACCTGAAAACTAGTCAGAACAAGCTTCTTCTGGCAGAGCCTTACAAAAGGACATGTTACTGCAGTTTTCAGACAAATCAGTAAAATGACCTGAAAACAAGTTGAAACTGTCAGAAGAAGCTTCTTCTGGCAGAGCCTGACAAAAGGACATGCGACTGCAGTGTTCAGACTGAAATCATCAAAATGACCTGAAAACTAGTCAGAACAAGCTTCTTCTGGCAGAGCCTTACAAAAGGACATGTTACTGCATTTTTCAGACTGAAAGAAGAAAAATGACCTCGAAACAAGTTGAAACTGTCAGAACAAGCTTCTTCTGGCAGATGCTGACAAAAGGACATGTTACTGCAGTGTTCAGACTGAAATTAGTTAAATGACCTGAAAACAAGTTGAAACTGTCAGAACAAGCGTCTTCTGGCAGAGCCTGACCAAAGGACTTGTTACTGCAGTGTTCAGACAGGAATCATCCAAATGACCTCGAAACAAGTTGAAACTGTCAGAACAAGCTTCTTCTGGCAGATGCTGACAAAAGGACTTGTTACTGCAGTTTTCAGACTGAAATTAGTAAAATGACCTGAAAACAAGTTGAAACTGTCAGAACAAGCTTCTTCTGGCAGAGCCTGACAAAAGGACTTGTTACTGCAGTGTTCAGACTGAAATTAGTAAAATGACCTGAAAACAAGTTGAAACTGTCAGAACAAGCTTCTTCCAGCAGATGCTGACAAAAGGACATGCTACTGCATTTTTCAGACTGAAAGAAGAAAAATGACCTCGAAACAAGTTGAAACTGTCAGAACAAGCTTCTTCTGGCAGATGCTGACAAAAGGACATGTTACTGCAGTGTTCAGACTGAAATTAGTTAAATGACCTGAAAACAAGTTGAAACTGTCAGAACAAGCGTCTTCTGGCAGAGCCTGACCAAAGGACTTGTTACTGCAGTGTTCAGACAGGAATCATCCAAATGACCTCGAAACAAGTTGAAACTGTCAGAACAAGCTTCTTCCGGCAGATGCTGACAAAAGGACATGTTACTGCAGTGTTCAGACTGAAAGAAGAAAAATGACCTCAAAACACGTTGAAACTGTCAGAACAAGCTTCTTCTGGCAGAGCCTGACCAAAGGCCATGTTACTGCAGTGTTCAGACTGAAATCATCAAAATGACCTGAAAACTAGTCAGAACAAGCTTCTTCTGGCAGAGCCTTACAAAAGGACATGTTACTGCAGTTTTCAGACAAATCAGTAAAATGACCTGAAAACAAGTTGAAACTGTCAGAACAAGCTTCTTCTGGCAGAGCCTGACCAAAGGACATGTTACTGCAGTGTTCAGACTGAAATCATCAAAATGACCTCAAAACAAGTTGAAACTGTCAGAACAAGCTTCTTCTGGCAGATGCTGACAAAAGGACTTGTTACTGCAGTTTTCAGACTGAAATTAGTAAAATGACCTGAAAACAAGTTGAAACTGTCAGAACAAGCTTCTTCTGGCAGAGCCTGACAAAAGGACTTGTTACTGCAGTGTTCAGACTGAAATTAGTAAAATGACCTGAAAACAAGTTGAAACTGTCAGAACAAGCTTTTTCCAGCAGATGCTGACAAAAGGACATGCTACTGCATTTTTCAGACTGAAAGAAGAAAAATGACCTCGAAACAAGTTGAAACTGTCAGAACAAGCTTCTTCTGGCAGATGCTGACAAAAGGACATGTTACTGCAGTGTTCAGACTGAAATTAGTTAAATGACCTGAAAACAAGTTGAAACTGTCAGAACAAGCGTCTTCTGGCAGAGCCTGACCAAAGGACTTGTTACTGCAGTGTTCAGACAGGAATCATCCAAATGACCTCGAAACAAGTTGAAACTGTCAGAACAAGCTTCTTCCGGCAGATGCTGACAAAAGGACATGTTACTGCAGTGTTCAGACTGAAAGAAGAAAAATGACCTCAAAACACGTTGAAACTGTCAGAACAAGCTTCTTCTGGCAGAGCCTGACCAAAGGCCATGTTACTGCAGTGTTCAGACTGAAATCATCAAAATGACCTGAAAACTAGTCAGAACAAGCTTCTTCTGGCAGAGCCTTACAAAAGGACATGTTACTGCAGTTTTCAGACAAATCAGTAAAATGACCTGAAAACAAGTTGAAACTGTCAGAACAAGCTTCTTCTGGCAGAGCCTGACCAAAGGACATGTTACTGCAGTGTTCAGACTGAAATCATCAAAATGACCTCAAAACAAGTTGAAACTGTCAGAACAAGCTTCTTCTGGCAGATGCTGACAAAAGGACTTGTTACTGCAGTTTTCAGACTGAAATTAGTAAAATGACCTGAAAACAAGTTGAAACTGTCAGAACAAGCTTCTTCTGGCAGAGCCTGACAAAAGGACTTGTTACTGCAGTGTTCAGACTGAAATTAGTAAAATGACCTGAAAACAAGTTGAAACTGTCAGAACAAGCTTCTTCCAGCAGATGCTGACAAAAGGACATGCTACTGCATTTTTCAGACTGAAAGAAGAAAAATGACCTCGAAACAAGTTGAAACTGTCAGAACAAGCTTCTTCTGGCAGATGCTGACAAAAGGACTTGTTACTGCAGTTTTCAGACTGAAATTAGTAAAATGACCTGAAAACAAGTTGAAACTGTCAGAACAAGCTTCTTCTGGCAGAGCCTGACAAAAGGACTTGTTACTGCAGTGTTCAGACTGAAATTAGTAAAATGACCTGAAAACAAGTTGAAACTGTCAGAACAAGCTTCTTCCAGCAGATGCTGACAAAAGGACATGCTACTGCATTTTTCAGACTGAAAGAAGAAAAATGACCTCGAAACAAGTTGAAACTGTCAGAACAAGCTTCTTCTGGCAGATGCTGACAAAAGGACATGTTACTGCAGTGTTCAGACTGAAATTAGTTAAATGACCTGAAAACAAGTTGAAACTGTCAGAACAAGCGTCTTCTGGCAGAGCCTGACCAAAGGACTTGTTACTGCAGTGTTCAGACAGGAATCATCCAAATGACCTCAAAACAAGTTGAAACTGTCAGAACAAGCTTCTTCTGGCAGATGCTGACAAAAGGACATGTTACTGCAGTGTTCAGACTGAAAGAAGAAAAATGACCTCAAAACACGTTGAAACTGTCAGAACAAGCTTCTTCTGGCAGAGCCTGACCAAAGGCCATGTTACTGCAGTGTTCAGACTGAAATCATCAAAATGACCTGAAAACTAGTCAGAACAAGCTTCTTCTGGCAGAGCCTTACAAAAGGACATGTTACTGCAGTTTTCAGACAAATCAGTAAAATGACCTGAAAACAAGTTGAAACTGTCAGAACAAGCTTCTTCCGGCAGATGCTGACAAAAGGACATGTTACTGCAGTGTTCAGACTGAAAGAAGAAAAATGACCTCAAAACACGTTGAAACTGTCAGAACAAGCTTCTTCTGGCAGAGCCTGACAAAAGGACATGCGACTGCAGTGTTCAGACTGAAATCATCAAAATGACCTGAAAACTAGTCAGAACAAGCTTCTTCTGGCAGAGCCTTACAAAAGGACATGTTACTGCATTTTTCAGACTGAAAGAAGAAAAATGACCTCGAAACAAGTTGAAACTGTCAGAACAAGCTTCTTCTGGCAGATGCTGACAAAAGGACATGTTACTGCAGTGTTCAGACTGAAATTAGTTAAATGACCTGAAAACAAGTTGAAACTGTCAGAACAAGCGTCTTCTGGCAGAGCCTGACCAAAGGACTTGTTACTGCAGTGTTCAGACAGGAATCATCCAAATGACCTCGAAACAAGTTGAAACTGTCAGAACAAGCTTCTTCTGGCAGATGCTGACAAAAGGACATGTTACTGCAGTGTTCAGACTGAAATTAGTTAAATGACCTGAAAACAAGTTGAAACTGTCAGAACAAGCGTCTTCTGGCAGAGCCTGACCAAAGGACTTGTTACTGCAGTGTTCAGACAGGAATCATCCAAATGACCTCGAAACAAGTTGAAACTGTCAGAACAAGCTTCTTCCGGCAGATGCTGACAAAAGGACATGTTACTGCAGTGTTCAGACTGAAAGAAGAAAAATGACCTCAAAACACGTTGAAACTGTCAGAACAAGCTTCTTCTGGCAGAGCCTGACCAAAGGCCATGTTACTGCAGTGTTCAGACTGAAATCATCAAAATGACCTGAAAACTAGTCAGAACAAGCTTCTTCTGGCAGAGCCTTACAAAAGGACATGTTACTGCAGTTTTCAGACAAATCAGTAAAATGACCTGAAAACAAGTTGAAACTGTCAGAACAAGCTTCTTCTGGCAGAGCCTGACCAAAGGACATGTTACTGCAGTGTTCAGACTGAAATCATCAAAATGACCTCAAAACAAGTTGAAACTGTCAGAACAAGCTTCTTCTGGCAGATGCTGACAAAAGGACTTGTTACTGCAGTTTTCAGACTGAAATTAGTAAAATGACCTGAAAACAAGTTGAAACTGTCAGAACAAGCTTCTTCTGGCAGAGCCTGACAAAAGGACTTGTTACTGCAGTGTTCAGACTGAAATTAGTAAAATGACCTGAAAACAAGTTGAAACTGTCAGAACAAGCTTTTTCCAGCAGATGCTGACAAAAGGACATGCTACTGCATTTTTCAGACTGAAAGAAGAAAAATGACCTCGAAACAAGTTGAAACTGTCAGAACAAGCTTCTTCTGGCAGATGCTGACAAAAGGACATGTTACTGCAGTGTTCAGACTGAAATTAGTTAAATGACCTGAAAACAAGTTGAAACTGTCAGAACAAGCGTCTTCTGGCAGAGCCTGACCAAAGGACTTGTTACTGCAGTGTTCAGACAGGAATCATCCAAATGACCTCGAAACAAGTTGAAACTGTCAGAACAAGCTTCTTCCGGCAGATGCTGACAAAAGGACATGTTACTGCAGTGTTCAGACTGAAAGAAGAAAAATGACCTCAAAACACGTTGAAACTGTCAGAACAAGCTTCTTCTGGCAGAGCCTGACCAAAGGCCATGTTACTGCAGTGTTCAGACTGAAATCATCAAAATGACCTGAAAACTAGTCAGAACAAGCTTCTTCTGGCAGAGCCTTACAAAAGGACATGTTACTGCAGTTTTCAGACAAATCAGTAAAATGACCTGAAAACAAGTTGAAACTGTCAGAACAAGCTTCTTCTGGCAGAGCCTGACCAAAGGACATGTTACTGCAGTGTTCAGACTGAAATCATCAAAATGACCTCAAAACAAGTTGAAACTGTCAGAACAAGCTTCTTCTGGCAGATGCTGACAAAAGGACTTGTTACTGCAGTTTTCAGACTGAAATTAGTAAAATGACCTGAAAACAAGTTGAAACTGTCAGAACAAGCTTCTTCTGGCAGAGCCTGACAAAAGGACTTGTTACTGCAGTGTTCAGACTGAAATTAGTAAAATGACCTGAAAACAAGTTGAAACTGTCAGAACAAGCTTCTTCCAGCAGATGCTGACAAAAGGACATGCTACTGCATTTTTCAGACTGAAAGAAGAAAAATGACCTCGAAACAAGTTGAAACTGTCAGAACAAGCTTCTTCTGGCAGATGCTGACAAAAGGACTTGTTACTGCAGTTTTCAGACTGAAATTAGTAAAATGACCTGAAAACAAGTTGAAACTGTCAGAACAAGCTTCTTCTGGCAGAGCCTGACAAAAGGACTTGTTACTGCAGTGTTCAGACTGAAATTAGTAAAATGACCTGAAAACAAGTTGAAACTGTCAGAACAAGCTTCTTCCAGCAGATGCTGACAAAAGGACATGCTACTGCATTTTTCAGACTGAAAGAAGAAAAATGACCTCGAAACAAGTTGAAACTGTCAGAACAAGCTTCTTCTGGCAGATGCTGACAAAAGGACATGTTACTGCAGTGTTCAGACTGAAATTAGTTAAATGACCTGAAAACAAGTTGAAACTGTCAGAACAAGCGTCTTCTGGCAGAGCCTGACCAAAGGACTTGTTACTGCAGTGTTCAGACAGGAATCATCCAAATGACCTCAAAACAAGTTGAAACTGTCAGAACAAGCTTCTTCTGGCAGATGCTGACAAAAGGACATGTTACTGCAGTGTTCAGACTGAAAGAAGAAAAATGACCTCAAAACACGTTGAAACTGTCAGAACAAGCTTCTTCTGGCAGAGCCTGACCAAAGGCCATGTTACTGCAGTGTTCAGACTGAAATCATCAAAATGACCTGAAAACTAGTCAGAACAAGCTTCTTCTGGCAGAGCCTTACAAAAGGACATGTTACTGCAGTTTTCAGACAAATCAGTAAAATGACCTGAAAACAAGTTGAAACTGTCAGAACAAGCTTCTTCCGGCAGATGCTGACAAAAGGACATGTTACTGCAGTGTTCAGACTGAAAGAAGAAAAATGACCTCAAAACACGTTGAAACTGTCAGAACAAGCTTCTTCTGGCAGAGCCTGACAAAAGGACATGCGACTGCAGTGTTCAGACTGAAATCATCAAAATGACCTGAAAACTAGTCAGAACAAGCTTCTTCTGGCAGAGCCTTACAAAAGGACATGTTACTGCATTTTTCAGACTGAAAGAAGAAAAATGACCTCGAAACAAGTTGAAACTGTCAGAACAAGCTTCTTCTGGCAGATGCTGACAAAAGGACATGTTACTGCAGTGTTCAGACTGAAATTAGTTAAATGACCTGAAAACAAGTTGAAACTGTCAGAACAAGCGTCTTCTGGCAGAGCCTGACCAAAGGACTTGTTACTGCAGTGTTCAGACAGGAATCATCCAAATGACCTCGAAACAAGTTGAAACTGTCAGAACAAGCTTCTTCCGGCAGATGCTGACAAAAGGACATGTTACTGCAGTTCTCAGACTGAAAGAAGAAAAATGACCTCAAAACACGTTGAAACTGTCAGAACAAGCTTCTTCTGGCAGAGCCTGACCAAAGGCCATGTTACTGCAGTGTTCAGACTGAAATCATCAAAATGACCTGAAAACTAGTCAGAACAAGCTTCTTCTGGCAGAGCCTTACAAAAGGACATGTTACTGCAGTTTTCAGACAAATCAGTAAAATGACCTGAAAACAAGTTGAAACTGTCAGAACAAGCTTCTTCTGGCAGAGCCTGACAAAAGGACATGCGACTGCAGTGTTCAGACTGAAATCATCAAAATGACCTGAAAACTAGTCAGAACAAGCTTCTTCTGGCAGAGCCTTACAAAAGGACATGTTACTGCAGTTTTCAGACAAATCAGTAAAATGACCTGAAAACAAGTTGAAACTGTCAGAACAAGCTTCTTCTGGCAGAGCCTGACAAAAGGACATGCGACTGCAGTGTTCAGACTGAAATCATCCAAATGACCTCAAAACAAGTTGAAACTGTCAGAACAAGCTTCTTCTGGCAGAGCCTGACCAAAGGCCATGTTACTGCAGTGTTCAGACTGAAATCATCAAAATGACCTGAAAACTAGTCAGAACAAGCTTCTTCTGGCAGAGCCTTACAAAAGGACATGTTACTGCAGTTTTCAGACAAATCAGTAAAATGACCTGAAAACAAGTTGAAACTGTCAGAAGAAGCTTCTTCTGGCAGAGCCTGACAAAAGGACATGCGACTGCAGTGTTCAGACTGAAATCATCAAAATGACCTGAAAACTAGTCAGAACAAGCTTCTTCTGGCAGAGCCTTACAAAAGGACATGTTACTGCATTTTTCAGACTGAAAGAAGAAAAATGACCTCGAAACAAGTTGAAACTGTCAGAACAAGCTTCTTCTGGCAGATGCTGACAAAAGGACATGTTACTGCAGTGTTCAGACTGAAATTAGTTAAATGACCTGAAAACAAGTTGAAACTGTCAGAACAAGCGTCTTCTGGCAGAGCCTGACCAAAGGACTTGTTACTGCAGTGTTCAGACAGGAATCATCCAAATGACCTCGAAACAAGTTGAAACTGTCAGAACAAGCTTCTTCTGGCAGAGCCTGACAAAAGGACATGCGACTGCAGTGTTCAGACTGAAATCATCCAAATGACCTCAAAACAAGTTGAAACTGTCAGAACAAGCTTCTTCTGGCAGAGCCTGACCAAAGGCCATGTTACTGCAGTGTTCAGACTGAAATCATCAAAATGACCTGAAAACTAGTCAGAACAAGCTTCTTCTGGCAGAGCCTTACAAAAGGACATGTTACTGCAGTTTTCAGACAAATCAGTAAAATGACCTGAAAACAAGTTGAAACTGTCAGAAGAAGCTTCTTCTGGCAGAGCCTGACAAAAGGACATGCGACTGCAGTGTTCAGACTGAAATCATCAAAATGACCTGAAAACTAGTCAGAACAAGCTTCTTCTGGCAGAGCCTTACAAAAGGACATGTTACTGCATTTTTCAGACTGAAAGAAGAAAAATGACCTCGAAACAAGTTGAAACTGTCAGAACAAGCTTCTTCTGGCAGATGCTGACAAAAGGACTTGTTACTGCAGTGTTCAGACAGGAATCATCCAAATGACCTCGAAACAAGTTGAAACTGTCAGAACAAGCTTCTTCCGGCAGATGCTGACAAAAGGACATGTTACTGCAGTGTTCAGACTGAAAGAAGAAAAATGACCTCAAAACACATTGAAACTGTCAGAACAAGCTTCTTCTGGCAGAGCCTGACCAAAGGCCATGTTACTGCAGTGTTCAGACTGAAATCATCAAAATGACCTGAAAACTAGTCAGAACAAGCTTCTTCTGGCAGAGCCTTACAAAAGGACATGTTACTGCAGTTTTCAGACAAATCAGTAAAATGACCTGAAAACAAGTTGAAACTGTCAGAACAAGCTTCTTCTGGCAGAGCCTGACAAAAGGACATGCGACTGCAGTGTTCAGACTGAAATCATCAAAATGACCTGAAAACTAGTCAGAACAAGCTTCTTCTGGCAGAGCCTTACAAAAGGACATGTTACTGCAGTTTTCAGACAAATCAGTAAAATGACCTGAAAACAAGTTGAAACTGTCAGAACAAGCTTCTTCTGGCAGAGCCTGACAAAAGGACATGCGACTGCAGTGTTCAGACTGAAATCATCCAAATGACCTCAAAACAAGTTGAAACTGTCAGAACAAGCTTCTTCTGGCAGAGCCTGACCAAAGGCCATGTTACTGCAGTGTTCAGACTGAAATCATCAAAATGACCTGAAAACTAGTCAGAACAAGCTTCTTCTGGCAGAGCCTTACAAAAGGACATGTTACTGCAGTTTTCAGACAAATCAGTAAAATGACCTGAAAACAAGTTGAAACTGTCAGAACAAGCTTCTTCTGGCAGAGCCTGACCAAAGGACATGTTACTGCAGTGTTCAGACTGAAATCATCAAAATGACCTCAAAACAAGTTGAAACTGTCAGAACAAGCTTCTTCTGGCAGATGCTGACAAAAGGACTTGTTACTGCAGTTTTCAGACTGAAATTAGTAAAATGACCTGAAAACAAGTTGAAACTGTCAGAACAAGCTTCTTCTGGCAGAGCCTGACAAAAGGACTTGTTACTGCAGTGTTCAGACTGAAATTAGTAAAATGACCTGAAAACAAGTTGAAACTGTCAGAACAAGCTTTTTCCAGCAGATGCTGACAAAAGGACATGCTACTGCATTTTTCAGACTGAAAGAAGAAAAATGACCTCGAAACAAGTTGAAACTGTCAGAACAAGCTTCTTCTGGCAGATGCTGACAAAAGGACATGTTACTGCAGTGTTCAGACTGAAATTAGTTAAATGACCTGAAAACAAGTTGAAACTGTCAGTACAAGCGTCTTCTGGCAGAGCCTGACCAAAGGACTTGTTACTGCAGTGTTCAGACAGGAATCATCCAAATGACCTCGAAACAAGTTGAAACTGTCAGAACAAGCTTCTTCTGGCAGATGCTGACAAAAGGACTTGTTACTGCAGTTTTCAGACTGAAATTAGTAAAATGACCTGAAAACAAGTTGAAACTGTCAGAACAAGCTTCTTCTGGCAGAGCCTGACAAAAGGACTTGTTACTGCAGTGTTCAGACTGAAATTAGTAAAATGACCTGAAAACAAGTTGAAACTGTCAGAACAAGCTTCTTCCAGCAGATGCTGACAAAAGGACATGCTACTGCATTTTTCAGACTGAAAGAAGAAAAATGACCTCGAAACAAGTTGAAACTGTCAGAACAAGCTTCTTCTGGCAGATGCTGACAAAAGGACATGTTACTGCAGTGTTCAGACTGAAATTAGTTAAATGACCTGAAAACAAGTTGAAACTGTCAGAACAAGCGTCTTCTGGCAGAGCCTGACCAAAGGACTTGTTACTGCAGTGTTCAGACAGGAATCATCCAAATGACCTCGAAACAAGTTGAAACTGTCAGAACAAGCTTCTTCCGGCAGATGCTGACAAAAGGACATGTTACTGCAGTGTTCAGACTGAAAGAAGAAAAATGACCTCAAAACACGTTGAAACTGTCAGAACAAGCTTCTTCTGGCAGAGCCTGACCAAAGGCCATGTTACTGCAGTGTTCAGACTGAAATCATCAAAATGACCTGAAAACTAGTCAGAACAAGCTTCTTCTGGCAGAGCCTTACAAAAGGACATGTTACTGCAGTTTTCAGACAAATCAGTAAAATGACCTGAAAACAAGTTGAAACTGTCAGAACAAGCTTCTTCTGGCAGAGCCTGACCAAAGGACATGTTACTGCAGTGTTCAGACTGAAATCATCAAAATGACCTCAAAACAAGTTGAAACTGTCAGAACAAGCTTCTTCTGGCAGATGCTGACAAAAGGACTTGTTACTGCAGTTTTCAGACTGAAATTAGTAAAATGACCTGAAAACAAGTTGAAACTGTCAGAACAAGCTTCTTCTGGCAGAGCCTGACAAAAGGACTTGTTACTGCAGTGTTCAGACTGAAATTAGTAAAATGACCTGAAAACAAGTTGAAACTGTCAGAACAAGCTTTTTCCAGCAGATGCTGACAAAAGGACATGCTACTGCATTTTTCAGACTGAAAGAAGAAAAATGACCTCGAAACAAGTTGAAACTGTCAGAACAAGCTTCTTCTGGCAGATGCTGACAAAAGGACATGTTACTGCAGTGTTCAGACTGAAATTAGTTAAATGACCTGAAAACAAGTTGAAACTGTCAGAACAAGCGTCTTCTGGCAGAGCCTGACCAAAGGACTTGTTACTGCAGTGTTCAGACAGGAATCATCCAAATGACCTCGAAACAAGTTGAAACTGTCAGAACAAGCTTCTTCCGGCAGATGCTGACAAAAGGACATGTTACTGCAGTGTTCAGACTGAAAGAAGAAAAATGACCTCAAAACACGTTGAAACTGTCAGAACAAGCTTCTTCTGGCAGAGCCTGACCAAAGGCCATGTTACTGCAGTGTTCAGACTGAAATCATCAAAATGACCTGAAAACTAGTCAGAACAAGCTTCTTCTGGCAGAGCCTTACAAAAGGACATGTTACTGCAGTTTTCAGACAAATCAGTAAAATGACCTGAAAACAAGTTGAAACTGTCAGAACAAGCTTCTTCTGGCAGAGCCTGACCAAAGGACATGTTACTGCAGTGTTCAGACTGAAATCATCAAAATGACCTCAAAACAAGTTGAAACTGTCAGAACAAGCTTCTTCTGGCAGATGCTGACAAAAGGACTTGTTACTGCAGTTTTCAGACTGAAATTAGTAAAATGACCTGAAAACAAGTTGAAACTGTCAGAACAAGCTTCTTCTGGCAGAGCCTGACAAAAGGACTTGTTACTGCAGTGTTCAGACTGAAATTAGTAAAATGACCTGAAAACAAGTTGAAACTGTCAGAACAAGCTTCTTCCAGCAGATGCTGACAAAAGGACATGCTACTGCATTTTTCAGACTGAAAGAAGAAAAATGACCTCGAAACAAGTTGAAACTGTCAGAACAAGCTTCTTCTGGCAGATGCTGACAAAAGGACTTGTTACTGCAGTTTTCAGACTGAAATTAGTAAAATGACCTGAAAACAAGTTGAAACTGTCAGAACAAGCTTCTTCTGGCAGAGCCTGACAAAAGGACTTGTTACTGCAGTGTTCAGACTGAAATTAGTAAAATGACCTGAAAACAAGTTGAAACTGTCAGAACAAGCTTCTTCCAGCAGATGCTGACAAAAGGACATGCTACTGCATTTTTCAGACTGAAAGAAGAAAAATGACCTCGAAACAAGTTGAAACTGTCAGAACAAGCTTCTTCTGGCAGATGCTGACAAAAGGACATGTTACTGCAGTGTTCAGACTGAAATTAGTTAAATGACCTGAAAACAAGTTGAAACTGTCAGAACAAGCGTCTTCTGGCAGAGCCTGACCAAAGGACTTGTTACTGCAGTGTTCAGACAGGAATCATCCAAATGACCTCAAAACAGGTTGAAACTGTCAGAACAAGCTTCTTCTGGCAGATGCTGACAAAAGGACATGTTACTGCAGTGTTCAGACTGAAAGAAGAAAAATGACCTCAAAACACGTTGAAACTGTCAGAACAAGCTTCTTCTGGCAGAGCCTGACAAAAGGACATGCGACTGCAGTGTTCAGACTGAAATCATCAAAATGACCTGAAAACTAGTCAGAACAAGCTTCTTCTGGCAGAGCCTTACAAAAGGACATGTTACTGCATTTTTCAGACTGAAAGAAGAAAAATGACCTCGAAACAAGTTGAAACTGTCAGAACAAGCTTCTTCTGGCAGATGCTGACAAAAGGACATGTTACTGCAGTGTTCAGACTGAAATTAGTTAAATGACCTGAAAACAAGTTGAAACTGTCAGAACAAGCGTCTTCTGGCAGAGCCTGACCAAAGGACTTGTTACTGCAGTGTTCAGACAGGAATCATCCAAATGACCTCGAAACAAGTTGAAACTGTCAGAACAAGCTTCTTCTGGCAGAGCCTGACAAAAGGACATGCGACTGCAGTGTTCAGACTGAAATCATCCAAATGACCTCAAAACAAGTTGAAACTGTCAGAACAAGCTTCTTCTGGCAGAGCCTGACCAAAGGCCATGTTACTGCAGTGTTCAGACTGAAATCATCAAAATGACCTGAAAACTAGTCAGAACAAGCTTCTTCTGGCAGAGCCTTACAAAAGGACATGTTACTGCAGTTTTCAGACAAATCAGTAAAATGACCTGAAAACAAGTTGAAACTGTCAGAAGAAGCTTCTTCTGGCAGAGCCTGACAAAAGGACATGCGACTGCAGTGTTCAGACTGAAATCATCAAAATGACCTGAAAACTAGTCAGAACAAGCTTCTTCTGGCAGAGCCTTACAAAAGGACATGTTACTGCATTTTTCAGACTGAAAGAAGAAAAATGACCTCGAAACAAGTTGAAACTGTCAGAACAAGCTTCTTCTGGCAGATGCTGACAAAAGGACTTGTTACTGCAGTGTTCAGACAGGAATCATCCAAATGACCTCGAAACAAGTTGAAACTGTCAGAACAAGCTTCTTCCGGCAGATGCTGACAAAAGGACATGTTACTGCAGTGTTCAGACTGAAAGAAGAAAAATGACCTCAAAACACATTGAAACTGTCAGAACAAGCTTCTTCTGGCAGAGCCTGACCAAAGGCCATGTTACTGCAGTGTTCAGACTGAAATCATCAAAATGACCTGAAAACTAGTCAGAACAAGCTTCTTCTGGCAGAGCCTTACAAAAGGACATGTTACTGCAGTTTTCAGACAAATCAGTAAAATGACCTGAAAACAAGTTGAAACTGTCAGAACAAGCTTCTTCTGGCAGAGCCTGACAAAAGGACATGCGACTGCAGTGTTCAGACTGAAATCATCAAAATGACCTGAAAACTAGTCAGAACAAGCTTCTTCTGGCAGAGCCTTACAAAAGGACATGTTACTGCAGTTTTCAGACAAATCAGTAAAATGACCTGAAAACAAGTTGAAACTGTCAGAACAAGCTTCTTCTGGCAGAGCCTGACAAAAGGACATGCGACTGCAGTGTTCAGACTGAAATCATCCAAATGACCTCAAAACAAGTTGAAACTGTCAGAACAAGCTTCTTCTGGCAGAGCCTGACCAAAGGCCATGTTACTGCAGTGTTCAGACTGAAATCATCAAAATGACCTGAAAACTAGTCAGAACAAGCTTCTTCTGGCAGAGCCTTACAAAAGGACATGTTACTGCAGTTTTCAGACAAATCAGTAAAATGACCTGAAAACAAGTTGAAACTGTCAGAAGAAGCTTCTTCTGGCAGAGCCTGACAAAAGGACATGCGACTGCAGTGTTCAGACTGAAATCATCAAAATGACCTGAAAACTAGTCAGAACAAGCTTCTTCTGGCAGAGCCTTACAAAAGGACATGTTACTGCATTTTTCAGACTGAAAGAAGAAAAATGACCTCGAAACAAGTTGAAACTGTCAGAACAAGCTTCTTCTGGCAGATGCTGACAAAAGGACATGTTACTGCAGTGTTCAGACTGAAATTAGTTAAATGACCTGAAAACAAGTTGAAACTGTCAGAACAAGCGTCTTCTGGCAGAGCCTGACCAAAGGACTTGTTACTGCAGTGTTCAGACAGGAATCATCCAAATGACCTCGAAACAAGTTGAAACTGTCAGAACAAGCTTCTTCTGGCAGAGCCTGACAAAAGGACATGCGACTGCAGTGTTCAGACTGAAATCATCCAAATGACCTCAAAACAAGTTGAAACTGTCAGAACAAGCTTCTTCTGGCAGAGCCTGACCAAAGGCCATGTTACTGCAGTGTTCAGACTGAAATCATCAAAATGACCTGAAAACTAGTCAGAACAAGCTTCTTCTGGCAGAGCCTTACAAAAGGACATGTTACTGCAGTTTTCAGACAAATCAGTAAAATGACCTGAAAACAAGTTGAAACTGTCAGAAGAAGCTTCTTCTGGCAGAGCCTGACAAAAGGACATGCGACTGCAGTGTTCAGACTGAAATCATCAAAATGACCTGAAAACTAGTCAGAACAAGCTTCTTCTGGCAGAGCCTTACAAAAGGACATGTTACTGCATTTTTCAGACTGAAAGAAGAAAAATGACCTCGAAACAAGTTGAAACTGTCAGAACAAGCTTCTTCTGGCAGATGCTGACAAAAGGACTTGTTACTGCAGTGTTCAGACAGGAATCATCCAAATGACCTCGAAACAAGTTGAAACTGTCAGAACAAGCTTCTTCCGGCAGATGCTGACAAAAGGACATGTTACTGCAGTGTTCAGACTGAAAGAAGAAAAATGACCTCAAAACGCATTGAAACTGTCAGAACAAGCTTCTTCTGGCAGAGCCTGACCAAAGGCCATGTTACTGCAGTGTTCAGACTGAAATCATCAAAATGACCTGAAAACTAGTCAGAACAAGCTTCTTCTGGCAGAGCCTTACAAAAGGACATGTTACTGCAGTTTTCAGACAAATCAGTAAAATGACCTGAAAACAAGTTGAAACTGTCAGAACAAGCTTCTTCTGGCAGAGCCTGACAAAAGGACATGCGACTGCAGTGTTCAGACTGAAATCATCAAAATGACCTGAAAACTAGTCAGAACAAGCTTCTTCTGGCAGAGCCTTACAAAAGGACATGTTACTGCAGTTTTCAGACAAATCAGTAAAATGACCTGAAAACAAGTTGAAACTGTCAGAACAAGCTTCTTCTGGCAGAGCCTGACAAAAGGACATGCGACTGCAGTGTTCAGACTGAAATCATCCAAATGACCTCAAAACAAGTTGAAACTGTCAGAACAAGCTTCTTCTGGCAGAGCCTGACCAAAGGCCATGTTACTGCAGTGTTCAGACTGAAATCATCAAAATGACCTGAAAACTAGTCAGAACAAGCTTCTTCTGGCAGAGCCTTACAAAAGGACATGTTACTGCAGTTTTCAGACAAATCAGTAAAATGACCTGAAAACAAGTTGAAACTGTCAGAAGAAGCTTCTTCTGGCAGAGCCTGACAAAAGGACATGCGACTGCAGTGTTCAGACTGAAATCATCAAAATGACCTGAAAACTAGTCAGAACAAGCTTCTTCTGGCAGAGCCTTACAAAAGGACATGTTACTGCATTTTTCAGACTGAAAGAAGAAAAATGACCTCGAAACAAGTTGAAACTGTCAGAACAAGCTTCTTCTGGCAGATGCTGACAAAAGGACTTGTTACTGCAGTGTTCAGACTGAAAGAAGAAAAATGACCTCAAAACACGTTGAAACTGTCAGAACAAGCTTCTTCTGGCAGAGCCTGACCAAAGGCCATGTTACTGCAGTGTTCAGACTGAAATCATCAAAATGACCTGAAAACTAGTCAGAACAAGCTTCTTCTGGCAGAGCCTTACAAAAGGACATGTTACTGCAGTTTTCAGACAAATCAGTAAAATGACCTGAAAACAAGTTGAAACTGTCAGAACAAGCTTCTTCTGGCAGAGCCTGACCAAAGGACATGTTACTGCAGTGTTCAGACTGAAATCATCAAAATGACCTCAAAACAAGTTGAAACTGTCAGAACAAGCTTCTTCTGGCAGATGCTGACAAAAGGACTTGTTACTGCAGTTTTCAGACTGAAATTAGTAAAATGACCTGAAAACAAGTTGAAACTGTCAGAACAAGCTTCTTCTGGCAGAGCCTGACAAAAGGACTTGTTACTGCAGTGTTCAGACTGAAATTAGTAAAATGACCTGAAAACAAGTTGAAACTGTCAGAACAAGCTTTTTCCAGCAGATGCTGACAAAAGGACATGCTACTGCATTTTTCAGACTGAAAGAAGAAAAATGACCTCGAAACAAGTTGAAACTGTCAGAACAAGCTTCTTCTGGCAGATGCTGACAAAAGGACATGTTACTGCAGTGTTCAGACTGAAATTAGTTAAATGACCTGAAAACAAGTTGAAACTGTCAGAACAAGTGTCTTCTGGCAGAGCCTGACCAAAGGACTTGTTACTGCAGTGTTCAGACAGGAATCATCCAAATGACCTCGAAACAAGTTGAAACTGTCAGAACAAGCTTCTTCCGGCAGATGCTGACAAAAGGACATGTTACTGCAGTGTTCAGACTGAAAGAAGAAAAATGACCTCAAAACACGTTGAAACTGTCAGAACAAGCTTCTTCTGGCAGAGCCTGACCAAAGGCCATGTTACTGCAGTGTTCAGACTGAAATCATCAAAATGACCTGAAAACTAGTCAGAACAAGCTTCTTCTGGCAGAGCCTTACAAAAGGACATGTTACTGCAGTTTTCAGACAAATCAGTAAAATGACCTGAAAACAAGTTGAAACTGTCAGAACAAGCTTCTTCTGGCAGAGCCTGACCAAAGGACATGTTACTGCAGTGTTCAGACTGAAATCATCAAAATGACCTCAAAACAAGTTGAAACTGTCAGAACAAGCTTCTTCTGGCAGATGCTGACAAAAGGACTTGTTACTGCAGTTTTCAGACTGAAATTAGTAAAATGACCTGAAAACAAGTTGAAACTGTCAGAACAAGCTTCTTCTGGCAGAGCCTGACAAAAGGACTTGTTACTGCAGTGTTCAGACTGAAATTAGTAAAATGACCTGAAAACAAGTTGAAACTGTCAGAACAAGCTTCTTCCAGCAGATGCTGACAAAAGGACATGCTACTGCATTTTTCAGACTGAAAGAAGAAAAATGACCTCGAAACAAGTTGAAACTGTCAGAACAAGCTTCTTCTGGCAGATGCTGACAAAAGGACTTGTTACTGCAGTTTTCAGACTGAAATTAGTAAAATGACCTGAAAACAAGTTGAAACTGTCAGAACAAGCTTCTTCTGGCAGAGCCTGACAAAAGGACTTGTTACTGCAGTGTTCAGACTGAAATTAGTAAAATGACCTGAAAACAAGTTGAAACTGTCAGAACAAGCTTCTTCCAGCAGATGCTGACAAAAGGACATGCTACTGCATTTTTCAGACTGAAAGAAGAAAAATGACCTCGAAACAAGTTGAAACTGTCAGAACAAGCTTCTTCTGGCAGATGCTGACAAAAGGACATGTTACTGCAGTGTTCAGACTGAAATTAGTTAAATGACCTGAAAACAAGTTGAAACTGTCAGAACAAGCGTCTTCTGGCAGAGCCTGACCAAAGGACTTGTTACTGCAGTGTTCAGACAGGAATCATCCAAATGACCTCAAAACAAGTTGAAACTGTCAGAACAAGCTTCTTCTGGCAGATGCTGACAAAAGGACATGTTACTGCAGTGTTCAGACTGAAAGAAGAAAAATGACCTCAAAACACGTTGAAACTGTCAGAACAAGCTTCTTCTGGCAGAGCCTGACCAAAGGCCATGTTACTGCAGTGTTCAGACTGAAATCATCAAAATGACCTGAAAACTAGTCAGAACAAGCTTCTTCTGGCAGAGCCTTACAAAAGGACATGTTACTGCAGTTTTCAGACAAATCAGTAAAATGACCTGAAAACAAGTTGAAACTGTCAGAACAAGCTTCTTCCGGCAGATGCTGACAAAAGGACATGTTACTGCAGTGTTCAGACTGAAAGAAGAAAAATGACCTCAAAACACGTTGAAACTGTCAGAACAAGCTTCTTCTGGCAGAGCCTGACAAAAGGACATGCGACTGCAGTGTTCAGACTGAAATCATCAAAATGACCTGAAAACTAGTCAGAACAAGCTTCTTCTGGCAGAGCCTTACAAAAGGACATGTTACTGCATTTTTCAGACTGAAAGAAGAAAAATGACCTCGAAACAAGTTGAAACTGTCAGAACAAGCTTCTTCTGGCAGATGCTGACAAAAGGACATGTTACTGCAGTGTTCAGACTGAAATTAGTTAAATGACCTGAAAACAAGTTGAAACTGTCAGAACAAGCGTCTTCTGGCAGAGCCTGACCAAAGGACTTGTTACTGCAGTGTTCAGACAGGAATCATCCAAATGACCTCGAAACAAGTTGAAACTGTCAGAACAAGCTTCTTCCGGCAGATGCTGACAAAAGGACATGTTACTGCAGTTCTCAGACTGAAAGAAGAAAAATGACCTCAAAACACGTTGAAACTGTCAGAACAAGCTTCTTCTGGCAGAGCCTGACCAAAGGCCATGTTACTGCAGTGTTCAGACTGAAATCATCAAAATGACCTGAAAACTAGTCAGAACAAGCTTCTTCTGGCAGAGCCTTACAAAAGGACATGTTACTGCAGTTTTCAGACAAATCAGTAAAATGACCTGAAAACAAGTTGAAACTGTCAGAACAAGCTTCTTCTGGCAGAGCCTGACAAAAGGACATGCGACTGCAGTGTTCAGACTGAAATCATCAAAATGACCTGAAAACTAGTCAGAACAAGCTTCTTCTGGCAGAGCCTTACAAAAGGACATGTTACTGCAGTTTTCAGACAAATCAGTAAAATGACCTGAAAACAAGTTGAAACTGTCAGAACAAGCTTCTTCTGGCAGAGCCTGACAAAAGGACATGCGACTGCAGTGTTCAGACTGAAATCATCCAAATGACCTCAAAACAAGTTGAAACTGTCAGAACAAGCTTCTTCTGGCAGAGCCTGACCAAAGGCCATGTTACTGCAGTGTTCAGACTGAAATCATCAAAATGACCTGAAAACTAGTCAGAACAAGCTTCTTCTGGCAGAGCCTTACAAAAGGACATGTTACTGCAGTTTTCAGACAAATCAGTAAAATGACCTGAAAACAAGTTGAAACTGTCAGAAGAAGCTTCTTCTGGCAGAGCCTGACAAAAGGACATGCGACTGCAGTGTTCAGACTGAAATCATCAAAATGACCTGAAAACTAGTCAGAACAAGCTTCTTCTGGCAGAGCCTTACAAAAGGACATGTTACTGCATTTTTCAGACTGAAAGAAGAAAAATGACCTCGAAACAAGTTGAAACTGTCAGAACAAGCTTCTTCTGGCAGATGCTGACAAAAGGACATGTTACTGCAGTGTTCAGACTGAAATTAGTTAAATGACCTGAAAACAAGTTGAAACTGTCAGAACAAGCGTCTTCTGGCAGAGCCTGACCAAAGGACTTGTTACTGCAGTGTTCAGACAGGAATCATCCAAATGACCTCGAAACAAGTTGAAACTGTCAGAACAAGCTTCTTCTGGCAGAGCCTGACAAAAGGACATGCGACTGCAGTGTTCAGACTGAAATCATCCAAATGACCTCAAAACAAGTTGAAACTGTCAGAACAAGCTTCTTCTGGCAGAGCCTGACCAAAGGCCATGTTACTGCAGTGTTCAGACTGAAATCATCAAAATGACCTGAAAACTAGTCAGAACAAGCTTCTTCTGGCAGAGCCTTACAAAAGGACATGTTACTGCAGTTTTCAGACAAATCAGTAAAATGACCTGAAAACAAGTTGAAACTGTCAGAAGAAGCTTCTTCTGGCAGAGCCTGACAAAAGGACATGCGACTGCAGTGTTCAGACTGAAATCATCAAAATGACCTGAAAACTAGTCAGAACAAGCTTCTTCTGGCAGAGCCTTACAAAAGGACATGTTACTGCATTTTTCAGACTGAAAGAAGAAAAATGACCTCGAAACAAGTTGAAACTGTCAGAACAAGCTTCTTCTGGCAGATGCTGACAAAAGGACTTGTTACTGCAGTGTTCAGACAGGAATCATCCAAATGACCTCGAAACAAGTTGAAACTGTCAGAACAAGCTTCTTCCGGCAGATGCTGACAAAAGGACATGTTACTGCAGTGTTCAGACTGAAAGAAGAAAAATGACCTCAAAACACATTGAAACTGTCAGAACAAGCTTCTTCTGGCAGAGCCTGACCAAAGGCCATGTTACTGCAGTGTTCAGACTGAAATCATCAAAATGACCTGAAAACTAGTCAGAACAAGCTTCTTCTGGCAGAGCCTTACAAAAGGACATGTTACTGCAGTTTTCAGACAAATCAGTAAAATGACCTGAAAACAAGTTGAAACTGTCAGAACAAGCTTCTTCTGGCAGAGCCTGACAAAAGGACATGCGACTGCAGTGTTCAGACTGAAATCATCAAAATGACCTGAAAACTAGTCAGAACAAGCTTCTTCTGGCAGAGCCTTACAAAAGGACATGTTACTGCAGTTTTCAGACAAATCAGTAAAATGACCTGAAAACAAGTTGAAACTGTCAGAACAAGCTTCTTCTGGCAGAGCCTGACAAAAGGACATGCGACTGCAGTGTTCAGACTGAAATCATCCAAATGACCTCAAAACAAGTTGAAACTGTCAGAACAAGCTTCTTCTGGCAGAGCCTGACCAAAGGCCATGTTACTGCAGTGTTCAGACTGAAATCATCAAAATGACCTGAAAACTAGTCAGAACAAGCTTCTTCTGGCAGAGCCTTACAAAAGGACATGTTACTGCAGTTTTCAGACAAATCAGTAAAATGACCTGAAAACAAGTTGAAACTGTCAGAAGAAGCTTCTTCTGGCAGAGCCTGACAAAAGGACATGCGACTGCAGTGTTCAGACTGAAATCATCAAAATGACCTGAAAACTAGTCAGAACAAGCTTCTTCTGGCAGAGCCTTACAAAAGGACATGTTACTGCATTTTTCAGACTGAAAGAAGAAAAATGACCTCGAAACAAGTTGAAACTGTCAGAACAAGCTTCTTCTGGCAGATGCTGACAAAAGGACATGTTACTGCAGTGTTCAGACTGAAATTAGTTAAATGACCTGAAAACAAGTTGAAACTGTCAGAACAAGCGTCTTCTGGCAGAGCCTGACCAAAGGACTTGTTACTGCAGTGTTCAGACAGGAATCATCCAAATGACCTCGAAACAAGTTGAAACTGTCAGAACAAGCTTCTTCTGGCAGATGCTGACAAAAGGACTTGTTACTGCAGTTTTCAGACTGAAATTAGTAAAATGACCTGAAAACAAGTTGAAACTGTCAGAACAAGCTTCTTCTGGCAGAGCCTGACAAAAGGACTTGTTACTGCAGTGTTCAGACTGAAATTAGTAAAATGACCTGAAAACAAGTTGAAACTGTCAGAACAAGCTTCTTCCAGCAGATGCTGACAAAAGGACATGCTACTGCATTTTTCAGACTGAAAGAAGAAAAATGACCTCGAAACAAGTTGAAACTGTCAGAACAAGCTTCTTCTGGCAGATGCTGACAAAAGGACATGTTACTGCAGTGTTCAGACTGAAATTAGTTAAATGACCTGAAAACAAGTTGAAACTGTCAGAACAAGCGTCTTCTGGCAGAGCCTGACCAAAGGACTTGTTACTGCAGTGTTCAGACAGGAATCATCCAAATGACCTCGAAACAAGTTGAAACTGTCAGAACAAGCTTCTTCCGGCAGATGCTGACAAAAGGACATGTTACTGCAGTGTTCAGACTGAAAGAAGAAAAATGACCTCAAAACACGTTGAAACTGTCAGAACAAGCTTCTTCTGGCAGAGCCTGACCAAAGGCCATGTTACTGCAGTGTTCAGACTGAAATCATCAAAATGACCTGAAAACTAGTCAGAACAAGCTTCTTCTGGCAGAGCCTTACAAAAGGACATGTTACTGCAGTTTTCAGACAAATCAGTAAAATGACCTGAAAACAAGTTGAAACTGTCAGAACAAGCTTCTTCTGGCAGAGCCTGACCAAAGGACATGTTACTGCAGTGTTCAGACTGAAATCATCAAAATGACCTCAAAACAAGTTGAAACTGTCAGAACAAGCTTCTTCTGGCAGATGCTGACAAAAGGACTTGTTACTGCAGTTTTCAGACTGAAATTAGTAAAATGACCTGAAAACAAGTTGAAACTGTCAGAACAAGCTTCTTCTGGCAGAGCCTGACAAAAGGACTTGTTACTGCAGTGTTCAGACTGAAATTAGTAAAATGACCTGAAAACAAGTTGAAACTGTCAGAACAAGCTTCTTCCAGCAGATGCTGACAAAAGGACATGCTACTGCATTTTTCAGACTGAAAGAAGAAAAATGACCTCGAAACAAGTTGAAACTGTCAGAACAAGCTTCTTCTGGCAAATGCTGACAAAAGGACTTGTTACTGCAGTTTTCAGACTGAAATTAGTAAAATGACCTGAAAACAAGTTGAAACTGTCAGAACAAGCTTCTTCTGGCAGAGCCTGACAAAAGGACTTGTTACTGCAGTGTTCAGACTGAAATTAGTAAAATGACCTGAAAACAAGTTGAAACTGTCAGAACAAGCTTCTTCCAGCAGATGCTGACAAAAGGACATGCTACTGCATTTTTCAGACTGAAAGAAGAAAAATGACCTCGAAACAAGTTGAAACTGTCAGAACAAGCTTCTTCTGGCAGATGCTGACAAAAGGACATGTTACTGCAGTGTTCAGACTGAAATTAGTTAAATGACCTGAAAACAAGTTGAAACTGTCAGAACAAGCGTCTTCTGGCAGAGCCTGACCAAAGGACATGCGACTGCAGTGTTCAGACTGAAATCATCAAAATGACCTGAAAACTAGTCAGAACAAGCTTCTTCTGGCAGAGCCTTACAAAAGGACATGTTACTGCATTTTTCAGACTGAAAGAAGAAAAATGACCTCGAAACAAGTTGAAACTGTCAGAACAAGCTTCTTCTGGCAGATGCTGACAAAAGGACATGTTACTGCAGTGTTCAGACTGAAATTAGTTAAATGACCTGAAAACAAGTTGAAACTGTCAGTACAAGCGTCTTCTGGCAGAGCCTGACCAAAGGACTTGTTACTGCAGTGTTCAGACAGGAATCATCCAAATGACCTCGAAACAAGTTGAAACTGTCAGAACAAGCTTCTTCTGGCAGATGCTGACAAAAGGACTTGTTACTGCAGTTTTCAGACTGAAATTAGTAAAATGACCTGAAAACAAGTTGAAACTGTCAGAACAAGCTTCTTCTGGCAGAGCCTGACAAAAGGACTTGTTACTGCAGTGTTCAGACTGAAATTAGTAAAATGACCTGAAAACAAGTTGAAACTGTCAGAACAAGCTTCTTCCAGCAGATGCTGACAAAAGGACATGCTACTGCATTTTTCAGACTGAAAGAAGAAAAATGACCTCGAAACAAGTTGAAACTGTCAGAACAAGCTTCTTCTGGCAGATGCTGACAAAAGGACATGTTACTGCAGTGTTCAGACTGAAATTAGTTAAATGACCTGAAAACAAGTTGAAACTGTCAGAACAAGCGTCTTCTGGCAGAGCCTGACCAAAGGACTTGTTACTGCAGTGTTCAGACAGGAATCATCCAAATGACCTCGAAACAAGTTGAAACTGTCAGAACAAGCTTCTTCCGGCAGATGCTGACAAAAGGACATGTTACTGCAGTGTTCAGACTGAAAGAAGAAAAATGACCTCAAAACACGTTGAAACTGTCAGAACAAGCTTCTTCTGGCAGAGCCTGACCAAAGGCCATGTTACTGCAGTGTTCAGACTGAAATCATCAAAATGACCTGAAAACTAGTCAGAACAAGCTTCTTCTGGCAGAGCCTTACAAAAGGACATGTTACTGCAGTTTTCAGACAAATCAGTAAAATGACCTGAAAACAAGTTGAAACTGTCAGAACAAGCTTCTTCTGGCAGAGCCTGACCAAAGGACATGTTACTGCAGTGTTCAGACTGAAATCATCAAAATGACCTCAAAACAAGTTGAAACTGTCAGAACAAGCTTCTTCTGGCAGATGCTGACAAAAGGACTTGTTACTGCAGTTTTCAGACTGAAATTAGTAAAATGACCTGAAAACAAGTTGAAACTGTCAGAACAAGCTTCTTCTGGCAGAGCCTGACAAAAGGACTTGTTACTGCAGTGTTCAGACTGAAATTAGTAAAATGACCTGAAAACAAGTTGAAACTGTCAGAACAAGCTTTTTCCAGCAGATGCTGACAAAAGGACATGCTACTGCATTTTTCAGACTGAAAGAAGAAAAATGACCTCGAAACAAGTTGAAACTGTCAGAACAAGCTTCTTCTGGCAGATGCTGACAAAAGGACATGTTACTGCAGTGTTCAGACTGAAATTAGTTAAATGACCTGAAAACAAGTTGAAACTGTCAGAACAAGCGTCTTCTGGCAGAGCCTGACCAAAGGACTTGTTACTGCAGTGTTCAGACAGGAATCATCCAAATGACCTCGAAACAAGTTGAAACTGTCAGAACAAGCTTCTTCCGGCAGATGCTGACAAAAGGACATGTTACTGCAGTGTTCAGACTGAAAGAAGAAAAATGACCTCAAAACACGTTGAAACTGTCAGAACAAGCTTCTTCTGGCAGAGCCTGACCAAAGGCCATGTTACTGCAGTGTTCAGACTGAAATCATCAAAATGACCTGAAAACTAGTCAGAACAAGCTTCTTCTGGCAGAGCCTTACAAAAGGACATGTTACTGCAGTTTTCAGACAAATCAGTAAAATGACCTGAAAACAAGTTGAAACTGTCAGAACAAGCTTCTTCTGGCAGAGCCTGACCAAAGGACATGTTACTGCAGTGTTCAGACTGAAATCATCAAAATGACCTCAAAACAAGTTGAAACTGTCAGAACAAGCTTCTTCTGGCAGATGCTGACAAAAGGACTTGTTACTGCAGTTTTCAGACTGAAATTAGTAAAATGACCTGAAAACAAGTTGAAACTGTCAGAACAAGCTTCTTCTGGCAGAGCCTGACAAAAGGACTTGTTACTGCAGTGTTCAGACTGAAATTAGTAAAATGACCTGAAAACAAGTTGAAACTGTCAGAACAAGCTTCTTCCAGCAGATGCTGACAAAAGGACATGCTACTGCATTTTTCAGACTGAAAGAAGAAAAATGACCTCGAAACAAGTTGAAACTGTCAGAACAAGCTTCTTCTGGCAGATGCTGACAAAAGGACTTGTTACTGCAGTTTTCAGACTGAAATTAGTAAAATGACCTGAAAACAAGTTGAAACTGTCAGAACAAGCTTCTTCTGGCAGAGCCTGACAAAAGGACTTGTTACTGCAGTGTTCAGACTGAAATTAGTAAAATGACCTGAAAACAAGTTGAAACTGTCAGAACAAGCTTCTTCCAGCAGATGCTGACAAAAGGACATGCTACTGCATTTTTCAGACTGAAAGAAGAAAAATGACCTCGAAACAAGTTGAAACTGTCAGAACAAGCTTCTTCTGGCAGATGCTGACAAAAGGACATGTTACTGCAGTGTTCAGACTGAAATTAGTTAAATGACCTGAAAACAAGTTGAAACTGTCAGAACAAGCGTCTTCTGGCAGAGCCTGACCAAAGGACTTGTTACTGCAGTGTTCAGACAGGAATCATCCAAATGACCTCAAAACAGGTTGAAACTGTCAGAACAAGCTTCTTCTGGCAGATGCTGACAAAAGGACATGTTACTGCAGTGTTCAGACTGAAAGAAGAAAAATGACCTCAAAACACGTTGAAACTGTCAGAACAAGCTTCTTCTGGCAGAGCCTGACAAAAGGACATGCGACTGCAGTGTTCAGACTGAAATCATCAAAATGACCTGAAAACTAGTCAGAACAAGCTTCTTCTGGCAGAGCCTTACAAAAGGACATGTTACTGCATTTTTCAGACTGAAAGAAGAAAAATGACCTCGAAACAAGTTGAAACTGTCAGAACAAGCTTCTTCTGGCAGATGCTGACAAAAGGACATGTTACTGCAGTGTTCAGACTGAAATTAGTTAAATGACCTGAAAACAAGTTGAAACTGTCAGAACAAGCGTCTTCTGGCAGAGCCTGACCAAAGGACTTGTTACTGCAGTGTTCAGACAGGAATCATCCAAATGACCTCGAAACAAGTTGAAACTGTCAGAACAAGCTTCTTCTGGCAGAGCCTGACAAAAGGACATGCGACTGCAGTGTTCAGACTGAAATCATCCAAATGACCTCAAAACAAGTTGAAACTGTCAGAACAAGCTTCTTCTGGCAGAGCCTGACCAAAGGCCATGTTACTGCAGTGTTCAGACTGAAATCATCAAAATGACCTGAAAACTAGTCAGAACAAGCTTCTTCTGGCAGAGCCTTACAAAAGGACATGTTACTGCAGTTTTCAGACAAATCAGTAAAATGACCTGAAAACAAGTTGAAACTGTCAGAAGAAGCTTCTTCTGGCAGAGCCTGACAAAAGGACATGCGACTGCAGTGTTCAGACTGAAATCATCAAAATGACCTGAAAACTAGTCAGAACAAGCTTCTTCTGGCAGAGCCTTACAAAAGGACATGTTACTGCATTTTTCAGACTGAAAGAAGAAAAATGACCTCGAAACAAGTTGAAACTGTCAGAACAAGCTTCTTCTGGCAGATGCTGACAAAAGGACTTGTTACTGCAGTGTTCAGACAGGAATCATCCAAATGACCTCGAAACAAGTTGAAACTGTCAGAACAAGCTTCTTCCGGCAGATGCTGACAAAAGGACATGTTACTGCAGTGTTCAGACTGAAAGAAGAAAAATGACCTCAAAACACATTGAAACTGTCAGAACAAGCTTCTTCTGGCAGAGCCTGACCAAAGGCCATGTTACTGCAGTGTTCAGACTGAAATCATCAAAATGACCTGAAAACTAGTCAGAACAAGCTTCTTCTGGCAGAGCCTTACAAAAGGACATGTTACTGCAGTTTTCAGACAAATCAGTAAAATGACCTGAAAACAAGTTGAAACTGTCAGAACAAGCTTCTTCTGGCAGAGCCTGACAAAAGGACATGCGACTGCAGTGTTCAGACTGAAATCATCAAAATGACCTGAAAACTAGTCAGAACAAGCTTCTTCTGGCAGAGCCTTACAAAAGGACATGTTACTGCAGTTTTCAGACAAATCAGTAAAATGACCTGAAAACAAGTTGAAACTGTCAGAACAAGCTTCTTCTGGCAGAGCCTGACAAAAGGACATGCGACTGCAGTGTTCAGACTGAAATCATCCAAATGACCTCAAAACAAGTTGAAACTGTCAGAACAAGCTTCTTCTGGCAGAGCCTGACCAAAGGCCATGTTACTGCAGTGTTCAGACTGAAATCATCAAAATGACCTGAAAACTAGTCAGAACAAGCTTCTTCTGGCAGAGCCTTACAAAAGGACATGTTACTGCAGTTTTCAGACAAATCAGTAAAATGACCTGAAAACAAGTTGAAACTGTCAGAAGAAGCTTCTTCTGGCAGAGCCTGACAAAAGGACATGCGACTGCAGTGTTCAGACTGAAATCATCAAAATGACCTGAAAACTAGTCAGAACAAGCTTCTTCTGGCAGAGCCTTACAAAAGGACATGTTACTGCATTTTTCAGACTGAAAGAAGAAAAATGACCTCGAAACAAGTTGAAACTGTCAGAACAAGCTTCTTCTGGCAGATGCTGACAAAAGGACATGTTACTGCAGTGTTCAGACTGAAATTAGTTAAATGACCTGAAAACAAGTTGAAACTGTCAGAACAAGCGTCTTCTGGCAGAGCCTGACCAAAGGACTTGTTACTGCAGTGTTCAGACAGGAATCATCCAAATGACCTCGAAACAAGTTGAAACTGTCAGAACAAGCTTCTTCTGGCAGATGCTGACAAAAGGACTTGTTACTGCAGTTTTCAGACTGAAATTAGTAAAATGACCTGAAAACAAGTTGAAACTGTCAGAACAAGCTTCTTCTGGCAGAGCCTGACAAAAGGACTTGTTACTGCAGTGTTCAGACTGAAATTAGTAAAATGACCTGAAAACAAGTTGAAACTGTCAGAACAAGCTTCTTCCAGCAGATGCTGACAAAAGGACATGCTACTGCATTTTTCAGACTGAAAGAAGAAAAATGACCTCGAAACAAGTTGAAACTGTCAGAACAAGCTTCTTCTGGCAGAGCCTGACCAAAGGCCATGTTACTGCAGTGTTCAGACTGAAATCATCAAAATGACCTGAAAACTAGTCAGAACAAGCTTCTTCTGGCAGAGCCTTACAAAAGGACATGTTACTGCAGTTTTCAGACAAATCAGTAAAATGACCTGAAAACAAGTTGAAACTGTCAGAAGAAGCTTCTTCTGGCAGAGCCTGACAAAAGGACATGCGACTGCAGTGTTCAGACTGAAATCATCAAAATGACCTGAAAACTAGTCAGAACAAGCTTCTTCTGGCAGAGCCTTACAAAAGGACATGTTACTGCATTTTTCAGACTGAAAGAAGAAAAATGACCTCGAAACAAGTTGAAACTGTCAGAACAAGCTTCTTCTGGCAGATGCTGACAAAAGGACATGTTACTGCAGTGTTCAGACTGAAATTAGTTAAATGACCTGAAAACAAGTTGAAACTGTCAGAACAAGCGTCTTCTGGCAGAGCCTGACCAAAGGACTTGTTACTGCAGTGTTCAGACAGGAATCATCCAAATGACCTCGAAACAAGTTGAAACTGTCAGAACAAGCTTCTTCTGGCAGATGCTGACAAAAGGACTTGTTACTGCAGTTTTCAGACTGAAATTAGTAAAATGACCTGAAAACAAGTTGAAACTGTCAGAACAAGCTTCTTCTGGCAGAGCCTGACAAAAGGACTTGTTACTGCAGTGTTCAGACTGAAATTAGTAAAATGACCTGAAAACAAGTTGAAACTGTCAGAACAAGCTTCTTCCAGCAGATGCTGACAAAAGGACATGCTACTGCATTTTTCAGACTGAAAGAAGAAAAATGACCTCGAAACAAGTTGAAACTGTCAGAACAAGCTTCTTCTGGCAGATGCTGACAAAAGGACATGTTACTGCAGTGTTCAGACTGAAATTAGTTAAATGACCTGAAAACAAGTTGAAACTGTCAGAACAAGCGTCTTCTGGCAGAGCCTGACCAAAGGACTTGTTACTGCAGTGTTCAGACAGGAATCATCCAAATGACCTCGAAACAAGTTGAAACTGTCAGAACAAGCTTCTTCCGGCAGATGCTGACAAAAGGACATGTTACTGCAGTGTTCAGACTGAAAGAAGAAAAATGACCTCAAAACACGTTGAAACTGTCAGAACAAGCTTCTTCTGGCAGAGCCTGACCAAAGGCCATGTTACTGCAGTGTTCAGACTGAAATCATCAAAATGACCTGAAAACTAGTCAGAACAAGCTTCTTCTGGCAGAGCCTTACAAAAGGACATGTTACTGCAGTTTTCAGACAAATCAGTAAAATGACCTGAAAACAAGTTGAAACTGTCAGAACAAGCTTCTTCTGGCAGAGCCTGACCAAAGGACATGTTACTGCAGTGTTCAGACTGAAATCATCAAAATGACCTCAAAACAAGTTGAAACTGTCAGAACAAGCTTCTTCTGGCAGATGCTGACAAAAGGACTTGTTACTGCAGTTTTCAGACTGAAATTAGTAAAATGACCTGAAAACAAGTTGAAACTGTCAGAACAAGCTTCTTCTGGCAGAGCCTGACAAAAGGACTTGTTACTGCAGTGTTCAGACTGAAATTAGTAAAATGACCTGAAAACAAGTTGAAACTGTCAGAACAAGCTTCTTCCAGCAGATGCTGACAAAAGGACATGCTACTGCATTTTTCAGACTGAAAGAAGAAAAATGACCTCGAAACAAGTTGAAACTGTCAGAACAAGCTTCTTCTGGCAAATGCTGACAAAAGGACTTGTTACTGCAGTTTTCAGACTGAAATTAGTAAAATGACCTGAAAACAAGTTGAAACTGTCAGAACAAGCTTCTTCTGGCAGAGCCTGACAAAAGGACTTGTTACTGCAGTGTTCAGACTGAAATTAGTAAAATGACCTGAAAACAAGTTGAAACTGTCAGAACAAGCTTCTTCCAGCAGATGCTGACAAAAGGACATGCTACTGCATTTTTCAGACTGAAAGAAGAAAAATGACCTCGAAACAAGTTGAAACTGTCAGAACAAGCTTCTTCTGGCAGATGCTGACAAAAGGACATGTTACTGCAGTGTTCAGACTGAAATTAGTTAAATGACCTGAAAACAAGTTGAAACTGTCAGAACAAGCGTCTTCTGGCAGAGCCTGACCAAAGGACATGCGACTGCAGTGTTCAGACTGAAATCATCAAAATGACCTGAAAACTAGTCAGAACAAGCTTCTTCTGGCAGAGCCTTACAAAAGGACATGTTACTGCATTTTTCAGACTGAAAGAAGAAAAATGACCTCGAAACAAGTTGAAACTGTCAGAACAAGCTTCTTCTGGCAGATGCTGACAAAAGGACATGTTACTGCAGTGTTCAGACTGAAATTAGTTAAATGACCTGAAAACAAGTTGAAACTGTCAGTACAAGCGTCTTCTGGCAGAGCCTGACCAAAGGACTTGTTACTGCAGTGTTCAGACAGGAATCATCCAAATGACCTCGAAACAAGTTGAAACTGTCAGAACAAGCTTCTTCTGGCAGATGCTGACAAAAGGACTTGTTACTGCAGTTTTCAGACTGAAATTAGTAAAATGACCTGAAAACAAGTTGAAACTGTCAGAACAAGCTTCTTCTGGCAGAGCCTGACAAAAGGACTTGTTACTGCAGTGTTCAGACTGAAATTAGTAAAATGACCTGAAAACAAGTTGAAACTGTCAGAACAAGCTTCTTCCAGCAGATGCTGACAAAAGGACATGCTACTGCATTTTTCAGACTGAAAGAAGAAAAATGACCTCGAAACAAGTTGAAACTGTCAGAACAAGCTTCTTCTGGCAGATGCTGACAAAAGGACATGTTACTGCAGTGTTCAGACTGAAATTAGTTAAATGACCTGAAAACAAGTTGAAACTGTCAGAACAAGCGTCTTCTGGCAGAGCCTGACCAAAGGACTTGTTACTGCAGTGTTCAGACAGGAATCATCCAAATGACCTCGAAACAAGTTGAAACTGTCAGAACAAGCTTCTTCCGGCAGATGCTGACAAAAGGACATGTTACTGCAGTGTTCAGACTGAAAGAAGAAAAATGACCTCAAAACACGTTGAAACTGTCAGAACAAGCTTCTTCTGGCAGAGCCTGACCAAAGGCCATGTTACTGCAGTGTTCAGACTGAAATCATCAAAATGACCTGAAAACTAGTCAGAACAAGCTTCTTCTGGCAGAGCCTTACAAAAGGACATGTTACTGCAGTTTTCAGACAAATCAGTAAAATGACCTGAAAACAAGTTGAAACTGTCAGAACAAGCTTCTTCTGGCAGAGCCTGACCAAAGGACATGTTACTGCAGTGTTCAGACTGAAATCATCAAAATGACCTCAAAACAAGTTGAAACTGTCAGAACAAGCTTCTTCTGGCAGATGCTGACAAAAGGACTTGTTACTGCAGTTTTCAGACTGAAATTAGTAAAATGACCTGAAAACAAGTTGAAACTGTCAGAACAAGCTTCTTCTGGCAGAGCCTGACAAAAGGACTTGTTACTGCAGTGTTCAGACTGAAATTAGTAAAATGACCTGAAAACAAGTTGAAACTGTCAGAACAAGCTTTTTCCAGCAGATGCTGACAAAAGGACATGCTACTGCATTTTTCAGACTGAAAGAAGAAAAATGACCTCGAAACAAGTTGAAACTGTCAGAACAAGCTTCTTCTGGCAGATGCTGACAAAAGGACATGTTACTGCAGTGTTCAGACTGAAATTAGTTAAATGACCTGAAAACAAGTTGAAACTGTCAGAACAAGCGTCTTCTGGCAGAGCCTGACCAAAGGACTTGTTACTGCAGTGTTCAGACAGGAATCATCCAAATGACCTCGAAACAAGTTGAAACTGTCAGAACAAGCTTCTTCCGGCAGATGCTGACAAAAGGACATGTTACTGCAGTGTTCAGACTGAAAGAAGAAAAATGACCTCAAAACACGTTGAAACTGTCAGAACAAGCTTCTTCTGGCAGAGCCTGACCAAAGGCCATGTTACTGCAGTGTTCAGACTGAAATCATCAAAATGACCTGAAAACTAGTCAGAACAAGCTTCTTCTGGCAGAGCCTTACAAAAGGACATGTTACTGCAGTTTTCAGACAAATCAGTAAAATGACCTGAAAACAAGTTGAAACTGTCAGAACAAGCTTCTTCTGGCAGAGCCTGACCAAAGGACATGTTACTGCAGTGTTCAGACTGAAATCATCAAAATGACCTCGAAACAAGTTGAAACTGTCAGAACAAGCTTCTTCTGGCAGATGCTGACAAAAGGACTTGTTACTGCAGTTTTCAGACTGAAATTAGTAAAATGACCTGAAAACAAGTTGAAACTGTCAGAACAAGCTTCTTCTGGCAGAGCCTGACAAAAGGACTTGTTACTGCAGTGTTCAGACTGAAATTAGTAAAATGACCTGAAAACAAGTTGAAACTGTCAGAACAAGCTTCTTCCAGCAGATGCTGACAAAAGGACATGCTACTGCATTTTTCAGACTGAAAGAAGAAAAATGACCTCGAAACAAGTTGAAACTGTCAGAACAAGCTTCTTCTGGCAGAGCCTGACCAAAGGCCATGTTACTGCAGTGTTCAGACTGAAATCATCAAAATGACCTGAAAACTAGTCAGAACAAGCTTCTTCTGGCAGAGCCTTACAAAAGGACATGTTACTGCAGTTTTCAGACAAATCAGTAAAATGACCTGAAAACAAGTTGAAACTGTCAGAAGAAGCTTCTTCTGGCAGAGCCTGACAAAAGGACATGCGACTGCAGTGTTCAGACTGAAATCATCAAAATGACCTGAAAACTAGTCAGAACAAGCTTCTTCTGGCAGAGCCTTACAAAAGGACATGTTACTGCATTTTTCAGACTGAAAGAAGAAAAATGACCTCGAAACAAGTTGAAACTGTCAGAACAAGCTTCTTCTGGCAGATGCTGACAAAAGGACATGTTACTGCAGTGTTCAGACTGAAATTAGTTAAATGACCTGAAAACAAGTTGAAACTGTCAGAACAAGCGTCTTCTGGCAGAGCCTGACCAAAGGACTTGTTACTGCAGTGTTCAGACAGGAATCATCCAAATGACCTCGAAACAAGTTGAAACTGTCAGAACAAGCTTCTTCTGGCAGATGCTGACAAAAGGACTTGTTACTGCAGTTTTCAGACTGAAATTAGTAAAATGACCTGAAAACAAGTTGAAACTGTCAGAACAAGCTTCTTCTGGCAGAGCCTGACAAAAGGACTTGTTACTGCAGTGTTCAGACTGAAATTAGTAAAATGACCTGAAAACAAGTTGAAACTGTCAGAACAAGCTTCTTCCAGCAGATGCTGACAAAAGGACATGCTACTGCATTTTTCAGACTGAAAGAAGAAAAATGACCTCGAAACAAGTTGAAACTGTCAGAACAAGCTTCTTCTGGCAGATGCTGACAAAAGGACATGTTACTGCAGTGTTCAGACTGAAATTAGTTAAATGACCTGAAAACAAGTTGAAACTGTCAGAACAAGCGTCTTCTGGCAGAGCCTGACCAAAGGACTTGTTACTGCAGTGTTCAGACAGGAATCATCCAAATGACCTCGAAACAAGTTGAAACTGTCAGAACAAGCTTCTTCCGGCAGATGCTGACAAAAGGACATGTTACTGCAGTGTTCAGACTGAAAGAAGAAAAATGATCTCAAAACACGTTGAAACTGTCAGAACAAGCTTCTTCTGGCAGAGCCTGACCAAAGGCCATGTTACTGCAGTGTTCAGACTGAAATCATCAAAATGACCTGAAAACTAGTCAGAACAAGCTTCTTCTGGCAGAGCCTTACAAAAGGACATGTTACTGCAGTTTTCAGACAAATCAGTAAAATGACCTGAAAACAAGTTGAAACTGTCAGAACAAGCTTCTTCTGGCAGAGCCTGACCAAAGGACATGTTACTGCAGTGTTCAGACTGAAATCATCAAAATGACCTCAAAACAAGTTGAAACTGTCAGAACAAGCTTCTTCTGGCAGATGCTGACAAAAGGACTTGTTACTGCAGTTTTCAGACTGAAATTAGTAAAATGACCTGAAAACAAGTTGAAACTGTCAGAACAAGCTTCTTCTGGCAGAGCCTGACAAAAGGACTTGTTACTGCAGTGTTCAGACTGAAATTAGTAAAATGACCTGAAAACAAGTTGAAACTGTCAGAACAAGCTTCTTCCAGCAGATGCTGACAAAAGGACATGCTACTGCATTTTTCAGACTGAAAGAAGAAAAATGACCTCGAAACAAGTTGAAACTGTCAGAACAAGCTTCTTCTGGCAAATGCTGACAAAAGGACTTGTTACTGCAGTTTTCAGACTGAAATTAGTAAAATGACCTGAAAACAAGTTGAAACTGTCAGAACAAGCTTCTTCTGGCAGAGCCTGACAAAAGGACTTGTTACTGCAGTGTTCAGACTGAAATTAGTAAAATGACCTGAAAACAAGTTGAAACTGTCAGAACAAGCTTCTTCCAGCAGATGCTGACAAAAGGACATGCTACTGCATTTTTCAGACTGAAAGAAGAAAAATGACCTCGAAACAAGTTGAAACTGTCAGAACAAGCTTCTTCTGGCAGATGCTGACAAAAGGACATGTTACTGCAGTGTTCAGACTGAAATTAGTTAAATGACCTGAAAACAAGTTGAAACTGTCAGAACAAGCGTCTTCTGGCAGAGCCTGACCAAAGGACATGCGACTGCAGTGTTCAGACTGAAATCATCAAAATGACCTGAAAACTAGTCAGAACAAGCTTCTTCTGGCAGAGCCTTACAAAAGGACATGTTACTGCATTTTTCAGACTGAAAGAAGAAAAATGACCTCGAAACAAGTTGAAACTGTCAGAACAAGCTTCTTCTGGCAGATGCTGACAAAAGGACATGTTACTGCAGTGTTCAGACTGAAATTAGTTAAATGACCTGAAAACAAGTTGAAACTGTCAGTACAAGCGTCTTCTGGCAGAGCCTGACCAAAGGACTTGTTACTGCAGTGTTCAGACAGGAATCATCCAAATGACCTCGAAACAAGTTGAAACTGTCAGAACAAGCTTCTTCTGGCAGATGCTGACAAAAGGACTTGTTACTGCAGTTTTCAGACTGAAATTAGTAAAATGACCTGAAAACAAGTTGAAACTGTCAGAACAAGCTTCTTCTGGCAGAGCCTGACAAAAGGACTTGTTACTGCAGTGTTCAGACTGAAATTAGTAAAATGACCTGAAAACAAGTTGAAACTGTCAGAACAAGCTTCTTCCAGCAGATGCTGACAAAAGGACATGCTACTGCATTTTTCAGACTGAAAGAAGAAAAATGACCTCGAAACAAGTTGAAACTGTCAGAACAAGCTTCTTCTGGCAGATGCTGACAAAAGGACATGTTACTGCAGTGTTCAGACTGAAATTAGTTAAATGACCTGAAAACAAGTTGAAACTGTCAGAACAAGCGTCTTCTGGCAGAGCCTGACCAAAGGACTTGTTACTGCAGTGTTCAGACAGGAATCATCCAAATGACCTCGAAACAAGTTGAAACTGTCAGAACAAGCTTCTTCCGGCAGATGCTGACAAAAGGACATGTTACTGCAGTGTTCAGACTGAAAGAAGAAAAATGACCTCAAAACACGTTGAAACTGTCAGAACAAGCTTCTTCTGGCAGAGCCTGACCAAAGGCCATGTTACTGCAGTGTTCAGACTGAAATCATCAAAATGACCTGAAAACTAGTCAGAACAAGCTTCTTCTGGCAGAGCCTTACAAAAGGACATGTTACTGCAGTTTTCAGACAAATCAGTAAAATGACCTGAAAACAAGTTGAAACTGTCAGAACAAGCTTCTTCTGGCAGAGCCTGACCAAAGGACATGTTACTGCAGTGTTCAGACTGAAATCATCAAAATGACCTCAAAACAAGTTGAAACTGTCAGAACAAGCTTCTTCTGGCAGATGCTGACAAAAGGACTTGTTACTGCAGTTTTCAGACTGAAATTAGTAAAATGACCTGAAAACAAGTTGAAACTGTCAGAACAAGCTTCTTCTGGCAGAGCCTGACAAAAGGACTTGTTACTGCAGTGTTCAGACTGAAATTAGTAAAATGACCTGAAAACAAGTTGAAACTGTCAGAACAAGCTTTTTCCAGCAGATGCTGACAAAAGGACATGCTACTGCATTTTTCAGACTGAAAGAAGAAAAATGACCTCGAAACAAGTTGAAACTGTCAGAACAAGCTTCTTCTGGCAGATGCTGACAAAAGGACATGTTACTGCAGTGTTCAGACTGAAATTAGTTAAATGACCTGAAAACAAGTTGAAACTGTCAGAACAAGCGTCTTCTGGCAGAGCCTGACCAAAGGACTTGTTACTGCAGTGTTCAGACAGGAATCATCCAAATGACCTCGAAACAAGTTGAAACTGTCAGAACAAGCTTCTTCCGGCAGATGCTGACAAAAGGACATGTTACTGCAGTGTTCAGACTGAAAGAAGAAAAATGACCTCAAAACACGTTGAAACTGTCAGAACAAGCTTCTTCTGGCAGAGCCTGACCAAAGGCCATGTTACTGCAGTGTTCAGACTGAAATCATCAAAATGACCTGAAAACTAGTCAGAACAAGCTTCTTCTGGCAGAGCCTTACAAAAGGACATGTTACTGCAGTTTTCAGACAAATCAGTAAAATGACCTGAAAACAAGTTGAAACTGTCAGAACAAGCTTCTTCTGGCAGAGCCTGACCAAAGGACATGTTACTGCAGTGTTCAGACTGAAATCATCAAAATGACCTCAAAACAAGTTGAAACTGTCAGAACAAGCTTCTTCTGGCAGATGCTGACAAAAGGACTTGTTACTGCAGTTTTCAGACTGAAATTAGTAAAATGACCTGAAAACAAGTTGAAACTGTCAGAACAAGCTTCTTCTGGCAGAGCCTGACAAAAGGACTTGTTACTGCAGTGTTCAGACTGAAATTAGTAAAATGACCTGAAAACAAGTTGAAACTGTCAGAACAAGCTTCTTCCAGCAGATGCTGACAAAAGGACATGCTACTGCATTTTTCAGACTGAAAGAAGAAAAATGACCTCGAAACAAGTTGAAACTGTCAGAACAAGCTTCTTCTGGCAGATGCTGACAAAAGGACTTGTTACTGCAGTTTTCAGACTGAAATTAGTAAAATGACCTGAAAACAAGTTGAAACTGTCAGAACAAGCTTCTTCTGGCAGAGCCTGACAAAAGGACTTGTTACTGCAGTGTTCAGACTGAAATTAGTAAAATGACCTGAAAACAAGTTGAAACTGTCAGAACAAGCTTCTTCCAGCAGATGCTGACAAAAGGACATGCTACTGCATTTTTCAGACTGAAAGAAGAAAAATGACCTCGAAACAAGTTGAAACTGTCAGAACAAGCTTCTTCTGGCAGATGCTGACAAAAGGACATGTTACTGCAGTGTTCAGACTGAAATTAGTTAAATGACCTGAAAACAAGTTGAAACTGTCAGAACAAGCGTCTTCTGGCAGAGCCTGACCAAAGGACTTGTTACTGCAGTGTTCAGACAGGAATCATCCAAATGACCTCAAAACAAGTTGAAACTGTCAGAACAAGCTTCTTCTGGCAGATGCTGACAAAAGGACATGTTACTGCAGTGTTCAGACTGAAAGAAGAAAAATGACCTCAAAACACGTTGAAACTGTCAGAACAAGCTTCTTCTGGCAGAGCCTGACCAAAGGCCATGTTACTGCAGTGTTCAGACTGAAATCATCAAAATGACCTGAAAACTAGTCAGAACAAGCTTCTTCTGGCAGAGCCTTACAAAAGGACATGTTACTGCAGTTTTCAGACAAATCAGTAAAATGACCTGAAAACAAGTTGAAACTGTCAGAACAAGCTTCTTCCGGCAGATGCTGACAAAAGGACATGTTACTGCAGTGTTCAGACTGAAAGAAGAAAAATGACCTCAAAACACGTTGAAACTGTCAGAACAAGCTTCTTCTGGCAGAGCCTGACCAAAGGCCATGTTACTGCAGTGTTCAGACTGAAATCATCAAAATGACCTGAAAACTAGTCAGAACAAGCTTCTTCTGGCAGAGCCTTACAAAAGGACATGTTACTGCAGTTTTCAGACAAATCAGTAAAATGACCTGAAAACAAGTTGAAACTGTCAGAACAAGCTTCTTCTGGCAGAGCCTGACCAAAGGACATGTTACTGCAGTGTTCAGACTGAAATCATCAAAATGACCTCAAAACAAGTTGAAACTGTCAGAACAAGCTTCTTCTGGCAGATGCTGACAAAAGGACTTGTTACTGCAGTTTTCAGACTGAAATTAGTAAAATGACCTGAAAACAAGTTGAAACTGTCAGAACAAGCTTCTTCTGGCAGAGCCTGACAAAAGGACTTGTTACTGCAGTGTTCAGACTGAAATCAGTAAAATGACCTGAAAACAAGTTGAAACTGTCAGAACAAGCTTCTTCTGGCAGAGCCTGACCAAAGGACATGTTACTGCAGTGTTCAGACTGAAATCATCAAAATGACCTCAAAACAAGTTGAAACTGTCAGAACAAGCTTCTTCTGGCAGATGCTGACAAAAGGACTTGTTACTGCAGTTTTCAGACTGAAATTAGTAAAATGACCTGAAAACAAGTTGAAACTGTCAGAACAAGCTTCTTCTGGCAGAGCCTGACAAAAGGACTTGTTACTGCAGTGTTCAGACTGAAATTAGTAAAATGACCTGAAAACAAGTTGAAACTGTCAGAACAAGCTTCTTCCAGCAGATGCTGACAAAAGGACATGCTACTGCATTTTTCAGACTGAAAGAAGAAAAATGACCTCGAAACAAGTTGAAACTGTCAGAACAAGCTTCTTCTGGCAGATGCTGACAAAAGGACTTGTTACTGCAGTTTTCAGACTGAAATTAGTAAAATGACCTGAAAACAAGTTGAAACTGTCAGAACAAGCTTCTTCTGGCAGAGCCTGACAAAAGGACTTGTTACTGCAGTGTTCAGACTGAAATTAGTAAAATGACCTGAAAACAAGTTGAAACTGTCAGAACAAGCTTCTTCCAGCAGATGCTGACAAAAGGACATGCTACTGCATTTTTCAGACTGAAAGAAGAAAAATGACCTCGAAACAAGTTGAAACTGTCAGAACAAGCTTCTTCTGGCAGATGCTGACAAAAGGACTTGTTACTGCAGTTTTCAGACTGAAATTAGTAAAATGACCTCAAAACACGTTGAAACTGTCAGAACAAGCTTCTTCTGGCAGAGCCTGACCAAAGGCCATGTTACTGCAGTGTTCAGACTGAAATCATCAAAATGACCTGAAAACTAGTCAGAACAAGCTTCTTCTGGCAGAGCCTTACAAAAGGACATGTTACTGCAGTTTTCAGACAAATCAGTAAAATGACCTGAAAACAAGTTGAAACTGTCAGAACAAGCTTCTTCCGGCAGATGCTGACAAAAGGACATGTTACTGCAGTGTTCAGACTGAAAGAAGAAAAATGACCTCAAAACACGTTGAAACTGTCAGAACAAGCTTCTTCTGGCAGAGCCTGACCAAAGGCCATGTTACTGCAGTGTTCAGACTGAAATCATCAAAATGACCTGAAAACTAGTCAGAACAAGCTTCTTCTGGCAGAGCCTTACAAAAGGACATGTTACTGCAGTTTTCAGACAAATCAGTAAAATGACCTGAAAACAAGTTGAAACTGTCAGAACAAGCTTCTTCTGGCAGAGCCTGACCAAAGGACATGTTACTGCAGTGTTCAGACTGAAATCATCAAAATGACCTCAAAACAAGTTGAAACTGTCAGAACAAGCTTCTTCTGGCAGATGCTGACAAAAGGACTTGTTACTGCAGTTTTCAGACTGAAATTAGTAAAATGACCTGAAAACAAGTTGAAACTGTCAGAACAAGCTTCTTCTGGCAGAGCCTGACAAAAGGACTTGTTACTGCAGTGTTCAGACTGAAATTAGTAAAATGACCTGAAAACAAGTTGAAACTGTCAGAACAAGCTTCGTCCAGCAGATGCTGACAAAAGGACATGCTACTGCATTTTTCAGACTGAAAGAAGAAAAATGACCTCGAAACAAGTTGAAACTGTCAGAACAAGCTTCTTCTGGCAGATGCTGACAAAAGGACATGTTACTGCAGTGTTCAGACTGAAATTAGTTAAATGACCTGAAAACAAGTTGAAACTGTCAGAACAAGCGTCTTCTGGCAGAGCCTGACCAAAGGACTTGTTACTGCAGTGTTCAGACAGGAATCATCCAAATGACCTCGAAACAAGTTGAAACTGTCAGAACAAGCTTCTTCCGGCAGATGCTGACAAAAGGACATGTTACTGCAGTGTTCAGACTGAAATCATCAAAATGACCTGAAAACTAGTCAGAACAAGCTTCTTCTGGCAGAGCCTTACAAAAGGACATGTTACTGCAGTTTTCAGACAAATCAGTAAAATGACCTGAAAACAAGTTGAAACTGTCAGAACAAGCTTCTTCTGGCAGAGCCTGACAAAAGGACATGCGACTGCAGTGTTCAGACTGAAATCATCAAAATGACCTGAAAACTAGTCAGAACAAGCTTCTTCTGGCAGAGCCTTACAAAAGGACATGTTACTGCAGTTTTCAGACAAATCAGTAAAATGACCTGAAAACAAGTTGAAACTGTCAGAACAAGCTTCTTCTGGCAGAGCCTGACCAAAGGCCATGTTACTGCAGTGTTCAGACTGAAATCATCAAAATGACCTGAAAACTAGTCAGAACAAGCTTCTTCTGGCAGAGCCTTACAAAAGGACATGTTACTGCAGTTTTCAGACAAATCAGTAAAATGACCTGAAAACAAGTTGAAACTGTCAGAACAAGCTTCTTCTGGCAGAGCCTGACAAAAGGACATGCGACTGCAGTGTTCAGACTGAAATCATCAAAATGACCTGAAAACTAGTCAGAACAAGCTTCTTCTGGCAGAGCCTTACAAAAGGACATGTTACTGCAGTTTTCAGACAAATCAGTAAAATGACCTGAAAACAAGTTGAAACTGTCAGAACAAGCTTCTTCTGGCAGAGCCTGACCAAAGGCCATGTTACTGCAGTGTTCAGACTGAAATCATCAAAATGACCTGAAAACTAGTCAGAACAAGCTTCTTCTGGCAGAGCCTTACAAAAGGACATGTTACTGCAGTTTTCAGACAAATCAGTAAAATGACCTGAAAACAAGTTGAAACTGTCAGAACAAGCTTCTTCTGGCAGAGCCTGACAAAAGGACATGCGACTGCAGTGTTCAGACTGAAATCATCAAAATGACCTGAAAACTAGTCAGAACAAGCTTCTTCTGGCAGAGCCTTACAAAAGGACATGTTACTGCAGTTTTCAGACAAATCAGTAAAATGACCTGAAAACAAGTTGAAACTGTCAGAACAAGCTTCTTCTGGCAGAGCCTGACAAAAGGACATGCGACTGCAGTGTTCAGACTGAAATCATCAAAATGACCTGAAAACTAGTCAGAACAAGCTTCTTCTGGCAGAGCCTTACAAAAGGACATGTTACTGCATTTTTCAGACTGAAAGAAGAAAAATGACCTCGAAACAAGTTGAAACTGTCAGAACAAGCTTCTTCTGGCAGATGCTGACAAAAGGACATGTTACTGCAGTGTTCAGACTGAAATTAGTTAAATGACCTGAAAACAAGTTGAAACTGTCAGAACAAGCGTCTTCTGGCAGAGCCTGACCAAAGGACTTGTTACTGCAGTGTTCAGACAGGAATCATCCAAATGACCTCGAAACAAGTTGAAACTGTCAGAACAAGCTTCTTCCGGCAGATGCTGACAAAAGGACATGTTACTGCAGTTCTCAGACTGAAAGAAGAAAAATGACCTCAAAACACATTGAAACTGTCAGAACAAGCTTCTTCTGGCAGAGCCTGACCAAAGGCCATGTTACTGCAGTGTTCAGACTGAAATCATCAAAATGACCTGAAAACTAGTCAGAACAAGCTTCTTCTGGCAGAGCCTTACAAAAGGACATGTTACTGCAGTTTTCAGACAAATCAGTAAAATGACCTGAAAACAAGTTGAAACTGTCAGAACAAGCTTCTTCTGGCAGAGCCTGACAAAAGGACATGCGACTGCAGTGTTCAGACTGAAATCATCAAAATGACCTGAAAACTAGTCAGAACAAGCTTCTTCTGGCAGAGCCTTACAAAAGGACATGTTACTGCAGTTTTCAGACAAATCAGTAAAATGACCTGAAAACAAGTTGAAACTGTCAGAACAAGCTTCTTCTGGCAGAGCCTGACAAAAGGACATGCGACTGCAGTGTTCAGACTGAAATCATCCAAATGACCTCAAAACAAGTTGAAACTGTCAGAACAAGCTTCTTCTGGCAGAGCCTGACCAAAGGCCATGTTACTGCAGTGTTCAGACTGAAATCATCAAAATGACCTGAAAACTAGTCAGAACAAGCTTCTTCTGGCAGAGCCTTACAAAAGGACATGTTACTGCAGTTTTCAGACAAATCAGTAAAATGACCTGAAAACAAGTTGAAACTGTCAGAAGAAGCTTCTTCTGGCAGAGCCTGACAAAAGGACATGCGACTGCAGTGTTCAGACTGAAATCATCAAAATGACCTGAAAACTAGTCAGAACAAGCTTCTTCTGGCAGAGCCTTACAAAAGGACATGTTACTGCATTTTTCAGACTGAAAGAAGAAAAATGACCTCGAAACAAGTTGAAACTGTCAGAACAAGCTTCTTCTGGCAGATGCTGACAAAAGGACATGTTACTGCAGTGTTCAGACTGAAATTAGTTAAATGACCTGAAAACAAGTTGAAACTGTCAGAACAAGCGTCTTCTGGCAGAGCCTGACCAAAGGACTTGTTACTGCAGTGTTCAGACAGGAATCATCCAAATGACCTCGAAACAAGTTGAAACTGTCAGAACAAGCTTCTTCCGGCAGATGCTGACAAAAGGACATGTTACTGCAGTGTTCAGACTGAAAGAAGAAAAATGACCTCAAAACACGTTGAAACTGTCAGAACAAGCTTCTTCTGGCAGAGCCTGACCAAAGGCCATGTTACTGCAGTGTTCAGACTGAAATCATCAAAATGACCTGAAAACTAGTCAGAACAAGCTTCTTCTGGCAGAGCCTTACAAAAGGACATGTTACTGCAGTTTTCAGACAAATCAGTAAAATGACCTGAAAACAAGTTGAAACTGTCAGAACAAGCTTCTTCTGGCAGAGCCTGACAAAAGGACATGCGACTGCAGTGTTCAGACTGAAATCATCAAAATGACCTGAAAACTAGTCAGAACAAGCTTCTTCTGGCAGAGCCTTACAAAAGGACATGTTACTGCAGTTTTCAGACAAATCAGTAAAATGACCTGAAAACAAGTTGAAACTGTCAGAACAAGCTTCTTCTGGCAGAGCCTGACAAAAGGACATGCGACTGCAGTGTTCAGACTGAAATCATCCAAATGACCTCAAAACAAGTTGAAACTGTCAGAACAAGCTTCTTCTGGCAGAGCCTGACCAAAGGCCATGTTACTGCAGTGTTCAGACTGAAATCATCAAAATGACCTGAAAACTAGTCAGAACAAGCTTCTTCTGGCAGAGCCTTACAAAAGGACATGTTACTGCAGTTTTCAGACAAATCAGTAAAATGACCTGAAAACAAGTTGAAACTGTCAGAAGAAGCTTCTTCTGGCAGAGCCTGACAAAAGGACATGCGACTGCAGTGTTCAGACTGAAATCATCAAAATGACCTGAAAACTAGTCAGAACAAGCTTCTTCTGGCAGAGCCTTACAAAAGGACATGTTACTGCATTTTTCAGACTGAAAGAAGAAAAATGACCTCGAAACAAGTTAAAACTGTCAGAACAAGCTTCTTCTGGCAGATGCTGACAAAAGGACATGTTACTGCAGTGTTCAGACTGAAATTAGTTAAATGACCTGAAAACAAGTTGAAACTGTCAGAACAAGCGTCTTCTGGCAGAGCCTGACCAAAGGACTTGTTACTGCAGTGTTCAGACAGGAATCATCCAAATGACCTCGAAACAAGTTGAAACTGTCAGAACAAGCTTCTTCTGGCAGATGCTGACAAAAGGACTTGTTACTGCAGTTTTCAGACTGAAATTAGTAAAATGACCTGAAAACAAGTTGAAACTGTCAGAACAAGCTTCTTCTGGCAGAGCCTGACAAAAGGACTTGTTACTGCAGTGTTCAGACTGAAATTAGTAAAATGACCTGAAAACAAGTTGAAACTGTCAGAACAAGCTTCTTCCAGCAGATGCTGACAAAAGGACATGCTACTGCATTTTTCAGACTGAAAGAAGAAAAATGACCTCGAAACAAGTTGAAACTGTCAGAACAAGCTTCTTCTGGCAGATGCTGACAAAAGGACATGTTACTGCAGTGTTCAGACTGAAATTAGTTAAATGACCTGAAAACAAGTTGAAACTGTCAGAACAAGCGTCTTCTGGCAGAGCCTGACCAAAGGACTTGTTACTGCAGTGTTCAGACAGGAATCATCCAAATGACCTCGAAACAAGTTGAAACTGTCAGAACAAGCTTCTTCCGGCAGATGCTGACAAAAGGACATGTTACTGCAGTGTTCAGACTGAAAGAAGAAAAATGACCTCAAAACACGTTGAAACTGTCAGAACAAGCTTCTTCTGGCAGAGCCTGACCAAAGGCCATGTTACTGCAGTGTTCAGACTGAAATCATCAAAATGACCTGAAAACTAGTCAGAACAAGCTTCTTCTGGCAGAGCCTTACAAAAGGACATGTTACTGCAGTTTTCAGACAAATCAGTAAAATGACCTGAAAACAAGTTGAAACTGTCAGAACAAGCTTCTTCTGGCAGAGCCTGACCAAAGGACATGTTACTGCAGTGTTCAGACTGAAATCATCAAAATGACCTCAAAACAAGTTGAAACTGTCAGAACAAGCTTCTTCTGGCAGATGCTGACAAAAGGACTTGTTACTGCAGTTTTCAGACTGAAATTAGTAAAATGACCTGAAAACAAGTTGAAACTGTCAGAACAAGCTTCTTCTGGCAGAGCCTGACAAAAGGACTTGTTACTGCAGTGTTCAGACTGAAATTAGTAAAATGACCTGAAAACAAGTTGAAACTGTCAGAACAAGCTTTTTCCAGCAGATGCTGACAAAAGGACATGCTACTGCATTTTTCAGACTGAAAGAAGAAAAATGACCTCGAAACAAGTTGAAACTGTCAGAACAAGCTTCTTCTGGCAGATGCTGACAAAAGGACATGTTACTGCAGTGTTCAGACTGAAATTAGTTAAATGACCTGAAAACAAGTTGAAACTGTCAGAACAAGCGTCTTCTGGCAGAGCCTGACCAAAGGACTTGTTACTGCAGTGTTCAGACAGGAATCATCCAAATGACCTCGAAACAAGTTGAAACTGTCAGAACAAGCTTCTTCCGGCAGATGCTGACAAAAGGACATGTTACTGCAGTGTTCAGACTGAAAGAAGAAAAATGACCTCAAAACACGTTGAAACTGTCAGAACAAGCTTCTTCTGGCAGAGCCTGACCAAAGGCCATGTTACTGCAGTGTTCAGACTGAAATCATCAAAATGACCTGAAAACTAGTCAGAACAAGCTTCTTCTGGCAGAGCCTTACAAAAGGACATGTTACTGCAGTTTTCAGACAAATCAGTAAAATGACCTGAAAACAAGTTGAAACTGTCAGAACAAGCTTCTTCTGGCAGAGCCTGACCAAAGGACATGTTACTGCAGTGTTCAGACTGAAATCATCAAAATGACCTCAAAACAAGTTGAAACTGTCAGAACAAGCTTCTTCTGGCAGATGCTGACAAAAGGACTTGTTACTGCAGTTTTCAGACGGAAATTAGTAAAATGACCTGAAAACAAGTTGAAACTGTCAGAACAAGCTTCTTCCAGCAGATGCTGACAAAAGGACATGCTACTGCATTTTTCAGACTGAAAGAAGAAAAATGACCTCGAAACAAGTTGAAACTGTCAGAACAAGCTTCTTCTGGCAGATGCTGACAAAAGGACATGTTACTGCAGTGTTCAGACTGAAATTAGTTAAATGACCTGAAAACAAGTTGAAACTGTCAGAACAAGCGTCTTCTGGCAGAGCCTGACCAAAGGACTTGTTACTGCAGTGTTCAGACAGGAATCATCCAAATGACCTCGAAACAAGTTGAAACTGTCAGAACAAGCTTCTTCTGGCAGATGCTGACAAAAGGACATGTTACTGCAGTGTTCAGACTGAAAGAAGAAAAATGACCTCAAAACACGTTGAAACTGTCAGAACAAGCTTCTTCTGGCAGAGCCTGACCAAAGGCCATGTTACTGCAGTGTTCAGACTGAAATCATCAAAATGACCTGAAAACTAGTCAGAACAAGCTTCTTCTGGCAGAGCCTTACAAAAGGACATGTTACTGCAGTTTTCAGACAAATCAGTAAAATGACCTGAAAACAAGTTGAAACTGTCAGAACAAGCTTCTTCCGGCAGATGCTGACAAAAGGACATGTTACTGCAGTGTTCAGACTGAAAGAAGAAAAATGACCTCAAAACACGTTGAAACTGTCAGAACAAGCTTCTTCTGGCAGAGCCTGACCAAAGGCCATGTTACTGCAGTGTTCAGACTGAAATCATCAAAATGACCTGAAAACTAGTCAGAACAAGCTTCTTCTGGCAGAGCCTTACAAAAGGACATGTTACTGCAGTTTTCAGACAAATCAGTAAAATGACCTGAAAACAAGTTGAAACTGTCAGAACAAGCTTCTTCTGGCAGAGCCTGACCAAAGGACATGTTACTGCAGTGTTCAGACTGAAATCATCAAAATGACCTCAAAACAAGTTGAAACTGTCAGAACAAGCTTCTTCTGGCAGATGCTGACAAAAGGACATGCTACTGCATTTTTCAGACTGAAAGAAGAAAAATGACCTCGAAACAAGTTGAAACTGTCAGAACAAGCTTCTTCTGGCAGATGCTGACAAAAGGACATGTTACTGCAGTGTTCAGACTGAAATTAGTTAAATGACCTGAAAACAAGTTGAAACTGTCAGAACAAGCGTCTTCTGGCAGAGCCTGACCAAAGGACTTGTTACTGCAGTGTTCAGACAGGAATCATCCAAATGACCTCGAAACAAGTTGAAACTGTCAGAACAAGCTTCTTCCGGCAGATGCTGACAAAAGGACATGTTACTGCAGTGTTCAGACTGAAAGAAGAAAAATGACCTCAAAACACAAGCTTCTTCTGGCAGAGCCTGACCAAAGGCCATGTTACTGCAGTGTTCAGACTGAAATCATCAAAATGACCTGAAAACTAGTCAGAACAAGCTTCTTCTGGCAGAGCCTTACAAAAGGACATGTTACTGCAGTTTTCAGACAAATCAGTAAAATGACCTGAAAACAAGTTGAAACTGTCAGAACAAGCTTCTTCTGGCAGAGCCTGACAAAAGGACATGCGACTGCAGTGTTCAGACTGAAATCATCAAAATGACCTGAAAACTAGTCAGAACAAGCTTCTTCTGGCAGAGCCTTACAAAAGGACATGTTACTGCAGTTTTCAGACAAATCAGTAAAATGACCTGAAAACAAGTTGAAACTGTCAGAACAAGCTTCTTCTGGCAGAGCCTGACCAAAGGACATGTTACTGCAGTGTTCAGACTGAAATCATCAAAATGACCTCAAAACAAGTTGAAACTGTCAGAACAAGCTTCTTCTGGCAGATGCTGACAAAAGGACTTGTTACTGCAGTTTTCAGACTGAAATTAGTAAAATGACCTGAAAACAAGTTGAAACTGTCAGAACAAGCTTCTTCCAGCAGATGCTGACAAAAGGACATGCTACTGCATTTTTCAGACTGAAAGAAGAAAAATGACCTCGAAACAAGTTGAAACTGTCAGAACAAGCTTCTTCTGGCAGATGCTGACAAAAGGACATGTTACTGCAGTGTTCAGACTGAAATTAGTTAAATGACCTGAAAACAAGTTGAAACTGTCAGAACAAGCGTCTTCTGGCAGAGCCTGACCAAAGGACTTGTTACTGCAGTGTTCAGACAGGAATCATCCAAATGACCTCGAAACAAGTTGAAACTGTCAGAACAAGCTTCTTCTGGCAGATGCTGACAAAAGGACATGTTACTGCAGTGTTCAGACTGAAAGAATAAAAATGACCTCAAAACACGTTGAAACTGTCAGAACAAGCTTCTTCTGGCAGAGCCTGACCAAAGGCCATGTTACTGCAGTGTTCAGACTGAAATCATCAAAATGACCTGAAAACTAGTCAGAACAAGCTTCTTCTGGCAGAGCCTTACAAAAGGACATGTTACTGCAGTTTTCAGACAAATCAGTAAAATGACCTGAAAACAAGTTGAAACTGTCAGAACAAGCTTCTTCCGGCAGATGCTGACAAAAGGACATGTTACTGCAGTGTTCAGACTGAAAGAAGAAAAATGACCTCAAAACACGTTGAAACTGTCAGAACAAGCTTCTTCTGGCAGAGCCTGACCAAAGGCCATGTTACTGCAGTGTTCAGACTGAAATCATCAAAATGACCTGAAAACTAGTCAGAACAAGCTTCTTCTGGCAGAGCCTTACAAAAGGACATGTTACTGCAGTTTTCAGACAAATCAGTAAAATGACCTGAAAACAAGTTGAAACTGTCAGAACAAGCTTCTTCTGGCAGAGCCTGACCAAAGGACATGTTACTGCAGTGTTCAGACTGAAATCATCAAAATGACCTCAAAACAAGTTGAAACTGTCAGAACAAGCTTCTTCTGGCAGATGCTGACAAAAGGACATGCTACTGCATTTTTCAGACTGAAAGAAGAAAAATGACCTCGAAACAAGTTGAAACTGTCAGAACAAGCTTCTTCTGGCAGATGCTGACAAAAGGACATGTTACTGCAGTGTTCAGACTGAAATTAGTTAAATGACCTGAAAACAAGTTGAAACTGTCAGAACAAGCGTCTTCTGGCAGAGCCTGACCAAAGGACTTGTTACTGCAGTGTTCAGACAGGAATCATCCAAATGACCTCGAAACAAGTTGAAACTGTCAGAACAAGCTTCTTCCGGCAGATGCTGACAAAAGGACATGTTACTGCAGTGTTCAGACTGAAAGAAGAAAAATGACCTCAAAACACAAGCTTCTTCTGGCAGAGCCTGACCAAAGGCCATGTTACTGCAGTGTTCAGACTGAAATCATCAAAATGACCTGAAAACTAGTCAGAACAAGCTTCTTCTGGCAGAGCCTTACAAAAGGACATGTTACTGCAGTTTTCAGACAAATCAGTAAAATGACCTGAAAACAAGTTGAAACTGTCAGAACAAGCTTCTTCTGGCAGAGCCTGACAAAAGGACATGCGACTGCAGTGTTCAGACTGAAATCATCAAAATGACCTGAAAACTAGTCAGAACAAGCTTCTTCTGGCAGAGCCTTACAAAAGGACATGTTACTGCAGTTTTCAGACAAATCAGTAAAATGACCTGAAAACAAGTTGAAACTGTCAGAACAAGCTTCTTCTGGCAGAGCCTGACCAAAGGCCATGTTACTGCAGTGTTCAGACTGAAATCATCAAAATGACCTGAAAACTAGTCAGAACAAGCTTCTTCTGGCAGAGCCTTACAAAAGGACATGTTACTGCAGTTTTCAGACAAATCAGTAAAATGACCTGAAAACAAGTTGAAACTGTCAGAACAAGCTTCTTCTGGCAGAGCCTGACAAAAGGACATGCGACTGCAGTGTTCAGACTGAAATCATCAAAATGACCTGAAAACTAGTCAGAACAAGCTTCTTCTGGCAGAGCCTTACAAAAAGACATGTTACTGCAGTTTTCAGACAAATCAGTAAAATGACCTGAAAACAAGTTGAAACTGTCAGAACAAGCTTCTTCTGGCAGAGCCTGACAAAAGGACATGCGACTGCAGTGTTCAGACTGAAATCATCAAAATGACCTGAAAACTAGTCAGAACAAGCTTCTTCTGGCAGAGCCTTACAAAAGGACATGTTACTGCATTTTTCAGACTGAAAGAAAAATGACCTCGAAACAAGTTGAAACTGTCAGAACAAGCTTCTTCTGGCAGATGCTGACAAAAGGACATGTTACTGCAGTGTTCAGACTGAAATTAGTTAAATGACCTGAAAACAAGTTGAAACTGTCAGAACAAGCGTCTTCTGGCAGAGCCTGACCAAAGGACTTGTTACTGCAGTGTTCAGACAGGAATCATCCAAATGACCTCGAAACAAGTTGAAACTGTCAGAACAAGCTTCTTCCGGCAGATGCTGACAAAAGGACATGTTACTGCAGTTCTCAGACTGAAAGAAGAAAAATGACCTCAAAACACGTTGAAACTGTCAGAACAAGCTTCTTCTGGCAGAGCCTGACCAAAGGCCATGTTACTGCAGTGTTCAGACTGAAATCATCAAAATGACCTGAAAACTAGTCAGAACAAGCTTCTTCTGGCAGAGCCTTACAAAAGGACATGTTACTGCAGTTTTCAGACAAATCAGTAAAATGACCTGAAAACAAGTTGAAACTGTCAGAACAAGCTTCTTCTGGCAGAGCCTGACAAAAGGACATGCGACTGCAGTGTTCAGACTGAAATCATCAAAATGACCTGAAAACTAGTCAGAACAAGCTTCTTCTGGCAGAGCCTTACAAAAGGACATGTTACTGCAGTTTTCAGACAAATCAGTAAAATGACCTGAAAACAAGTTGAAACTGTCAGAACAAGCTTCTTCTGGCAGAGCCTGACAAAAGGACATGCGACTGCAGTGTTCAGACTGAAATCATCCAAATGACCTCAAAACAAGTTGAAACTGTCAGAACAAGCTTCTTCTGGCAGAGCCTGACCAAAGGCCATGTTACTGCAGTGTTCAGACTGAAATCATCAAAATGACCTGAAAACTAGTCAGAACAAGCTTCTTCTGGCAGAGCCTTACAAAAGGACATGTTACTGCAGTTTTCAGACAAATCAGTAAAATGACCTGAAAACAAGTTGAAACTGTCAGAAGAAGCTTCTTCTGGCAGAGCCTGACAAAAGGACATGCGACTGCAGTGTTCAGACTGAAATCATCAAAATGACCTGAAAACTAGTCAGAACAAGCTTCTTCTGGCAGAGCCTTACAAAAGGACATGTTACTGCATTTTTCAGACTGAAAGAAGAAAAATGACCTCGAAACAAGTTGAAACTGTCAGAACAAGCTTCTTCTGGCAGATGCTGACAAAAGGACATGTTACTGCAGTGTTCAGACTGAAATTAGTTAAATGACCTGAAAACAAGTTGAAACTGTCAGAACAAGCTTCTTCTGGCAGATGCTGACAAAAGGACATGTTACTGCAGTGTTCAGACTGAAATTAGTTAAATGACCTGAAAACAAGTTGAAACTGTCAGAACAAGCGTCTTCTGGCAGAGCCTGACCAAAGGACTTGTTACTGCAGTGTTCAGACAGGAATCATCCAAATGACCTCGAAACAAGTTGAAACTGTCAGAACAAGCTTCTTCTGGCAGATGCTGACAAAAGGACTTGTTACTGCAGTTTTCAGACTGAAATTAGTAAAATGACCTCAAAACACGTTGAAACTGTCAGAACAAGCTTCTTCTGGCAGAGCCTGACCAAAGGCCATGTTACTGCAGTGTTCAGACTGAAATCATCAAAATGACCTGAAAACTAGTCAGAACAAGCTTCTTCTGGCAGAGCCTTACAAAAGGACATGTTACTGCAGTTTTCAGACAAATCAGTAAAATGACCTGAAAACAAGTTGAAACTGTCAGAACAAGCTTCTTCTGGCAGAGCCTGACCAAAGGCCATGTTACTGCAGTGTTCAGACTGAAATCATCAAAATGACCTGAAAACTAGTCAGAACAAGCTTCTTCTGGCAGAGCCTTACAAAAGGACATGTTACTGCAGTTTTCAGACAAATCAGTAAAATGACCTGAAAACAAGTTGAAACTGTCAGAACAAGCTTCTTCTGGCAGAGCCTGACAAAAGGACATGCGACTGCAGTGTTCAGACTGAAATCATCAAAATGACCTGAAAACTAGTCAGAACAAGCTTCTTCTGGCAGAGCCTTACAAAAGGACATGTTACTGCAGTTTTCAGACAAATCAGTAAAATGACCTGAAAACAAGTTGAAACTGTCAGAACAAGCTTCTTCTGGCAGAGCCTGACAAAAGGACATGCGACTGCAGTGTTCAGACTGAAATCATCCAAATGACCTCAAAACAAGTTGAAACTGTCAGAACAAGCTTCTTCTGGCAGAGCCTGACCAAAGGCCATGTTACTGCAGTGTTCAGACTGAAATCATCAAAATGACCTGAAAACTAGTCAGAACAAGCTTCTTCTGGCAGAGCCTTACAAAAGGACATGTTACTGCAGTTTTCAGACAAATCAGTAAAATGACCTGAAAACAAGTTGAAACTGTCAGAAGAAGCTTCTTCTGGCAGAGCCTGACAAAAGGACATGCGACTGCAGTGTTCAGACTGAAATCATCAAAATGACCTGAAAACTAGTCAGAACAAGCTTCTTCTGGCAGAGCCTTACAAAAGGACATGTTACTGCATTTTTCAGACTGAAAGAAGAAAAATGACCTCGAAACAAGTTGAAACTGTCAGAACAAGCTTCTTCTGGCAGATGCTGACAAAAGGACATGTTACTGCAGTGTTCAGACTGAAATTAGTTAAATGACCTGAAAACAAGTTGAAACTGTCAGAACAAGCTTCTTCTGGCAGATGCTGACAAAAGGACATGTTACTGCAGTGTTCAGACTGAAATTAGTTAAATGACCTAAAAACAAGTTGAAACTGTCAGAACAAGCGTCTTCTGGCAGAGCCTGACCAAAGGACTTGTTACTGCAGTGTTCAGACAGGAATCATCCAAATGACCTCGAAACAAGTTGAAACTGTCAGAACAAGCTTCTTCTTGCAGATGCTGACAAAAGGACTTGTTACTGCAGTTTTCAGACTGAAATTAGTAAAATGACCTGAAAACAAGTTGAAACTGTCAGAACAAGCTTCTTCTGGCAGAGCCTGACAAAAGGACTTGTTACTGCAGTGTTCAGACTGAAATTAGTAAAATGACCTGAAAACAAGTTGAAACTGTCAGAACAAGCTTCTTCTGGCAGAGCCTGACCAAAGGCCATGTTACTGCAGTGTTCAGACTGAAATCATCAAAATGACCTGAAAACTAGTCAGAACAAGCTTCTTCTGGCAGAGCCTTACAAAAGGACATGTTACTGCAGTTTTCAGACAAATCAGTAAAATGACCTGAAAACAAGTTGAAACTGTCAGAACAAGCTTCTTCTGGCAGAGCCTGACAAAAGGACATGCGACTGCAGTGTTCAGACTGAAATCATCCAAATGACCTCAAAACAAGTTGAAACTGTCAGAACAAGCTTCTTCTGGCAGAGCCTGACCAAAGGCCATGTTACTGCAGTGTTCAGACTGAAATCATCAAAATGACCTGAAAACTAGTCAGAACAAGCTTCTTCTGGCAGAGCCTTACAAAAGGACATGTTACTGCAGTTTTCAGACAAATCAGTAAAATGACCTGAAAACAAGTTGAAACTGTCAGAACAAGCTTCTTCCGGCAGATGCTGACAAAAGGACATGTTACTGCAGTGTTCAGACTGAAAGAAGAAAAATGACCTCGAAACAAGTTGAAACTGTCAGAACAAGCTTCTTCTGGCAGATGCTGACAAAAGGACATGTTACTGCAGTGTTCAGACTGAAAGAAGAAAAATGACCTCAAAACACGTTGAAACTGTCAGAACAAGCTTCTTCTGGCAGAGCCTGACCAAAGGCCATGTTACTGCAGTGTTCAGACTGAAATCATCAAAATGACCTGAAAACTAGTCAGAACAAGCTTCTTCTGGCAGAGCCTTACAAAAGGACATGTTACTGCAGTTTTCAGACAAATCAGTAAAATGACCTGAAAACAAGTTGAAACTGTCAGAACAAGCTTCTTCCGGCAGATGCTGACAAAAGGACATGTTACTGCAGTGTTCAGACTGAAAGAAGAAAAATGACCTCAAAACACGTTGAAACTGTCAGAACAAGCTTCTTCTGGCAGAGCCTGACCAAAGGCCATGTTACTGCAGTGTTCAGACTGAAATCATCAAAATGACCTGAAAACTAGTCAGAACAAGCTTCTTCTGGCAGAGCCTTACAAAAGGACATGTTACTGCAGTTTTCAGACAAATCAGTAAAATGACCTGAAAACAAGTTGAAACTGTCAGAAGAAGCTTCTTCTGGCAGAGCCTGACAAAAGGACATGCGACTGCAGTGTTCAGACTGAAATCATCAAAATGACCTGAAAACTAGTCAGAACAAGCTTCTTCTGGCAGAGCCTTACAAAAGGACATGTTACTGCATTTTTCAGACTGAAAGAAGAAAAATGACCTCGAAACAAGTTGAAACTGTCAGAACAAGCTTCTTCTGGCAGATGCTGACAAAAGGACATGTTACTGCAGTGTTCAGACTGAAATTAGTTAAATGACCTGAAAACAAGTTGAAACTGTCAGAACAAGCTTCTTCTGGCAGATGCTGACAAAAGGACATGTTACTGCAGTGTTCAGACTGAAATTAGTTAAATGACCTGAAAACAAGTTGAAACTGTCAGAACAAGCGTCTTCTGGCAGAGCCTGACCAAAGGACTTGTTACTGCAGTGTTCAGACAGGAATCATCCAAATGACCTCGAAACAAGTTGAAACTGTCAGAACAAGCTTCTTCTGGCAGATGCTGACAAAAGGACTTGTTACTGCAGTTTTCAGACTGAAATTAGTAAAATGACCTCAAAACACGTTGAAACTGTCAGAACAAGCTTCTTCTGGCAGAGCCTGACCAAAGGCCATGTTACTGCAGTGTTCAGACTGAAATCATCAAAATGACCTGAAAACTAGTCAGAACAAGCTTCTTCTGGCAGAGCCTTACAAAAGGACATGTTACTGCAGTTTTCAGACAAATCAGTAAAATGACCTGAAAACAAGTTGAAACTGTCAGAACAAGCTTCTTCTGGCAGAGCCTGACCAAAGGCCATGTTACTGCAGTGTTCAGACTGAAATCATCAAAATGACCTGAAAACTAGTCAGAACAAGCTTCTTCTGGCAGAGCCTTACAAAAGGACATGTTACTGCAGTTTTCAGACAAATCAGTAAAATGACCTGAAAACAAGTTGAAACTGTCAGAACAAGCTTCTTCTGGCAGAGCCTGACAAAAGGACATGCGACTGCAGTGTTCAGACTGAAATCATCAAAATGACCTGAAAACTAGTCAGAACAAGCTTCTTCTGGCAGAGCCTTACAAAAGGACATGTTACTGCAGTTTTCAGACAAATCAGTAAAATGACCTGAAAACAAGTTGAAACTGTCAGAACAAGCTTCTTCTGGCAGAGCCTGACAAAAGGACATGCGACTGCAGTGTTCAGACTGAAATCATCCAAATGACCTCAAAACAAGTTGAAACTGTCAGAACAAGCTTCTTCTGGCAGAGCCTGACCAAAGGCCATGTTACTGCAGTGTTCAGACTGAAATCATCAAAATGACCTGAAAACTAGTCAGAACAAGCTTCTTCTGGCAGAGCCTTACAAAAGGACATGTTACTGCAGTTTTCAGACAAATCAGTAAAATGACCTGAAAACAAGTTGAAACTGTCAGAAGAAGCTTCTTCTGGCAGAGCCTGACAAAAGGACATGCGACTGCAGTGTTCAGACTGAAATCATCAAAATGACCTGAAAACTAGTCAGAACAAGCTTCTTCTGGCAGAGCCTTACAAAAGGACATGTTACTGCATTTTTCAGACTGAAAGAAGAAAAATGACCTCGAAACAAGTTGAAACTGTCAGAACAAGCTTCTTCTGGCAGATGCTGACAAAAGGACATGTTACTGCAGTGTTCAGACTGAAATTAGTTAAATGACCTGAAAACAAGTTGAAACTGTCAGAACAAGCTTCTTCTGGCAGATGCTGACAAAAGGACATGTTACTGCAGTGTTCAGACTGAAATTAGTTAAATGACCTAAAAACAAGTTGAAACTGTCAGAACAAGCGTCTTCTGGCAGAGCCTGACCAAAGGACTTGTTACTGCAGTGTTCAGACAGGAATCATCCAAATGACCTCGAAACAAGTTGAAACTGTCAGAACAAGCTTCTTCTTGCAGATGCTGACAAAAGGACTTGTTACTGCAGTTTTCAGACTGAAATTAGTAAAATGACCTGAAAACAAGTTGAAACTGTCAGAACAAGCTTCTTCTGGCAGAGCCTGACAAAAGGACTTGTTACTGCAGTGTTCAGACTGAAATTAGTAAAATGACCTGAAAACAAGTTGAAACTGTCAGAACAAGCTTCTTCTGGCAGAGCCTGACCAAAGGCCATGTTACTGCAGTGTTCAGACTGAAATCATCAAAATGACCTGAAAACTAGTCAGAACAAGCTTCTTCTGGCAGAGCCTTACAAAAGGACATGTTACTGCAGTTTTCAGACAAATCAGTAAAATGACCTGAAAACAAGTTGAAACTGTCAGAACAAGCTTCTTCTGGCAGAGCCTGACAAAAGGACATGCGACTGCAGTGTTCAGACTGAAATCATCCAAATGACCTCAAAACAAGTTGAAACTGTCAGAACAAGCTTCTTCTGGCAGAGCCTGACCAAAGGCCATGTTACTGCAGTGTTCAGACTGAAATCATCAAAATGACCTGAAAACTAGTCAGAACAAGCTTCTTCTGGCAGAGCCTTACAAAAGGACATGTTACTGCAGTTTTCAGACAAATCAGTAAAATGACCTGAAAACAAGTTGAAACTGTCAGAACAAGCTTCTTCCGGCAGATGCTGACAAAAGGACATGTTACTGCAGTGTTCAGACTGAAAGAAGAAAAATGACCTCGAAACAAGTTGAAACTGTCAGAACAAGCTTCTTCTGGCAGATGCTGACAAAAGGACATGTTACTGCAGTGTTCAGACTGAAAGAAGAAAAATGACCTCAAAACACGTTGAAACTGTCAGAACAAGCTTCTTCTGGCAGAGCCTGACCAAAGGCCATGTTACTGCAGTGTTCAGACTGAAATCATCAAAATGACCTGAAAACTAGTCAGAACAAGCTTCTTCTGGCAGAGCCTTACAAAAGGACATGTTACTGCAGTTTTCAGACAAATCAGTAAAATGACCTGAAAACAAGTTGAAACTGTCAGAACAAGCTTCTTCCGGCAGATGCTGACAAAAGGACATGTTACTGCAGTGTTCAGACTGAAAGAAGAAAAATGACCTCAAAACACGTTGAAACTGTCAGAACAAGCTTCTTCTGGCAGAGCCTGACCAAAGGCCATGTTACTGCAGTGTTCAGACTGAAATCATCAAAATGACCTGAAAACTAGTCAGAACAAGCTTCTTCTGGCAGAGCCTTACAAAAGGACATGTTACTGCAGTTTTCAGACAAATCAGTAAAATGACCTGAAAACAAGTTGAAACTGTCAGAAGAAGCTTCTTCTGGCAGAGCCTGACAAAAGGACATGCGACTGCAGTGTTCAGACTGAAATCATCAAAATGACCTGAAAACTAGTCAGAACAAGCTTCTTCTGGCAGAGCCTTACAAAAAGACATGTTACTGCAGTTTTCAGACAAATCAGTAAAATGACCTGAAAACAAGTTGAAACTGTCAGAACAAGCTTCTTCTGGCAGAGCCTGACAAAAGGACATGCGACTGCAGTGTTCAGACTGAAATCATCAAAATGACCTGAAAACTAGTCAGAACAAGCTTCTTCTGGCAGAGCCTTACAAAAGGACATGTTACTGCATTTTTCAGACTGAAAGAAAAATGACCTCGAAACAAGTTGAAACTGTCAGAACAAGCTTCTTCTGGCAGATGCTGACAAAAGGACATGTTACTGCAGTGTTCAGACTGAAATTAGTTAAATGACCTGAAAACAAGTTGAAACTGTCAGAACAAGCGTCTTCTGGCAGAGCCTGACCAAAGGACTTGTTACTGCAGTGTTCAGACAGGAATCATCCAAATGACCTCGAAACAAGTTGAAACTGTCAGAACAAGCTTCTTCCGGCAGATGCTGACAAAAGGACATGTTACTGCAGTGTTCAGACTGAAAGAAGAAAAATGACCTCAAAACACAAGCTTCTTCTGGCAGAGCCTGACCAAAGGCCATGTTACTGCAGTGTTCAGACTGAAATCATCAAAATGACCTGAAAACTAGTCAGAACAAGCTTCTTCTGGCAGAGCCTTACAAAAGGACATGTTACTGCAGTTTTCAGACAAATCAGTAAAATGACCTGAAAACAAGTTGAAACTGTCAGAACAAGCTTCTTCTGGCAGAGCCTGACAAAAGGACATGCGACTGCAGTGTTCAGACTGAAATCATCAAAATGACCTGAAAACTAGTCAGAACAAGCTTCTTCTGGCAGAGCCTTACAAAAGGACATGTTACTGCAGTTTTCAGACAAATCAGTAAAATGACCTGAAAACAAGTTGAAACTGTCAGAACAAGCTTCTTCTGGCAGAGCCTGACCAAAGGCCATGTTACTGCAGTGTTCAGACTGAAATCATCAAAATGACCTGAAAACTAGTCAGAACAAGCTTCTTCTGGCAGAGCCTTACAAAAGGACATGTTACTGCAGTTTTCAGACAAATCAGTAAAATGACCTGAAAACAAGTTGAAACTGTCAGAACAAGCTTCTTCTGGCAGAGCCTGACAAAAGGACATGCGACTGCAGTGTTCAGACTGAAATCATCAAAATGACCTGAAAACTAGTCAGAACAAGCTTCTTCTGGCAGAGCCTTACAAAAAGACATGTTACTGCAGTTTTCAGACAAATCAGTAAAATGACCTGAAAACAAGTTGAAACTGTCAGAACAAGCTTCTTCTGGCAGAGCCTGACAAAAGGACATGCGACTGCAGTGTTCAGACTGAAATCATCAAAATGACCTGAAAACTAGTCAGAACAAGCTTCTTCTGGCAGAGCCTTACAAAAGGACATGTTACTGCATTTTTCAGACTGAAAGAAAAATGACCTCGAAACAAGTTGAAACTGTCAGAACAAGCTTCTTCTGGCAGATGCTGACAAAAGGACATGTTACTGCAGTGTTCAGACTGAAATTAGTTAAATGACCTGAAAACAAGTTGAAACTGTCAGAACAAGCGTCTTCTGGCAGAGCCTGACCAAAGGACTTGTTACTGCAGTGTTCAGACAGGAATCATCCAAATGACCTCGAAACAAGTTGAAACTGTCAGAACAAGCTTCTTCCGGCAGATGCTGACAAAAGGACATGTTACTGCAGTTCTCAGACTGAAAGAAGAAAAATGACCTCAAAACACGTTGAAACTGTCAGAACAAGCTTCTTCTGGCAGAGCCTGACCAAAGGCCATGTTACTGCAGTGTTCAGACTGAAATCATCAAAATGACCTGAAAACTAGTCAGAACAAGCTTCTTCTGGCAGAGCCTTACAAAAGGACATGTTACTGCAGTTTTCAGACAAATCAGTAAAATGACCTGAAAACAAGTTGAAACTGTCAGAACAAGCTTCTTCTGGCAGAGCCTGACAAAAGGACATGCGACTGCAGTGTTCAGACTGAAATCATCAAAATGACCTGAAAACTAGTCAGAACAAGCTTCTTCTGGCAGAGCCTTACAAAAGGACATGTTACTGCAGTTTTCAGACAAATCAGTAAAATGACCTGAAAACAAGTTGAAACTGTCAGAACAAGCTTCTTCTGGCAGAGCCTGACAAAAGGACATGCGACTGCAGTGTTCAGACTGAAATCATCCAAATGACCTCAAAACAAGTTGAAACTGTCAGAACAAGCTTCTTCTGGCAGAGCCTGACCAAAGGCCATGTTACTGCAGTGTTCAGACTGAAATCATCAAAATGACCTGAAAACTAGTCAGAACAAGCTTCTTCTGGCAGAGCCTTACAAAAGGACATGTTACTGCAGTTTTCAGACAAATCAGTAAAATGACCTGAAAACAAGTTGAAACTGTCAGAAGAAGCTTCTTCTGGCAGAGCCTGACAAAAGGACATGCGACTGCAGTGTTCAGACTGAAATCATCAAAATGACCTGAAAACTAGTCAGAACAAGCTTCTTCTGGCAGAGCCTTACAAAAGGACATGTTACTGCATTTTTCAGACTGAAAGAAGAAAAATGACCTCGAAACAAGTTGAAACTGTCAGAACAAGCTTCTTCTGGCAGATGCTGACAAAAGGACATGTTACTGCAGTGTTCAGACTGAAATTAGTTAAATGACCTGAAAACAAGTTGAAATTGTCAGAACAAGCTTCTTCTGGCAGATGCTGACAAAAGGACATGTTACTGCAGTGTTCAGACTGAAATTAGTTAAATGACCTGAAAACAAGTTGAAACTGTCAGAACAAGCGTCTTCTGGCAGAGCCTGACCAAAGGACTTGTTACTGCAGTGTTCAGACAGGAATCATCCAAATGACCTCGAAACAAGTTGAAACTGTCAGAACAAGCTTCTTCTGGCAGATGCTGACAAAAGGACTTGTTACTGCAGTTTTCAGACTGAAATTAGTAAAATGACCTGAAAACAAGTTGAAACTGTCAGAACAAGCTTCTTCTGGCAGAGCCTGACCAAAGGCCATGTTACTGCAGTGTTCAGACTGAAATCATCAAAATGACCTGAAAACTAGTCAGAACAAGCTTCTTCTGGCAGAGCCTTACAAAAGGACATGTTACTGCAGTTTTCAGACAAATCAGTAAAATGACCTGAAAACAAGTTGAAACTGTCAGAACAAGCTTCTTCTGGCAGAGCCTGACAAAAGGACATGCGACTGCAGTGTTCAGACTGAAATCATCAAAATGACCTGAAAACTAGTCAGAACAAGCTTCTTCTGGCAGAGCCTTACAAAAGGACATGTTACTGCAGTTTTCAGACAAATCAGTAAAATGACCTGAAAACAAGTTGAAACTGTCAGAACAAGCTTCTTCTGGCAGAGCCTGACCAAAGGCCATGTTACTGCAGTGTTCAGACTGAAATCATCAAAATGACCTGAAAACTAGTCAGAACAAGCTTCTTCTGGCAGAGCCTTACAAAAGGACATGTTACTGCAGTTTTCAGACAAATCAGTAAAATGACATGAAAACAAGTTGAAACTGTCAGAACAAGCTTCTTCTGGCAGAGCCTGACAAAAGGACATGCGACTGCAGTGTTCAGACTGAAATCATCCAAATGACCTCAAAACAAGTTGAAACTGTCAGAACAAGCTTCTTCTGGCAGAGCCTGACCAAAGGCCATGTTACTGCAGTGTTCAGACTGAAATCATCAAAATGACCTGAAAACTAGTCAGAACAAGCTTCTTCTGGCAGAGCCTTACAAAAGGACATGTTACTGCAGTTTTCAGACAAATCAGTAAAATGACCTGAAAACAAGTTGAAACTGTCAGAAGAAGCTTCTTCTGGCAGAGCCTGACAAAAGGACATGCGACTGCAGTGTTCAGACTGAAATCATCAAAATGACCTGAAAACTAGTCAGAACAAGCTTCTTCTGGCAGAGCCTTACAAAAGGACATGTTACTGCATTTTTCAGACTGAAAGAAAAATGACCTCGAAACAAGTTGAAACTGTCAGAACAAGCTTCTTCTGGCAGATGCTGACAAAAGGACATGTTACTGCAGTGTTCAGACTGAAATTAGTTAAATGACCTGAAAACAAGTTGAAACTGTCAGAACAAGCGTCTTCTGGCAGAGCCTGACCAAAGGACTTGTTACTGCAGTGTTCAGACAGGAATCATCCAAATGACCTCGAAACAAGTTGAAACTGTCAGAACAAGCTTCTTCCGGCAGATGCTGACAAAAGGACATGTTACTGCAGTTCTCAGACTGAAAGAAGAAAAATGACCTCAAAACACGTTGAAACTGTCAGAACAAGCTTCTTCTGGCAGAGCCTGACCAAAGGCCATGTTACTGCAGTGTTCAGACTGAAATCATCAAAATGACCTGAAAACTAGTCAGAACAAGCTTCTTCTGGCAGAGCCTTACAAAAGGACATGTTACTGCAGTTTTCAGACAAATCAGTAAAATGACCTGAAAACAAGTTGAAACTGTCAGAACAAGCTTCTTCTGGCAGAGCCTGACCAAAGGCCATGTTACTGCAGTGTTCAGACTGAAATCATCAAAATGACCTGAAAACTAGTCAGAACAAGCTTCTTCTGGCAGAGCCTTACAAAAGGACATGTTACTGCAGTTTTCAGACAAATCAGTAAAATGACCTGAAAACAAGTTGAAACTGTCAGAACAAGCTTCTTCTGGCAGAGCCTGACAAAAGGACATGCGACTGCAGTGTTCAGACTGAAATCATCAAAATGACCTGAAAACTAGTCAGAACAAGCTTCTTCTGGCAGAGCCTTACAAAAGGACATGTTACTGCAGTTTTCAGACAAATCAGTAAAATGACCTGAAAACAAGTTGAAACTGTCAGAACAAGCTTCTTCTGGCAGAGCCTGACAAAAGGACATGCGACTGCAGTGTTCAGACTGAAATCATCCAAATGACCTCAAAACAAGTTGAAACTGTCAGAACAAGCTTCTTCTGGCAGAGCCTGACCAAAGGCCATGTTACTGCAGTGTTCAGACTGAAATCATCAAAATGACCTGAAAACTAGTCAGAACAAGCTTCTTCTGGCAGAGCCTTACAAAAGGACATGTTACTGCAGTTTTCAGACAAATCAGTAAAATGACCTGAAAACAAGTTGAAACTGTCAGAAGAAGCTTCTTCTGGCAGAGCCTGACAAAAGGACATGCGACTGCAGTGTTCAGACTGAAATCATCAAAATGACCTGAAAACTAGTCAGAACAAGCTTCTTCTGGCAGAGCCTTACAAAAGGACATGTTACTGCATTTTTCAGACTGAAAGAAGAAAAATGACCTCGAAACAAGTTGAAACTGTCAGAACAAGCGTCTTCTGGCAGAGCCTGACCAAAGGACTTGTTACTGCAGTGTTCAGACAGGAATCATCCAAATGACCTCGAAACAAGTTGAAACTGTCAGAACAAGCTTCTTCTGGCAGATGCTGACAAAAGGACTTGTTACTGCAGTTTTCAGACTGAAATTAGTAAAATGACCTGAAAACAAGTTGAAACTGTCAGAACAAGCTTCTTCTGGCAGAGCCTGACCAAAGGCCATGTTACTGCAGTGTTCAGACTGAAATCATCAAAATGACCTGAAAACTAGTCAGAACAAGCTTCTTCTGGCAGAGCCTTACAAAAGGACATGTTACTGCAGTTTTCAGACAAATCAGTAAAATGACCTGAAAACAAGTTGAAACTGTCAGAACAAGCTTCTTCTGGCAGAGCCTGACAAAAGGACATGCGACTGCAGTGTTCAGACTGAAATCATCAAAATGACCTGAAAACTAGTCAGAACAAGCTTCTTCTGGCAGAGCCTTACAAAAGGACATGTTACTGCAGTTTTCAGACAAATCAGTAAAATGACCTGAAAACAAGTTGAAACTGTCAGAACAAGCTTCTTCTGGCAGAGCCTGACCAAAGGCCATGTTACTGCAGTGTTCAGACTGAAATCATCAAAATGACCTGAAAACTAGTCAGAACAAGCTTCTTCTGGCAGAGCCTTACAAAAGGACATGTTACTGCAGTTTTCAGACAAATCAGTAAAATGACATGAAAACAAGTTGAAACTGTCAGAACAAGCTTCTTCTGGCAGAGCCTGACAAAAGGACATGCGACTGCAGTGTTCAGACTGAAATCATCCAAATGACCTCAAAACAAGTTGAAACTGTCAGAACAAGCTTCTTCTGGCAGAGCCTGACCAAAGGCCATGTTACTGCAGTGTTCAGACTGAAATCATCAAAATGACCTGAAAACTAGTCAGAACAAGCTTCTTCTGGCAGAGCCTTACAAAAGGACATGTTACTGCAGTTTTCAGACAAATCAGTAAAATGACCTGAAAACAAGTTGAAACTGTCAGAAGAAGCTTCTTCTGGCAGAGCCTGACAAAAGGACATGCGACTGCAGTGTTCAGACTGAAATCATCAAAATGACCTGAAAACTAGTCAGAACAAGCTTCTTCTGGCAGAGCCTTACAAAAGGACATGTTACTGCATTTTTCAGACTGAAAGAAAAATGACCTCGAAACAAGTTGAAACTGTCAGAACAAGCTTCTTCTGGCAGATGCTGACAAAAGGACATGTTACTGCAGTGTTCAGACTGAAATTAGTTAAATGACCTGAAAACAAGTTGAAACTGTCAGAACAAGCGTCTTCTGGCAGAGCCTGACCAAAGGACTTGTTACTGCAGTGTTCAGACAGGAATCATCCAAATGACCTCGAAACAAGTTGAAACTGTCAGAACAAGCTTCTTCCGGCAGATGCTGACAAAAGGACATGTTACTGCAGTTCTCAGACTGAAAGAAGAAAAATGACCTCAAAACACGTTGAAACTGTCAGAACAAGCTTCTTCTGGCAGAGCCTGACCAAAGGCCATGTTACTGCAGTGTTCAGACTGAAATCATCAAAATGACCTGAAAACTAGTCAGAACAAGCTTCTTCTGGCAGAGCCTTACAAAAGGACATGTTACTGCAGTTTTCAGACAAATCAGTAAAATGACCTGAAAACAAGTTGAAACTGTCAGAACAAGCTTCTTCTGGCAGAGCCTGACCAAAGGCCATGTTACTGCAGTGTTCAGACTGAAATCATCAAAATGACCTGAAAACTAGTCAGAACAAGCTTCTTCTGGCAGAGCCTTACAAAAGGACATGTTACTGCAGTTTTCAGACAAATCAGTAAAATGACCTGAAAACAAGTTGAAACTGTCAGAACAAGCTTCTTCTGGCAGAGCCTGACAAAAGGACATGCGACTGCAGTGTTCAGACTGAAATCATCAAAATGACCTGAAAACTAGTCAGAACAAGCTTCTTCTGGCAGAGCCTTACAAAAGGACATGTTACTGCAGTTTTCAGACAAATCAGTAAAATGACCTGAAAACAAGTTGAAACTGTCAGAACAAGCTTCTTCTGGCAGAGCCTGACAAAAGGACATGCGACTGCAGTGTTCAGACTGAAATCATCCAAATGACCTCAAAACAAGTTGAAACTGTCAGAACAAGCTTCTTCTGGCAGAGCCTGACCAAAGGCCATGTTACTGCAGTGTTCAGACTGAAATCATCAAAATGACCTGAAAACTAGTCAGAACAAGCTTCTTCTGGCAGAGCCTTACAAAAGGACATGTTACTGCAGTTTTCAGACAAATCAGTAAAATGACCTGAAAACAAGTTGAAACTGTCAGAAGAAGCTTCTTCTGGCAGAGCCTGACAAAAGGACATGCGACTGCAGTGTTCAGACTGAAATCATCAAAATGACCTGAAAACTAGTCAGAACAAGCTTCTTCTGGCAGAGCCTTACAAAAGGACATGTTACTGCATTTTTCAGACTGAAAGAAGAAAAATGACCTCGAAACAAGTTGAAACTGTCAGAACAAGCTTCTTCTGGCAGATGCTGACAAAAGGACATGTTACTGCAGTGTTCAGACTGAAATTAGTTAAATGACCTGAAAACAAGTTGAAACTGTCAGAACAAGCTTCTTCTGGCAGATGCTGACAAAAGGACATGTTACTGCAGTGTTCAGACTGAAATTAGTTAAATGACCTAAAAACAAGTTGAAACTGTCAGAACAAGCGTCTTCTGGCAGAGCCTGACCAAAGGACTTGTTACTGCAGTGTTCAGACAGGAATCATCCAAATGACCTCGAAACAAGTTGAAACTGTCAGAACAAGCTTCTTCTTGCAGATGCTGACAAAAGGACTTGTTACTGCAGTTTTCAGACTGAAATTAGTAAAATGACCTGAAAACAAGTTGAAACTGTCAGAACAAGCTTCTTCTGGCAGAGCCTGACAAAAGGACTTGTTACTGCAGTGTTCAGACTGAAATTAGTAAAATGACCTGAAAACAAGTTGAAACTGTCAGAACAAGCTTCTTCTGGCAGAGCCTGACCAAAGGCCATGTTACTGCAGTGTTCAGACTGAAATCATCAAAATGACCTGAAAACTAGTCAGAACAAGCTTCTTCTGGCAGAGCCTTACAAAAGGACATGTTACTGCAGTTTTCAGACAAATCAGTAAAATGACCTGAAAACAAGTTGAAACTGTCAGAACAAGCTTCTTCTGGCAGAGCCTGACAAAAGGACATGCGACTGCAGTGTTCAGACTGAAATCATCAAAATGACCTGAAAACTAGTCAGAACAAGCTTCTTCTGGCAGAGCCTTACAAAAGGACATGTTACTGCAGTTTCCGGACAAATCAGTAAAATGACCTGAAAACCAGTTGAAACTGTCAGAACAAGCTTCTTCTGGCAGAGCCTGACCAAAGGCCATGTTACTGCAGTGTTCAGACTGAAATCATCAAAATGACCTGAAAACTAGTCAGAACAAGCTTCTTCTGGCAGAGCCTTACAAAAGGACATGTTACTGCAGTTTTCAGACAAATCAGTAAAATGACCTGAAAACAAGTTGAAACTGTCAGAACAAGCTTCTTCTGGCAGAGCCTGACAAAAGGACATGCGACTGCAGTGTTCAGACTGAAATCATCCAAATGACCTCAAAACAAGTTGAAACTGTCAGAACAAGCTTCTTCTGGCAGAGCCTGACCAAAGGCCATGTTACTGCAGTGTTCAGACTGAAATCATCAAAATGACCTGAAAACTAGTCAGAACAAGCTTCTTCTGGCAGAGCCTTACAAAAGGACATGTTACTGCAGTTTTCAGACAAATCAGTAAAATGACCTGAAAACAAGTTGAAACTGTCAGAACAAGCTTCTTCCGGCAGATGCTGACAAAAGGACATGTTACTGCAGTGTTCAGACTGAAAGAAGAAAAATGACCTCGAAACAAGTTGAAACTGTCAGAACAAGCTTCTTCTGGCAGATGCTGACAAAAGGACATGTTACTGCAGTGTTCAGACTGAAAGAAGAAAAATGACCTCAAAACACGTTGAAACTGTCAGAACAAGCTTCTTCTGGCAGAGCCTGACCAAAGGCCATGTTACTGCAGTGTTCAGACTGAAATCATCAAAATGACCTGAAAACTAGTCAGAACAAGCTTCTTCTGGCAGAGCCTTACAAAAGGACATGTTACTGCAGTTTTCAGACAAATCAGTAAAATGACCTGAAAACAAGTTGAAACTGTCAGAACAAGCTTCTTCCGGCAGATGCTGACAAAAGGACATGTTACTGCAGTGTTCAGACTGAAAGAAGAAAAATGACCTCAAAACACGTTGAAACTGTCAGAACAAGCTTCTTCTGGCAGAGCCTGACCAAAGGCCATGTTACTGCAGTGTTCAGACTGAAATCATCAAAATGACCTGAAAACTAGTCAGAACAAGCTTCTTCTGGCAGAGCCTTACAAAAGGACATGTTACTGCAGTTTTCAGACAAATCAGTAAAATGACCTGAAAACAAGTTGAAACTGTCAGAACAAGCTTCTTCCGGCAGATGCTGACAAAAGGACATGTTACTGCAGTGTTCAGACTGAAAGAAGAAAAATGACCTCGAAACAAGTTGAAACTGTCAGAACAAGCTTCTTCTGGCAGATGCTGACAAAAGGACATGTTACTGCAGTGTTCAGACTGAAAGAAGAAAAATGACCTCAAAACACGTTGAAACTGTCAGAACAAGCTTCTTCTGGCAGAGCCTGACCAAAGGCCATGTTACTGCAGTGTTCAGACTGAAATCATCAAAATGACCTGAAAACTAGTCAGAACAAGCTTCTTCTGGCAGAGCCTTACAAAAGGACATGTTACTGCAGTTTTCAGACAAATCAGTAAAATGACCTGAAAACAAGTTGAAACTGTCAGAACAAGCTTCTTCCGGCAGATGCTGACAAAAGGACATGTTACTGCAGTGTTCAGACTGAAAGAAGAAAAATGACCTCAAAACACGTTGAAACTGTCAGAACAAGCTTCTTCTGGCAGAGCCTGACCAAAGGCCATGTTACTGCAGTGTTCAGACTGAAATCATCAAAATGACCTGAAAACTAGTCAGAACAAGCTTCTTCTGGCAGAGCCTTACAAAAGGACATGTTACTGCAGTTTTCAGACAAATCAGTAAAATGACCTGAAAACAAGGTGAAACTGTCAGAACAAGCTTCTTCTGGCAGAGCCTGACCAAAGTACATGTTACTGCAGTGTTCAGACTGAAATCATCAAAATGACCTCAAAACAAGTTGAAACTGTCAGAACAAGCTTCTTCTGGCAGATGCTGACAAAAGGACTTGTTACTGCAGTTTTCAGACTGAAATTAGTAAAATGACCTGAAAACAAGTTGAAACTGTCAGAACAAGCTTCTTCTGGCAGAGCCTGACAAAAGGACTTGTTACTGCAGTGTTCAGACTGAAATTAGTAAAATGACCTGAAAAAGAGTTGAAACTGTCAGAACAAGCTTCGTCCAGCAGATGCTGACAAAAGGACATGCTACTGCATTTTTCAGACTGAAAGAAGAAAAATGACCTCGAAACAAGTTGAAACTGTCAGAACAAGCTTCTTCTGGCAGATGCTGACAAAAGGACATGTTACTGCAGTGTTCAGACTGAAATTAGTTAAATGACCTGAAAACAAGTTGAAACTGTCAGAACAAGCGTCTTCTGGCAGAGCCTGACCAAAGGACTTGTTACTGCAGTGTTCAGACAGGAATCATCCAAATGACCTCGAAACAAGTTGAAACTGTCAGAACAAGCTTCTTCCGGCAGATGCTGACAAAAGGACATGTTACTGCAGTGTTCAGACTGAAAGAAGAAAAATGACCTCAAAACACAAGCTTCTTCTGGCAGAGCCTGACCAAAGGCCATGTTACTGCAGTGTTCAGACTGAAATCATCAAAATGACCTGAAAACTAGTCAGAACAAGCTTCTTCTGGCAGAGCCTTACAAAAGGACATGTTACTGCAGTTTTCAGACAAATCAGTAAAATGACCTGAAAACAAGTTGAAACTGTCAGAACAAGCTTCTTCTGGCAGAGCCTGACAAAAGGACATGCGACTGCAGTGTTCAGACTGAAATCATCAAAATGACCTGAAAACTAGTCAGAACAAGCTTCTTCTGGCAGAGCCTTACAAAAGGACATGTTACTGCAGTTTTCAGACAAATCAGTAAAATGACCTGAAAACAAGTTGAAACTGTCAGAACAAGCTTCTTCTGGCAGAGCCTGACCAAAGGCCATGTTACTGCAGTGTTCAGACTGAAATCATCAAAATGACCTGAAAACTAGTCAGAACAAGCTTCTTCTGGCAGAGCCTTACAAAAGGACATGTTACTGCAGTTTTCAGACAAATCAGTAAAATGACCTGAAAACAAGTTGAAACTGTCAGAACAAGCTTCTTCTGGCAGAGCCTGACAAAAGGACATGCGACTGCAGTGTTCAGACTGAAATCATCAAAATGACCTGAAAACTAGTCAGAACAAGCTTCTTCTGGCAGAGCCTTACAAAAGGACATGTTACTGCATTTTTCAGACTGAAAGAAAAATGACCTCGAAACAAGTTGAAACTGTCAGAACAAGCTTCTTCTGGCAGATGCTGACAAAAGGACATGTTACTGCAGTGTTCAGACTGAAATTAGTTAAATGACCTGAAAACAAGTTGAAACTGTCAGAACAAGCGTCTTCTGGCAGAGCCTGACCAAAGGACTTGTTACTGCAGTGTTCAGACAGGAATCATCCAAATGACCTCGAAACAAGTTGAAACTGTCAGAACAAGCTTCTTCCGGCAGATGCTGACAAAAGGACATGTTACTGCAGTTCTCAGACTGAAAGAAGAAAAATGACCTCAAAACACGTTGAAACTGTCAGAACAAGCTTCTTCTGGCAGAGCCTGACCAAAGGCCATGTTACTGCAGTGTTCAGACTGAAATCATCAAAATGACCTGAAAACTAGTCAGAACAAGCTTCTTCTGGCAGAGCCTTACAAAAGGACATGTTACTGCAGTTTTCAGACAAATCAGTAAAATGACCTGAAAACAAGTTGAAACTGTCAGAACAAGCTTCTTCTGGCAGAGCCTGACAAAAGGACATGCGACTGCAGTGTTCAGACTGAAATCATCAAAATGACCTGAAAACTAGTCAGAACAAGCTTCTTCTGGCAGAGCCTTACAAAAGGACATGTTACTGCAGTTTTCAGACAAATCAGTAAAATGACCTGAAAACAAGTTGAAACTGTCAGAACAAGCTTCTTCTGGCAGAGCCTGACAAAAGGACATGCGACTGCAGTGTTCAGACTGAAATCATCCAAATGACCTCAAAACAAGTTGAAACTGTCAGAACAAGCTTCTTCTGGCAGAGCCTGACCAAAGGCCATGTTACTGCAGTGTTCAGACTGAAATCATCAAAATGACCTGAAAACTAGTCAGAACAAGCTTCTTCTGGCAGAGCCTTACAAAAGGACATGTTACTGCAGTTTTCAGACAAATCAGTAAAATGACCTGAAAACAAGTTGAAACTGTCAGAACAAGCTTCTTCTGGCAGAGCCTGACAAAAGGACATGCGACTGCAGTGTTCAGACTGAAATCATCAAAATGACCTGAAAACTAGTCAGAACAAGCTTCTTCTGGCAGAGCCTTACAAAAGGACATGTTACTGCAGTTTTCAGACAAATCAGTAAAATGACCTGAAAACAAGTTGAAACTGTCAGAACAAGCTTCTTCTGGCAGAGCCTGACAAAAGGACATGCGACTGCAGTGTTCAGACTGAAATCATCCAAATGACCTCAAAACAAGTTGAAACTGTCAGAACAAGCTTCTTCTGGCAGAGCCTGACCAAAGGCCATGTTACTGCAGTGTTCAGACTGAAATCATCAAAATGACCTGAAAACTAGTCAGAACAAGCTTCTTCTGGCAGAGCCTTACAAAAGGACATGTTACTGCAGTTTTCAGACAAATCAGTAAAATGACCTGAAAACAAGTTGAAACTGTCAGAAGAAGCTTCTTCTGGCAGAGCCTGACAAAAGGACATGCGACTGCAGTGTTCAGACTGAAATCATCAAAATGACCTGAAAACTAGTCAGAACAAGCTTCTTCTGGCAGAGCCTTACAAAAGGACATGTTACTGCATTTTTCAGACTGAAAGAAGAAAAATGACCTCGAAACAAGTTGAAACTGTCAGAACAAGCTTCTTCTGGCAGATGCTGACAAAAGGACATGTTACTGCAGTGTTCAGACTGAAATTAGTTAAATGACCTGAAAACAAGTTGAAACTGTCAGAACAAGCTTCTTCTGGCAGATGCTGACAAAAGGACATGTTACTGCAGTGTTCAGACTGAAATTAGTTAAATGACCTAAAAACAAGTTGAAACTGTCAGAACAAGCGTCTTCTGGCAGAGCCTGACCAAAGGACTTGTTACTGCAGTGTTCAGACAGGAATCATCCAAATGACCTCGAAACAAGTTGAAACTGTCAGAACAAGCTTCTTCTTGCAGATGCTGACAAAAGGACTTGTTACTGCAGTTTTCAGACTGAAATTAGTAAAATGACCTGAAAACAAGTTGAAACTGTCAGAACAAGCTTCTTCTGGCAGAGCCTGACAAAAGGACTTGTTACTGCAGTGTTCAGACTGAAATTAGTAAAATGACCTGAAAACAAGTTGAAACTGTCAGAACAAGCTTCTTCTGGCAGAGCCTGACCAAAGGCCATGTTACTGCAGTGTTCAGACTGAAATCATCAAAATGACCTGAAAACTAGTCAGAACAAGCTTCTTCTGGCAGAGCCTTACAAAAGGACATGTTACTGCAGTTTTCAGACAAATCAGTAAAATGACCTGAAAACAAGTTGAAACTGTCAGAACAAGCTTCTTCTGGCAGAGCCTGACAAAAGGACATGCGACTGCAGTGTTCAGACTGAAATCATCAAAATGACCTGAAAACTAGTCAGAACAAGCTTCTTCTGGCAGAGCCTTACAAAAGGACATGTTACTGCAGTTTCCGGACAAATCAGTAAAATGACCTGAAAACCAGTTGAAACTGTCAGAACAAGCTTCTTCTGGCAGAGCCTGACCAAAGGCCATGTTACTGCAGTGTTCAGACTGAAATCATCAAAATGACCTGAAAACTAGTCAGAACAAGCTTCTTCTGGCAGAGCCTTACAAAAGGACATGTTACTGCAGTTTTCAGACAAATCAGTAAAATGACCTGAAAACAAGTTGAAACTGTCAGAACAAGCTTCTTCTGGCAGAGCCTGACAAAAGGACATGCGACTGCAGTGTTCAGACTGAAATCATCCAAATGACCTCAAAACAAGTTGAAACTGTCAGAACAAGCTTCTTCTGGCAGAGCCTGACCAAAGGCCATGTTACTGCAGTGTTCAGACTGAAATCATCAAAATGACCTGAAAACTAGTCAGAACAAGCTTCTTCTGGCAGAGCCTTACAAAAGGACATGTTACTGCAGTTTTCAGACAAATCAGTAAAATGACCTGAAAACAAGTTGAAACTGTCAGAACAAGCTTCTTCCGGCAGATGCTGACAAAAGGACATGTTACTGCAGTGTTCAGACTGAAAGAAGAAAAATGACCTCGAAACAAGTTGAAACTGTCAGAACAAGCTTCTTCTGGCAGATGCTGACAAAAGGACATGTTACTGCAGTGTTCAGACTGAAAGAAGAAAAATGACCTCAAAACACGTTGAAACTGTCAGAACAAGCTTCTTCTGGCAGAGCCTGACCAAAGGCCATGTTACTGCAGTGTTCAGACTGAAATCATCAAAATGACCTGAAAACTAGTCAGAACAAGCTTCTTCTGGCAGAGCCTTACAAAAGGACATGTTACTGCAGTTTTCAGACAAATCAGTAAAATGACCTGAAAACAAGTTGAAACTGTCAGAACAAGCTTCTTCCGGCAGATGCTGACAAAAGGACATGTTACTGCAGTGTTCAGACTGAAAGAAGAAAAATGACCTCAAAACACGTTGAAACTGTCAGAACAAGCTTCTTCTGGCAGAGCCTGACCAAAGGCCATGTTACTGCAGTGTTCAGACTGAAATCATCAAAATGACCTGAAAACTAGTCAGAACAAGCTTCTTCTGGCAGAGCCTTACAAAAGGACATGTTACTGCAGTTTTCAGACAAATCAGTAAAATGACCTGAAAACAAGTTGAAACTGTCAGAACAAGCTTCTTCCGGCAGATGCTGACAAAAGGACATGTTACTGCAGTGTTCAGACTGAAAGAAGAAAAATGACCTCGAAACAAGTTGAAACTGTCAGAACAAGCTTCTTCTGGCAGATGCTGACAAAAGGACATGTTACTGCAGTGTTCAGACTGAAAGAAGAAAAATGACCTCAAAACACGTTGAAACTGTCAGAACAAGCTTCTTCTGGCAGAGCCTGACCAAAGGCCATGTTACTGCAGTGTTCAGACTGAAATCATCAAAATGACCTGAAAACTAGTCAGAACAAGCTTCTTCTGGCAGAGCCTTACAAAAGGACATGTTACTGCAGTTTTCAGACAAATCAGTAAAATGACCTGAAAACAAGTTGAAACTGTCAGAACAAGCTTCTTCCGGCAGATGCTGACAAAAGGACATGTTACTGCAGTGTTCAGACTGAAAGAAGAAAAATGACCTCAAAACACGTTGAAACTGTCAGAACAAGCTTCTTCTGGCAGAGCCTGACCAAAGGCCATGTTACTGCAGTGTTCAGACTGAAATCATCAAAATGACCTGAAAACTAGTCAGAACAAGCTTCTTCTGGCAGAGCCTTACAAAAGGACATGTTACTGCAGTTTTCAGACAAATCAGTAAAATGACCTGAAAACAAGTTGAAACTGTCAGAACAAGCTTCTTCTGGCAGAGCCTGACCAAAGTACATGTTACTGCAGTGTTCAGACTGAAATCATCAAAATGACCTCAAAACAAGTTGAAACTGTCAGAACAAGCTTCTTCTGGCAGATGCTGACAAAAGGACTTGTTACTGCAGTTTTCAGACTGAAATTAGTAAAATGACCTGAAAACAAGTTGAAACTGTCAGAACAAGCTTCTTCTGGCAGAGCCTGACAAAAGGACTTGTTACTGCAGTGTTCAGACTGAAATTAGTAAAATGACCTGAAAAAGAGTTGAAACTGTCAGAACAAGCTTCGTCCAGCAGATGCTGACAAAAGGACATGCTACTGCATTTTTCAGACTGAAAGAAGAAAAATGACCTCGAAACAAGTTGAAACTGTCAGAACAAGCTTCTTCTGGCAGATGCTGACAAAAGGACATGTTACTGCAGTGTTCAGACTGAAATTAGTTAAATGACCTGAAAACAAGTTGAAACTGTCAGAACAAGCGTCTTCTGGCAGAGCCTGACCAAAGGACTTGTTACTGCAGTGTTCAGACAGGAATCATCCAAATGACCTCGAAACAAGTTGAAACTGTCAGAACAAGCTTCTTCCGGCAGATGCTGACAAAAGGACATGTTACTGCAGTGTTCAGACTGAAAGAAGAAAAATGACCTCAAAACACAAGCTTCTTCTGGCAGAGCCTGACCAAAGGCCATGTTACTGCAGTGTTCAGACTGAAATCATCAAAATGACCTGAAAACTAGTCAGAACAAGCTTCTTCTGGCAGAGCCTTACAAAAGGACATGTTACTGCAGTTTTCAGACAAATCAGTAAAATGACCTGAAAACAAGTTGAAACTGTCAGAACAAGCTTCTTCTGGCAGAGCCTGACAAAAGGACATGCGACTGCAGTGTTCAGACTGAAATCATCAAAATGACCTGAAAACTAGTCAGAACAAGCTTCTTCTGGCAGAGCCTTACAAAAGGACATGTTACTGCAGTTTTCAGACAAATCAGTAAAATGACCTGAAAACAAGTTGAAACTGTCAGAACAAGCTTCTTCTGGCAGAGCCTGACCAAAGGCCATGTTACTGCAGTGTTCAGACTGAAATCATCAAAATGACCTGAAAACTAGTCAGAACAAGCTTCTTCTGGCAGAGCCTTACAAAAGGACATGTTACTGCAGTTTTCAGACAAATCAGTAAAATGACCTGAAAACAAGTTGAAACTGTCAGAACAAGCTTCTTCTGGCAGAGCCTGACAAAAGGACATGCGACTGCAGTGTTCAGACTGAAATCATCAAAATGACCTGAAAACTAGTCAGAACAAGCTTCTTCTGGCAGAGCCTTACAAAAGGACATGTTACTGCATTTTTCAGACTGAAAGAAAAATGACCTCGAAACAAGTTGAAACTGTCAGAACAAGCTTCTTCTGGCAGATGCTGACAAAAGGACATGTTACTGCAGTGTTCAGACTGAAATTAGTTAAATGACCTGAAAACAAGTTGAAACTGTCAGAACAAGCGTCTTCTGGCAGAGCCTGACCAAAGGACTTGTTACTGCAGTGTTCAGACAGGAATCATCCAAATGACCTCGAAACAAGTTGAAACTGTCAGAACAAGCTTCTTCCGGCAGATGCTGACAAAAGGACATGTTACTGCAGTTCTCAGACTGAAAGAAGAAAAATGACCTCAAAACACGTTGAAACTGTCAGAACAAGCTTCTTCTGGCAGAGCCTGACCAAAGGCCATGTTACTGCAGTGTTCAGACTGAAATCATCAAAATGACCTGAAAACTAGTCAGAACAAGCTTCTTCTGGCAGAGCCTTACAAAAGGACATGTTACTGCAGTTTTCAGACAAATCAGTAAAATGACCTGAAAACAAGTTGAAACTGTCAGAACAAGCTTCTTCTGGCAGAGCCTGACAAAAGGACATGCGACTGCAGTGTTCAGACTGAAATCATCAAAATGACCTGAAAACTAGTCAGAACAAGCTTCTTCTGGCAGAGCCTTACAAAAGGACATGTTACTGCAGTTTTCAGACAAATCAGTAAAATGACCTGAAAACAAGTTGAAACTGTCAGAACAAGCTTCTTCTGGCAGAGCCTGACAAAAGGACATGCGACTGCAGTGTTCAGACTGAAATCATCCAAATGACCTCAAAACAAGTTGAAACTGTCAGAACAAGCTTCTTCTGGCAGAGCCTGACCAAAGGCCATGTTACTGCAGTGTTCAGACTGAAATCATCAAAATGACCTGAAAACTAGTCAGAACAAGCTTCTTCTGGCAGAGCCTTACAAAAGGACATGTTACTGCAGTTTTCAGACAAATCAGTAAAATGACCTGAAAACAAGTTGAAACTGTCAGAACAAGCTTCTTCTGGCAGAGCCTGACAAAAGGACATGCGACTGCAGTGTTCAGACTGAAATCATCAAAATGACCTGAAAACTAGTCAGAACAAGCTTCTTCTGGCAGAGCCTTACAAAAGGACATGTTACTGCAGTTTTCAGACAAATCAGTAAAATGACCTGAAAACAAGTTGAAACTGTCAGAACAAGCTTCTTCTGGCAGAGCCTGACAAAAGGACATGCGACTGCAGTGTTCAGACTGAAATCATCCAAATGACCTCAAAACAAGTTGAAACTGTCAGAACAAGCTTCTTCTGGCAGAGCCTGACCAAAGGCCATGTTACTGCAGTGTTCAGACTGAAATCATCAAAATGACCTGAAAACTAGTCAGAACAAGCTTCTTCTGGCAGAGCCTTACAAAAGGACATGTTACTGCAGTTTTCAGACAAATCAGTAAAATGACCTGAAAACAAGTTGAAACTGTCAGAAGAAGCTTCTTCTGGCAGAGCCTGACAAAAGGACATGCGACTGCAGTGTTCAGACTGAAATCATCAAAATGACCTGAAAACTAGTCAGAACAAGCTTCTTCTGGCAGAGCCTTACAAAAGGACATGTTACTGCATTTTTCAGACTGAAAGAAGAAAAATGACCTCGAAACAAGTTGAAACTGTCAGAACAAGCTTCTTCTGGCAGATGCTGACAAAAGGACATGTTACTGCAGTGTTCAGACTGAAATTAGTTAAATGACCTGAAAACAAGTTGAAACTGTCAGAACAAGCTTCTTCTGGCAGATGCTGACAAAAGGACATGTTACTGCAGTGTTCAGACTGAAATTAGTTAAATGACCTAAAAACAAGTTGAAACTGTCAGAACAAGCGTCTTCTGGCAGAGCCTGACCAAAGGACTTGTTACTGCAGTGTTCAGACAGGAATCATCCAAATGACCTCGAAACAAGTTGAAACTGTCAGAACAAGCTTCTTCTTGCAGATGCTGACAAAAGGACTTGTTACTGCAGTTTTCAGACTGAAATTAGTAAAATGACCTGAAAACAAGTTGAAACTGTCAGAACAAGCTTCTTCTGGCAGAGCCTGACAAAAGGACTTGTTACTGCAGTGTTCAGACTGAAATTAGTAAAATGACCTGAAAACAAGTTGAAACTGTCAGAACAAGCTTCTTCTGGCAGAGCCTGACCAAAGGCCATGTTACTGCAGTGTTCAGACTGAAATCATCAAAATGACCTGAAAACTAGTCAGAACAAGCTTCTTCTGGCAGAGCCTTACAAAAGGACATGTTACTGCAGTTTTCAGACAAATCAGTAAAATGACCTGAAAACAAGTTGAAACTGTCAGAACAAGCTTCTTCTGGCAGAGCCTGACAAAAGGACATGCGACTGCAGTGTTCAGACTGAAATCATCAAAATGACCTGAAAACTAGTCAGAACAAGCTTCTTCTGGCAGAGCCTTACAAAAGGACATGTTACTGCAGTTTCCGGACAAATCAGTAAAATGACCTGAAAACCAGTTGAAACTGTCAGAACAAGCTTCTTCTGGCAGAGCCTGACCAAAGGCCATGTTACTGCAGTGTTCAGACTGAAATCATCAAAATGACCTGAAAACTAGTCAGAACAAGCTTCTTCTGGCAGAGCCTTACAAAAGGACATGTTACTGCAGTTTTCAGACAAATCAGTAAAATGACCTGAAAACAAGTTGAAACTGTCAGAACAAGCTTCTTCTGGCAGAGCCTGACAAAAGGACATGCGACTGCAGTGTTCAGACTGAAATCATCCAAATGACCTCAAAACAAGTTGAAACTGTCAGAACAAGCTTCTTCTGGCAGAGCCTGACCAAAGGCCATGTTACTGCAGTGTTCAGACTGAAATCATCAAAATGACCTGAAAACTAGTCAGAACAAGCTTCTTCTGGCAGAGCCTTACAAAAGGACATGTTACTGCAGTTTTCAGACAAATCAGTAAAATGACCTGAAAACAAGTTGAAACTGTCAGAACAAGCTTCTTCCGGCAGATGCTGACAAAAGGACATGTTACTGCAGTGTTCAGACTGAAAGAAGAAAAATGACCTCGAAACAAGTTGAAACTGTCAGAACAAGCTTCTTCTGGCAGATGCTGACAAAAGGACATGTTACTGCAGTGTTCAGACTGAAAGAAGAAAAATGACCTCAAAACACGTTGAAACTGTCAGAACAAGCTTCTTCTGGCAGAGCCTGACCAAAGGCCATGTTACTGCAGTGTTCAGACTGAAATCATCAAAATGACCTGAAAACTAGTCAGAACAAGCTTCTTCTGGCAGAGCCTTACAAAAGGACATGTTACTGCAGTTTTCAGACAAATCAGTAAAATGACCTGAAAACAAGTTGAAACTGTCAGAACAAGCTTCTTCCGGCAGATGCTGACAAAAGGACATGTTACTGCAGTGTTCAGACTGAAAGAAGAAAAATGACCTCAAAACACGTTGAAACTGTCAGAACAAGCTTCTTCTGGCAGAGCCTGACCAAAGGCCATGTTACTGCAGTGTTCAGACTGAAATCATCAAAATGACCTGAAAACTAGTCAGAACAAGCTTCTTCTGGCAGAGCCTTACAAAAGGACATGTTACTGCAGTTTTCAGACAAATCAGTAAAATGACCTGAAAACAAGTTGAAACTGTCAGAACAAGCTTCTTCCGGCAGATGCTGACAAAAGGACATGTTACTGCAGTGTTCAGACTGAAAGAAGAAAAATGACCTCGAAACAAGTTGAAACTGTCAGAACAAGCTTCTTCTGGCAGATGCTGACAAAAGGACATGTTACTGCAGTGTTCAGACTGAAAGAAGAAAAATGACCTCAAAACACGTTGAAACTGTCAGAACAAGCTTCTTCTGGCAGAGCCTGACCAAAGGCCATGTTACTGCAGTGTTCAGACTGAAATCATCAAAATGACCTGAAAACTAGTCAGAACAAGCTTCTTCTGGCAGAGCCTTACAAAAGGACATGTTACTGCAGTTTTCAGACAAATCAGTAAAATGACCTGAAAACAAGTTGAAACTGTCAGAACAAGCTTCTTCCGGCAGATGCTGACAAAAGGACATGTTACTGCAGTGTTCAGACTGAAAGAAGAAAAATGACCTCAAAACACGTTGAAACTGTCAGAACAAGCTTCTTCTGGCAGAGCCTGACCAAAGGCCATGTTACTGCAGTGTTCAGACTGAAATCATCAAAATGACCTGAAAACTAGTCAGAACAAGCTTCTTCTGGCAGAGCCTTACAAAAGGACATGTTACTGCAGTTTTCAGACAAATCAGTAAAATGACCTGAAAACAAGTTGAAACTGTCAGAACAAGCTTCTTCTGGCAGAGCCTGACCAAAGGACATGTTACTGCAGTGTTCAGACTGAAATCATCAAAATGACCTCAAAACAAGTTGAAACTGTCAGAACAAGCTTCTTCTGGCAGATGCTGACAAAAGGACTTGTTACTGCAGTTTTCAGACTGAAATTAGTAAAATGACCTGAAAACAAGTTGAAACTGTCAGAACAAGCTTCTTCTGGCAGAGCCTGACAAAAGGACTTGTTACTGCAGTGTTCAGACTGAAATTAGTAAAATGACCTGAAAAAGAGTTGAAACTGTCAGAACAAGCTTCGTCCAGCAGATGCTGACAAAAGGACATGCTACTGCATTTTTCAGACTGAAAGAAGAAAAATGACCTCGAAACAAGTTGAAACTGTCAGAACAAGCTTCTTCTGGCAGATGCTGACAAAAGGACATGTTACTGCAGTGTTCAGACTGAAATTAGTTAAATGACCTGAAAACAAGTTGAAACTGTCAGAACAAGCGTCTTCTGGCAGAGCCTGACCAAAGGACTTGTTACTGCAGTGTTCAGACAGGAATCATCCAAATGACCTCGAAACAAGTTGAAACTGTCAGAACAAGCTTCTTCCGGCAGATGCTGACAAAAGGACATGTTACTGCAGTGTTCAGACTGAAAGAAGAAAAATGACCTCAAAACACAAGCTTCTTCTGGCAGAGCCTGACCAAAGGCCATGTTACTGCAGTGTTCAGACTGAAATCATCAAAATGACCTGAAAACTAGTCAGAACAAGCTTCTTCTGGCAGAGCCTTACAAAAGGACATGTTACTGCAGTTTTCAGACAAATCAGTAAAATGACCTGAAAACAAGTTGAAACTGTCAGAACAAGCTTCTTCTGGCAGAGCCTGACAAAAGGACATGCGACTGCAGTGTTCAGACTGAAATCATCAAAATGACCTGAAAACTAGTCAGAACAAGCTTCTTCTGGCAGAGCCTTACAAAAGGACATGTTACTGCAGTTTTCAGACAAATCAGTAAAATGACCTGAAAACAAGTTGAAACTGTCAGAACAAGCTTCTTCTGGCAGAGCCTGACCAAAGGCCATGTTACTGCAGTGTTCAGACTGAAATCATCAAAATGACCTGAAAACTAGTCAGAACAAGCTTCTTCTGGCAGAGCCTTACAAAAGGACATGTTACTGCAGTTTTCAGACAAATCAGTAAAATGACCTGAAAACAAGTTGAAACTGTCAGAACAAGCTTCTTCTGGCAGAGCCTGACAAAAGGACATGCGACTGCAGTGTTCAGACTGAAATCATCAAAATGACCTGAAAACTAGTCAGAACAAGCTTCTTCTGGCAGAGCCTTACAAAAGGACATGTTACTGCATTTTTCAGACTGAAAGAAAAATGACCTCGAAACAAGTTGAAACTGTCAGAACAAGCTTCTTCTGGCAGATGCTGACAAAAGGACATGTTACTGCAGTGTTCAGACTGAAATTAGTTAAATGACCTGAAAACAAGTTGAAACTGTCAGAACAAGCGTCTTCTGGCAGAGCCTGACCAAAGGACTTGTTACTGCAGTGTTCAGACAGGAATCATCCAAATGACCTCGAAACAAGTTGAAACTGTCAGAACAAGCTTCTTCCGGCAGATGCTGACAAAAGGACATGTTACTGCAGTTCTCAGACTGAAAGAAGAAAAATGACCTCAAAACACGTTGAAACTGTCAGAACAAGCTTCTTCTGGCAGAGCCTGACCAAAGGCCATGTTACTGCAGTGTTCAGACTGAAATCATCAAAATGACCTGAAAACTAGTCAGAACAAGCTTCTTCTGGCAGAGCCTTACAAAAGGACATGTTACTGCAGTTTTCAGACAAATCAGTAAAATGACCTGAAAACAAGTTGAAACTGTCAGAACAAGCTTCTTCTGGCAGAGCCTGACAAAAGGACATGCGACTGCAGTGTTCAGACTGAAATCATCAAAATGACCTGAAAACTAGTCAGAACAAGCTTCTTCTGGCAGAGCCTTACAAAAGGACATGTTACTGCAGTTTTCAGACAAATCAGTAAAATGACCTGAAAACAAGTTGAAACTGTCAGAACAAGCTTCTTCTGGCAGAGCCTGACAAAAGGACATGCGACTGCAGTGTTCAGACTGAAATCATCCAAATGACCTCAAAACAAGTTGAAACTGTCAGAACAAGCTTCTTCTGGCAGAGCCTGACCAAAGGCCATGTTACTGCAGTGTTCAGACTGAAATCATCAAAATGACCTGAAAACTAGTCAGAACAAGCTTCTTCTGGCAGAGCCTTACAAAAGGACATGTTACTGCAGTTTTCAGACAAATCAGTAAAATGACCTGAAAACAAGTTGAAACTGTCAGAAGAAGCTTCTTCTGGCAGAGCCTGACAAAAGGACATGCGACTGCAGTGTTCAGACTGAAATCATCAAAATGACCTGAAAACTAGTCAGAACAAGCTTCTTCTGGCAGAGCCTTACAAAAGGACATGTTACTGCATTTTTCAGACTGAAAGAAGAAAAATGACCTCGAAACAAGTTGAAACTGTCAGAACAAGCTTCTTCTGGCAGATGCTGACAAAAGGACATGTTACTGCAGTGTTCAGACTGAAATTAGTTAAATGACCTGAAAACAAGTTGAAACTGTCAGAACAAGCTTCTTCTGGCAGATGCTGACAAAAGGACATGTTACTGCAGTGTTCAGACTGAAATTAGTTAAATGACCTGAAAACAAGTTGAAACTGTCAGAACAAGCGTCTTCTGGCAGAGCCTGACCAAAGGACTTGTTACTGCAGTGTTCAGACAGGAATCATCCAAATGACCTCGAAACAAGTTGAAACTGTCAGAACAAGCTTCTTCTGGCAGATGCTGACAAACGGACTTGTTACTGCAGTTTTCAGACTGAAATTAGTAAAATGACCTGAAAACAAGTTGAAACTGTCAGAACAAGCTTCTTCTGGCAGAGCCTGACCAAAGGCCATGTTACTGCAGTGTTCAGACTGAAATCATCAAAATGACCTGAAAACTAGTCAGAACAAGCTTCTTCTGGCAGAGCCTTACAAAAGGACATGTTACTGCAGTTTTCAGACAAATCAGTAAAATGACCTGAAAACAAGTTGAAACTGTCAGAACAAGCTTCTTCTGGCAGAGCCTGACCAAAGGCCATGTTACTGCAGTGTTCAGACTGAAATCATCAAAATGACCTGAAAACTAGTCAGAACAAGCTTCTTCTGGCAGAGCCTTACAAAAGGACATGTTACTGCAGTTTTCAGACAAATCAGTAAAATGACCTGAAAACAAGTTGAAACTGTCAGAACAAGCTTCTTCTGGCAGAGCCTGACAAAAGGACATGCGACTGCAGTGTTCAGACTGAAATCATCAAAATGACCTGAAAACTAGTCAGAACAAGCTTCTTCTGGCAGAGCCTTACAAAAGGACATGTTACTGCAGTTTTCAGACAAATCAGTAAAATGACCTGAAAACAAGTTGAAACTGTCAGAACAAGCTTCTTCTGGCAGAGCCTGACAAAAGGACATGCGACTGCAGTGTTCAGACTGAAATCATCCAAATGACCTCAAAACAAGTTGAAACTGTCAGAACAAGCTTCTTCTGGCAGAGCCTGACCAAAGGCCATGTTACTGCAGTGTTCAGACTGAAATCATCAAAATGACCTGAAAACTAGTCAGAACAAGCTTCTTCTGGCAGAGCCTTACAAAAGGACATGTTACTGCAGTTTTCAGACAAATCAGTAAAATGACCTGAAAACAAGTTGAAACTGTCAGAAGAAGCTTCTTCTGGCAGAGCCTGACAAAAGGACATGCGACTGCAGTGTTCAGACTGAAATCATCAAAATGACCTGAAAACTAGTCAGAACAAGCTTCTTCTGGCAGAGCCTTACAAAAGGACATGTTACTGCATTTTTCAGACTGAAAGAAGAAAAATGACCTCGAAACAAGTTGAAACTGTCAGAACAAGCTTCTTCTGGCAGATGCTGACAAAAGGACATGTTACTGCAGTGTTCAGACTGAAATTAGTTAAATGACCTGAAAACAAGTTGAAACTGTCAGAACAAGCTTCTTCTGGCAGATGCTGACAAAAGGACATGTTACTGCAGTGTTCAGACTGAAATTAGTTAAATGACCTAAAAACAAGTTGAAACTGTCAGAACAAGCGTCTTCTGGCAGAGCCTGACCAAAGGACTTGTTACTGCAGTGTTCAGACAGGAATCATCCAAATGACCTCGAAACAAGTTGAAACTGTCAGAACAAGCTTCTTCTTGCAGATGCTGACAAAAGGACTTGTTACTGCAGTTTTCAGACTGAAATTAGTAAAATGACCTGAAAACAAGTTGAAACTGTCAGAACAAGCTTCTTCTGGCAGAGCCTGACAAAAGGACTTGTTACTGCAGTGTTCAGACTGAAATTAGTAAAATGACCTGAAAACAAGTTGAAACTGTCAGAACAAGCTTCTTCTGGCAGAGCCTGACCAAAGGCCATGTTACTGCAGTGTTCAGACTGAAATCATCAAAATGACCTGAAAACTAGTCAGAACAAGCTTCTTCTGGCAGAGCCTTACAAAAGGACATGTTACTGCAGTTTTCAGACAAATCAGTAAAATGACCTGAAAACAAGTTGAAACTGTCAGAACAAGCTTCTTCTGGCAGAGCCTGACAAAAGGACATGTTACTGCAGTTTTCAGACAAATCAGTAAAATGACCTGAAAACAAGTTGAAACTGTCAGAACAAGCTTCTTCTGGCAGAGCCTGACCAAAGGCCATGTTACTGCAGTGTTCAGACTGAAATCATCAAAATGACCTGAAAACTAGTCAGAACAAGCTTCTTCTGGCAGAGCCTTACAAAAGGACATGTTACTGCAGTTTTCAGACAAATCAGTAAAATGACCTGAAAACAAGTTGAAACTGTCAGAACAAGCTTCTTCTGGCAGAGCCTGACCAAAGGCCATGTTACTGCAGTGTTCAGACTGAAATCATCAAAATGACCTGAAAACTAGTCAGAACAAGCTTCTTCTGGCAGAGCCTTACAAAAGGACATGTTACTGCAGTTTTCAGACAAATCAGTAAAATGACCTGAAAACAAGTTGAAACTGTCAGAACAAGCTTCTTCTGGCAGAGCCTGACAAAAGGACATGCGACTGCAGTGTTCAGACTGAAATCATCCAAATGACCTCAAAACAAGTTGAAACTGTCAGAACAAGCTTCTTCTGGCAGAGCCTGACCAAAGGCCATGTTACTGCAGTGTTCAGACTGAAATCATCAAAATGACCTGAAAACTAGTCAGAACAAGCTTCTTCTGGCAGAGCCTTACAAAAGGACATGTTACTGCAGTTTTCAGACAAATCAGTAAAATGACCTGAAAACAAGTTGAAACTGTCAGAACAAGCTTCTTCTGGCAGATGCTGACAAAAGGACATGTTACTGCAGTGTTCAGACTGAAATTAGTTAAATGACCTGAAAACAAGTTGAAACTGTCAGAACAAGCGTCTTCTGGCAGAGCCTGACCAAAGGACTTGTTACTGCAGTGTTCAGACAGGAATCATCCAAATGACCTCGAAACAAGTTGAAACTGTCAGAACAAGCTTCTTCCGGCAGATGCTGACAAAAGGACATGTTACTGCAGTGTTCAGACTGAAAGAAGAAAAATGACCTCAAAACACAAGCTTCTTCTGGCAGAGCCTGACCAAAGGCCATGTTACTGCAGTGTTCAGACTGAAATCATCAAAATGACCTGAAAACTAGTCAGAACAAGCTTCTTCTGGCAGAGCCTTACAAAAGGACATGTTACTGCAGTTTTCAGACAAATCAGTAAAATGACCTGAAAACAAGTTGAAACTGTCAGAACAAGCTTCTTCTGGCAGAGCCTGACAAAAGGACATGCGACTGCAGTGTTCAGACTGAAATCATCAAAATGACCTGAAAACTAGTCAGAACAAGCTTCTTCTGGCAGAGCCTTACAAAAGGACATGTTACTGCAGTTTTCAGACAAATCAGTAAAATGACTTGAAAACAAGTTGAAACTGTCAGAACAAGCTTCTTCTGGCAGAGCCTGACCAAAGGCCATGTTACTGCAGTGTTCAGACTGAAATCATCAAAATGACCTGAAAACTAGTCAGAACAAGCTTCTTCTGGCAGAGCCTTACAAAAGGACATGTTACTGCAGTTTTCAGACAAATCAGTAAAATGACCTGAAAACAAGTTGAAACTGTCAGAACAAGCTTCTTCTGGCAGAGCCTGACAAAAGGACATGCGACTGCAGTGTTCAGACTGAAATCATCAAAATGACCTGAAAACTAGTCAGAACAAGCTTCTTCTGGCAGAGCCTTACAAAAGGACATGTTACTGCATTTTTCAGACTGAAAGAAAAATGACCTCGAAACAAGTTGAAACTGTCAGAACAAGCTTCTTCTGGCAGATGCTGACAAAAGGACATGTTACTGCAGTGTTCAGACTGAAATTAGTTAAATGACCTGAAAACAAGTTGAAACTGTCAGAACAAGCGTCTTCTGGCAGAGCCTGACCAAAGGACTTGTTACTGCAGTGTTCAGACAGGAATCATCCAAATGACCTCGAAACAAGTTGAAACTGTCAGAACAAGCTTCTTCCGGCAGATGCTGACAAAAGGACATGTTACTGCAGTTCTCAGACTGAAAGAAGAAAAATGACCTCAAAACACGTTGAAACTGTCAGAACAAGCTTCTTCTGGCAGAGCCTGACCAAAGGCCATGTTACTGCAGTGTTCAGACTGAAATCATCAAAATGACCTGAAAACTAGTCAGAACAAGCTTCTTCTGGCAGAGCCTTACAAAAGGACATGTTACTGCAGTTTTCAGACAAATCAGTAAAATGACCTGAAAACAAGTTGAAACTGTCAGAACAAGCTTCTTCTGGCAGAGCCTGACAAAAGGACATGCGACTGCAGTGTTCAGACTGAAATCATCAAAATGACCTGAAAACTAGTCAGAACAAGCTTCTTCTGGCAGAGCCTTACAAAAGGACATGTTACTGCAGTTTTCAGACAAATCAGTAAAATGACCTGAAAACAAGTTGAAACTGTCAGAACAAGCTTCTTCTGGCAGAGCCTGACAAAAGGACATGCGACTGCAGTGTTCAGACTGAAATCATCCAAATGACCTCAAAACAAGTTGAAACTGTCAGAACAAGCTTCTTCTGGCAGAGCCTGACCAAAGGCCATGTTACTGCAGTGTTCAGACTGAAATCATCAAAATGACCTGAAAACTAGTCAGAACAAGCTTCTTCTGGCAGAGCCTTACAAAAGGACATGTTACTGCAGTTTTCAGACAAATCAGTAAAATGACCTGAAAACAAGTTGAAACTGTCAGAAGAAGCTTCTTCTGGCAGAGCCTGACAAAAGGACATGCGACTGCAGTGTTCAGACTGAAATCATCAAAATGACCTGAAAACTAGTCAGAACAAGCTTCTTCTGGCAGAGCCTTACAAAAGGACATGTTACTGCATTTTTCAGACTGAAAGAAGAAAAATGACCTCGAAACAAGTTGAAACTGTCAGAACAAGCTTCTTCTGGCAGATGCTGACAAAAGGACATGTTACTGCAGTGTTCAGACTGAAATTAGTTAAATGACCTGAAAACAAGTTGAAACTGTCAGAACAAGCTTCTTCTGGCAGATGCTGACAAAAGGACATGTTACTGCAGTGTTCAGACTGAAATTAGTTAAATGACCTGAAAACAAGTTGAAACTGTCAGAACAAGCGTCTTCTGGCAGAGCCTGACCAAAGGACTTGTTACTGCAGTGTTCAGACAGGAATCATCCAAATGACCTCGAAACAAGTTGAAACTGTCAGAACAAGCTTCTTCTGGCAGATGCTGACAAAAGGACTTGTTACTGCAGTTTTCAGACTGAAATTAGTAAAATGACCTGAAAACAAGTTGAAACTGTCAGAACAAGCTTCTTCTGGCAGATGCTGACAAAAGGACTTGTTACTGCAGTTTTCAGACTGAAATTAGTAAAATGACCTGAAAACAAGTTGAAACTGTCAGAACAAGCTTCTTCTGGCAGAGCCTGACCAAAGGCCATGTTACTGCAGTGTTCAGACTGAAATCATCAAAATGACCTGAAAACTAGTCAGAACAAGCTTCTTCTGGCAGAGCCTTACAAAAGGACATGTTACTGCAGTTTTCAGACAAATCAGTAAAATGACCTGAAAACAAGTTGAAACTGTCAGAACAAGCTTCTTCTGGCAGAGCCTGACCAAAGGCCATGTTACTGCAGTGTTCAGACTGAAATCATCAAAATGACCTGAAAACTAGTCAGAACAAGCTTCTTCTGGCAGAGCCTTACAAAAGGACATGTTACTGCAGTTTTCAGACAAATCAGTAAAATGACCTGAAAACAAGTTGAAACTGTCAGAACAAGCTTCTTCTGGCAGAGCCTGACAAAAGGACATGCGACTGCAGTGTTCAGACTGAAATCATCAAAATGACCTGAAAACTAGTCAGAACAAGCTTCTTCTGGCAGAGCCTTACAAAAGGACATGTTACTGCAGTTTTCAGACAAATCAGTAAAATGACCTGAAAACAAGTTGAAACTGTCAGAACAAGCTTCTTCTGGCAGAGCCTGACAAAAGGACATGCGACTGCAGTGTTCAGACTGAAATCATCCAAATGACCTCAAAACAAGTTGAAACTGTCAGAACAAGCTTCTTCTGGCAGAGCCTGACCAAAGGCCATGTTACTGCAGTGTTCAGACTGAAATCATCAAAATGACCTGAAAACTAGTCAGAACAAGCTTCTTCTGGCAGAGCCTTACAAAAGGACATGTTACTGCAGTTTTCAGACAAATCAGTAAAATGACCTGAAAACAAGTTGAAACTGTCAGAAGAAGCTTCTTCTGGCAGAGCCTGACAAAAGGACATGCGACTGCAGTGTTCAGACTGAAATCATCAAAATGACCTGAAAACTAGTCAGAACAAGCTTCTTCTGGCAGAGCCTTACAAAAGGACATGTTACTGCATTTTTCAGACTGAAAGAAGAAAAATGACCTCGAAACAAGTTGAAACTGTCAGAACAAGCTTCTTCTGGCAGATGCTGACAAAAGGACATGTTACTGCAGTGTTCAGACTGAAATTAGTTAAATGACCTGAAAACAAGTTGAAACTGTCAGAACAAGCTTCTTCTGGCAGATGCTGACAAAAGGACATGTTACTGCAGTGTTCAGACTGAAATTAGTTAAATGACCTAAAAACAAGTTGAAACTGTCAGAACAAGCGTCTTCTGGCAGAGCCTGACCAAAGGACTTGTTACTGCAGTGTTCAGACAGGAATCATCCAAATGACCTCGAAACAAGTTGAAACTGTCAGAACAAGCTTCTTCTTGCAGATGCTGACAAAAGGACTTGTTACTGCAGTTTTCAGACTGAAATTAGTAAAATGACCTGAAAACAAGTTGAAACTGTCAGAACAAGCTTCTTCTGGCAGAGCCTGACAAAAGGACTTGTTACTGCAGTGTTCAGACTGAAATTAGTAAAATGACCTGAAAACAAGTTGAAACTGTCAGAACAAGCTTCTTCTGGCAGAGCCTGACCAAAGGCCATGTTACTGCAGTGTTCAGACTGAAATCATCAAAATGACCTGAAAACTAGTCAGAACAAGCTTCTTCTGGCAGAGCCTTACAAAAGGACATGTTACTGCAGTTTTCAGACAAATCAGTAAAATGACCTGAAAACAAGTTGAAACTGTCAGAACAAGCTTCTTCTGGCAGAGCCTGACAAAAGGACATGCGACTGCAGTGTTCAGACTGAAATCATCAAAATGACCTGAAAACTAGTCAGAACAAGCTTCTTCTGGCAGAGCCTTACAAAAGGACATGTTACTGCAGTTTTCAGACAAATCAGTAAAATGACCTGAAAACCAGTTGAAACTGTCAGAACAAGCTTCTTCTGGCAGAGCCTGACCAAAGGCCATGTTACTGCAGTGTTCAGACTGAAATCATCAAAATGACCTGAAAACTAGTCAGAACAAGCTTCTTCTGGCAGAGCCTTACAAAAGGACATGTTACTGCAGTTTTCAGACAAATCAGTAAAATGACCTGAAAACAAGTTGAAACTGTCAGAACAAGCTTCTTCTGGCAGAGCCTGACAAAAGGACATGCGACTGCAGTGTTCAGACTGAAATCATCCAAATGACCTCAAAACAAGTTGAAACTGTCAGAACAAGCTTCTTCTGGCAGAGCCTGACCAAAGGCCATGTTACTGCAGTGTTCAGACTGAAATCATCAAAATGACCTGAAAACTAGTCAGAACAAGCTTCTTCTGGCAGAGCCTTACAAAAGGACATGTTACTGCAGTTTTCAGACAAATCAGTAAAATGACCTGAAAACAAGTTGAAACTGTCAGAACAAGCTTCTTCTGGCAGATGCTGACAAAAGGACATGTTACTGCAGTGTTCAGACTGAAATTAGTTAAATGACCTGAAAACAAGTTGAAACTGTCAGAACAAGCGTCTTCTGGCAGAGCCTGACCAAAGGACTTGTTACTGCAGTGTTCAGACAGGAATCATCCAAATGACCTCGAAACAAGTTGAAACTGTCAGAACAAGCTTCTTCCGGCAGATGCTGACAAAAGGACATGTTACTGCAGTGTTCAGACTGAAAGAAGAAAAATGACCTCAAAACACAAGCTTCTTCTGGCAGAGCCTGACCAAAGGCCATGTTACTGCAGTGTTCAGACTGAAATCATCAAAATGACCTGAAAACTAGTCAGAACAAGCTTCTTCTGGCAGAGCCTTACAAAAGGACATGTTACTGCAGTTTTCAGACAAATCAGTAAAATGACCTGAAAACAAGTTGAAACTGTCAGAACAAGCTTCTTCTGGCAGAGCCTGACAAAAGGACATGCGACTGCAGTGTTCAGACTGAAATCATCAAAATGACCTGAAAACTAGTCAGAACAAGCTTCTTCTGGCAGAGCCTTACAAAAGGACATGTTACTGCAGTTTTCAGACAAATCAGTAAAATGACCTGAAAACAAGTTGAAACTGTCAGAACAAGCTTCTTCTGGCAGAGCCTGACCAAAGGCCATGTTACTGCAGTGTTCAGACTGAAATCATCAAAATGACCTGAAAACTAGTCAGAACAAGCTTCTTCTGGCAGAGCCTTACAAAAGGACATGTTACTGCAGTTTTCAGACAAATCAGTAAAATGACCTGAAAACAAGTTGAAACTGTCAGAACAAGCTTCTTCTGGCAGAGCCTGACAAAAGGACATGCGACTGCAGTGTTCAGACTGAAATCATCAAAATGACCTGAAAACTAGTCAGAACAAGCTTCTTCTGGCAGAGCCTTACAAAAGGACATGTTACTGCATTTTTCAGACTGAAAGAAAAATGACCTCGAAACAAGTTGAAACTGTCAGAACAAGCTTCTTCTGGCAGATGCTGACAAAAGGACATGTTACTGCAGTGTTCAGACTGAAATTAGTTAAATGACCTGAAAACAAGTTGAAACTGTCAGAACAAGCGTCTTCTGGCAGAGCCTGACCAAAGGACTTGTTACTGCAGTGTTCAGACAGGAATCATCCAAATGACCTCGAAACAAGTTGAAACTGTCAGAACAAGCTTCTTCTGGCAGATGCTGACAAAAGGACTTGTTACTGCAGTTTTCAGACTGAAATTAGTAAAATGACCTGAAAACAAGTTGAAACTGTCAGAACAAGCTTCTTCTGGCAGAGCCTGACAAAAGGACTTGTTACTGCAGTGTTCAGACTGAAATTAGTAAAATGACCTGAAAACAAGTTTAAACTGTCAGAACAAGCTTCTTCCAGCAGATGCTGACAAAAGGACATGCTACTGCATTTTTCAGACTGAAAGAAGAAAAATGACCTCGAAACAAGTTGAAACTGTCAGAACAAGCTTCTTCTGGCAGATGCTGACAAAAGGACATGTTACTGCAGTGTTCAGACTGAAATTAGTTAAATGACCTGAAAACAAGTTGAAACTGTCAGAACAAGCGTCTTCTGGCAGAGCCTGACCAAAGGACTTGTTACTGCAGTGTTCAGACAGGAATCATCCAAATGACCTCGAAACAAGTTGAAACTGTCAGAACAAGCTTCTTCCGGCAGATGCTGACAAAAGGACATGTTACTGCAGTGTTCAGACTGAAAGAAGAAAAATGACCTCAAAACACAAGCTTCTTCTGGCAGAGCCTGACCAAAGGCCATGTTACTGCAGTGTTCAGACTGAAATCATCAAAATGACCTGAAAACTAGTCAGAACAAGCTTCTTCTGGCAGAGCCTTACAAAAGGACATGTTACTGCAGTTTTCAGACAAATCAGTAAAATGACCTGAAAACAAGTTGAAACTGTCAGAACAAGCTTCTTCTGGCAGAGCCTGACAAAAGGACATGCGACTGCAGTGTTCAGACTGAAATCATCAAAATGACCTGAAAACTAGTCAGAACAAGCTTCTTCTGGCAGAGCCTTACAAAAGGACATGTTACTGCAGTTTTCAGACAAATCAGTAAAATGACCTGAAAACAAGTTGAAACTGTCAGAACAAGCTTCTTCTGGCAGAGCCTGACCAAAGGCCATGTTACTGCAGTGTTCAGACTGAAATCATCAAAATGACCTGAAAACTAGTCAGAACAAGCTTCTTCTGGCAGAGCCTTACAAAAGGACATGTTACTGCAGTTTTCAGACAAATCAGTAAAATGACCTGAAAACAAGTTGAAACTGTCAGAACAAGCTTCTTCTGGCAGAGCCTGACAAAAGGACATGCGACTGCAGTGTTCAGACTGAAATCATCAAAATGACCTGAAAACTAGTCAGAACAAGCTTCTTCTGGCAGAGCCTTACAAAAGGACATGTTACTGCATTTTTCAGACTGAAAGAAAAATGACCTCGAAACAAGTTGAAACTGTCAGAACAAGCTTCTTCTGGCAGATGCTGACAAAAGGACATGTTACTGCAGTGTTCAGACTGAAATTAGTTAAATGACCTGAAAACAAGTTGAAACTGTCAGAACAAGCGTCTTCTGGCAGAGCCTGACCAAAGGACTTGTTACTGCAGTGTTCAGACAGGAATCATCCAAATGACCTCGAAACAAGTTGAAACTGTCAGAACAAGCTTCTTCCGGCAGATGCTGACAAAAGGACATGTTACTGCAGTTCTCAGACTGAAAGAAGAAAAATGACCTCAAAACACGTTGAAACTGTCAGAACAAGCTTCTTCTGGCAGAGCCTGACCAAAGGCCATGTTACTGCAGTGTTCAGACTGAAATCATCAAAATGACCTGAAAACTAGTCAGAACAAGCTTCTTCTGGCAGAGCCTTACAAAAGGACATGTTACTGCAGTTTTCAGACAAATCAGTAAAATGACCTGAAAACAAGTTGAAACTGTCAGAACAAGCTTCTTCTGGCAGAGCCTGACAAAAGGACATGCGACTGCAGTGTTCAGACTGAAATCATCAAAATGACCTGAAAACTAGTCAGAACAAGCTTCTTCTGGCAGAGCCTTACAAAAGGACATGTTACTGCAGTTTTCAGACAAATCAGTAAAATGACCTGAAAACAAGTTGAAACTGTCAGAACAAGCTTCTTCTGGCAGAGCCTGACAAAAGGACATGCGACTGCAGTGTTCAGACTGAAATCATCCAAATGACCTCAAAACAAGTTGAAACTGTCAGAACAAGCTTCTTCTGGCAGAGCCTGACCAAAGGCCATGTTACTGCAGTGTTCAGACTGAAATCATCAAAATGACCTGAAAACTAGTCAGAACAAGCTTCTTCTGGCAGAGCCTTACAAAAGGACATGTTACTGCAGTTTTCAGACAAATCAGTAAAATGACCTGAAAACAAGTTGAAACTGTCAGAAGAAGCTTCTTCTGGCAGAGCCTGACAAAAGGACATGCGACTGCAGTGTTCAGACTGAAATCATCAAAATGACCTGAAAACTAGTCAGAACAAGCTTCTTCTGGCAGAGCCTTACAAAAGGACATGTTACTGCATTTTTCAGACTGAAAGAAGAAAAATGACCTCGAAACAAGTTGAAACTGTCAGAACAAGCTTCTTCTGGCAGATGCTGACAAAAGGACATGTTACTGCAGTGTTCAGACTGAAATTAGTTAAATGACCTGAAAACAAGTTGAAACTGTCAGAACAAGCTTCTTCTGGCAGATGCTGACAAAAGGACATGTTACTGCAGTGTTCAGACTGAAATTAGTTAAATGACCTGAAAACAAGTTGAAACTGTCAGAACAAGCGTCTTCTGGCAGAGCCTGACCAAAGGACTTGTTACTGCAGTGTTCAGACAGGAATCATCCAAATGACCTCGAAACAAGTTGAAACTGTCAGAACAAGCTTCTTCTGGCAGATGCTGACAAAAGGACTTGTTACTGCAGTTTTCAGACTGAAATTAGTAAAATGACCTGAAAACAAGTTGAAACTGTCAGAACAAGCTTCTTCTGGCAGAGCCTGACCAAAGGCCATGTTACTGCAGTGTTCAGACTGAAATCATCAAAATGACCTGAAAACTAGTCAGAACAAGCTTCTTCTGGCAGAGCCTTACAAAAGGACATGTTACTGCAGTTTTCAGACAAATCAGTAAAATGACCTGAAAACAAGTTGAAACTGTCAGAACAAGCTTCTTCTGGCAGAGCCTGACCAAAGGCCATGTTACTGCAGTGTTCAGACTGAAATCATCAAAATGACCTGAAAACTAGTCAGAACAAGCTTCTTCTGGCAGAGCCTTACAAAAGGACATGTTACTGCAGTTTTCAGACAAATCAGTAAAATGACCTGAAAACAAGTTGAAACTGTCAGAACAAGCTTCTTCTGGCAGAGCCTGACAAAAGGACATGCGACTGCAGTGTTCAGACTGAAATCATCCAAATGACCTCAAAACAAGTTGAAACTGTCAGAACAAGCTTCTTCTGGCAGAGCCTGACCAAAGGCCATGTTACTGCAGTGTTCAGACTGAAATCATCAAAATGACCTGAAAACTAGTCAGAACAAGCTTCTTCTGGCAGAGCCTTACAAAAGGACATGTTACTGCAGTTTTCAGACAAATCAGTAAAATGACCTGAAAACAAGTTGAAACTGTCAGAAGAAGCTTCTTCTGGCAGAGCCTGACAAAAGGACATGCGACTGCAGTGTTCAGACTGAAATCATCAAAATGACCTGAAAACTAGTCAGAACAAGCTTCTTCTGGCAGAGCCTTACAAAAGGACATGTTACTGCATTTTTCAGACTGAAAGAAGAAAAATGACCTCGAAACAAGTTGAAACTGTCAGAACAAGCTTCTTCTGGCAGATGCTGACAAAAGGACATGTTACTGCAGTGTTCAGACTGAAATTAGTTAAATGACCTGAAAACAAGTTGAAACTGTCAGAACAAGCTTCTTCTGGCAGATGCTGACAAAAGGACATGTTACTGCAGTGTTCAGACTGAAATTAGTTAAATGACCTAAAAACAAGTTGAAACTGTCAGAACAAGCGTCTTCTGGCAGAGCCTGACCAAAGGACTTGTTACTGCAGTGTTCAGACAGGAATCATCCAAATGACCTCGAAACAAGTTGAAACTGTCAGAACAAGCTTCTTCTTGCAGATGCTGACAAAAGGACTTGTTACTGCAGTTTTCAGACTGAAATTAGTAAAATGACCTGAAAACAAGTTGAAACTGTCAGAACAAGCTTCTTCTGGCAGAGCCTGACAAAAGGACTTGTTACTGCAGTGTTCAGACTGAAATTAGTAAAATGACCTGAAAACAAGTTGAAACTGTCAGAACAAGCTTCTTCTGGCAGAGCCTGACCAAAGGCCATGTTACTGCAGTGTTCAGACTGAAATAATCAAAATGACCTGAAAACTAGTCAGAACAAGCTTCTTCTGGCAGAGCCTTACAAAAGGACATGTTACTGCAGTTTTCAGACAAATCAGTAAAATGACCTGAAAACAAGTTGAAACTGTCAGAACAAGCTTCTTCTGGCAGAGCCTGACAAAAGGACATGCGACTGCAGTGTTCAGACTGAAATCATCAAAATGACCTGAAAACTAGTCAGAACAAGCTTCTTCTGGCAGAGCCTTACAAAAGGACATGTTACTGCAGTTTTCAGACAAATCAGTAAAATGACCTGAAAACAAGTTGAAACTGTCAGAACAAGCTTCTTCTGGCAGAGCCTGACCAAAGGCCATGTTACTGCAGTGTTCAGACTGAAATCATCAAAATGACCTGAAAACTAGTCAGAACAAGCTTCTTCTGGCAGAGCCTTACAAAAGGACATGTTACTGCAGTTTTCAGACAAATCAGTAAAATGACCTGAAAACAAGTTGAAACTGTCAGAACAAGCTTCTTCTGGCAGAGCCTGACAAAAGGACATGCGACTGCAGTGTTCAGACTGAAATCATCCAAATGACCTCAAAACAAGTTGAAACTGTCAGAACAAGCTTCTTCTGGCAGAGCCTGACCAAAGGCCATGTTACTGCAGTGTTCAGACTGAAATCATCAAAATGACCTGAAAACTAGTCAGAACAAGCTTCTTCTGGCAGAGCCTTACAAAAGGACATGTTACTGCAGTTTTCAGACAAATCAGTAAAATGACCTGAAAACAAGTTGAAACTGTCAGAAGAAGCTTCTTCTGGCAGAGCCTGACAAAAGGACATGCGACTGCAGTGTTCAGACTGAAATCATCAAAATGACCTGAAAACTAGTCAGAACAAGCTTCTTCTGGCAGAGCCTTACAAAAGGACATGTTACTGCATTTTTCAGACTGAAAGAAGAAAAATGACCTCGAAACAAGTTGAAACTGTCAGAACAAGCTTCTTCTGGCAGATGCTGACAAAAGGACATGTTACTGCAGTGTTCAGACTGAAATTAGTTAAATGACCTGAAAACAAGTTGAAACTGTCAGAACAAGCGTCTTCTGGCAGAGCCTGACCAAAGGACTTGTTACTGCAGTGTTCAGACAGGAATCATCCAAATGACCTCGAAACAAGTTGAAACTGTCAGAACAAGCTTCTTCTGGCAGATGCTGACAAAAGGACTTGTTACTGCAGTTTTCAGACTGAAATTAGTAAAATGACCTGAAAACAAGTTGAAACTGTCAGAACAAGCTTCTTCTGGCAGAGCCTGACAAAAGGACTTGTTACTGCAGTGTTCAGACTGAAATTAGTAAAATGACCTGAAAACAAGTTTAAACTGTCAGAACAAGCTTCTTCCAGCAGATGCTGACAAAAGGACATGCTACTGCATTTTTCAGACTGAAAGAAGAAAAATGACCTCGAAACAAGTTGAAACTGTCAGAACAAGCTTCTTCTGGCAGATGCTGACAAAAGGACATGTTACTGCAGTGTTCAGACTGAAATTAGTTAAATGACCTGAAAACAAGTTGAAACTGTCAGAACAAGCGTCTTCTGGCAGAGCCTGACCAAAGGACATGTTACTGCAGTTTCCAGACTGAAAGAAGAAAAATGACCTCAAAACACGTTGAAACTGTCAGAACAAGCTTCTTCTGGCAGAGCCTGACCAAAGGCCATGTTACTGCAGTGTTCAGACTGAAATCATCAAAATGACCTGAAAACTAGTCAGAACAAGCTTCTTCTGGCAGAGCCTTACAAAAGGACATGTTACTGCAGTTTTCAGACAAATCAGTAAAATGACCTGAAAACAAGTTGAAACTGTCAGAACAAGCTTCTTCTGGCAGAGCCTGACCAAAGGACATGTTACTGCAGTGTTCAGACTGAAATCATCAAAATGACCTCAAAACAAGTTGAAACTGTCAGAACAAGCTTCTTCTGGCAGATGCTGACAAAAGGACTTGTTACTGCAGTTTTCAGACTGAAATTAGTAAAATGACCTGAAAACAAGTTGAAACTGTCAGAACAAGCTTCTTCTGGCAGAGCCTGTCAAAAGGACTTGTTACTGCAGTGTTCAGACTGAAATTAGTAAAATGACCTGAAAACAAGTTGAAACTGTCAGAACAAGCTTTTTCCAGCAGATGCTGACAAAAGGACATGCTACTGCATTTTTCAGACTGAAAGAAGAAAAATGACCTCAAAACACGTTGAAACTGTCAGAACAAGCTTCTTCTGGCAGAGCCTGACCAAAGGCCATGTTACTGCAGTGTTCAGACTGAAATCATCAAAATGACCTGAAAACTAGTCAGAACAAGCTTCTTCTGGCAGAGCCTTACAAAAGGACATGTTACTGCAGTTTTCAGACAAATCAGTAAAATGACCTGAAAACAAGTTGAAACTGTCAGAACAAGCTTCTTCTGGCAGAGCCTGACCAAAGGACATGTTACTGCAGTGTTCAGACTAAAATCATCAAAATGACCTCAAAACAAGTTGAAACTGTCAGAACAAGCTTCTTCTGGCAGAGCCTGACAAAAGGACATGCGACTGCAGTGTTCAGACTGAAATCATCAAAATGACCTGAAAACTAGTCAGAACAAGCTTCTTCTGGCAGAGCCTTACAAAAGGACATGTTACTGCAGTTTTCAGACAAATCAGTAAAATGACCTGAAAACAAGTTGAAACTGTCAGAACAAGCTTCTTCTGGCAGAGCCTGACCAAAGGCCATGTTACTGCAGTGTTCAGACTGAAATCATCAAAATGACCTGAAAACTAGTCAGAACAAGCTTCTTCTGGCAGAGCCTTACAAAAGGACATGTTACTGCAGTTTTCAGACAAATCAGTAAAATGACCTGAAAGCAAGTTGAAACTGTCAGAACAAGCTTCTTCTGGCAGAGCCTGACAAAAGGACATGCGACTGCAGTGTTCAGACTGAAATCATCAAAATGACCTGAAAACTAGTCAGAACAAGCTTCTTCTGGCAGAGCCTTACAAAAGGACATGTTACTGCAGTTTTCAGACAAATCAGTAAAATGACCTGAAAACAAGTTGAAACTGTCAGAACAAGCTTCTTCTGGCAGAGCCTTACAAAAGGACATGTTACTGCATTTTTCAGACTGAAAGAAGAAAAATGACCTCGAAACAAGTTGAAACTGTCAGAACAAGCTTCTTCTGGCAGATGCTGACAAAAGGACATGTTACTGCAGTGTTCAGACTGAAATTAGTTAAATGACCTGAAAACAAGTTGAAACTGTCAGAACAAGCGTCTTCTGGCAGAGCCTGACCAAAGGACTTGTTACTGCAGTGTTCAGACAGGAATCATCCAAATGACCTCGAAACAAGTTGAAACTGTCAGAACAAGCTTCTTCTGGCAGATGCTGACAAAAGGACTTGTTACTGCAGTTTTCAGACTGAAATTAGTAAAATGACCTGAAAACAAGTTGAAACTGTCAGAACAAGCTTCTTCTGGCAGAGCCTGACAAAAGGACTTGTTACTGCAGTGTTCAGACTGAAATTAGTAAAATGACCTGAAAACAAGTTTAAACTGTCAGAACAAGCTTCTTCCAGCAGATGCTGACAAAAGGACATGCTACTGCATTTTTCAGACTGAAAGAAGAAAAATG